>NC_133422.1:75720326-76031304 GCF_049350105.2 Macaca mulatta
TCATTTTGAACATGCCTGCATGGACATAGGAAATGGAATGTTGAGTCTGTTTAGGAGGTTTAAGAGAGAAGAAGAAACAAGTTAGGAAGAGATTCTAGGGAAAGGGGATGCAGGCAAAGGGTTTTGTATTCACAATGTCATATTACTCCCTTATAACAGGGACTCTTGCAGACTGAGATTACATTTTGGAAGAAAGAGTTGAAATTAATGTTGATTTCTGGAAATCAAGCCTTATAATAGGTCACACATATACCAAAGAAGTACGAATGAAGAAATAATAAATGAAATAATTTATAAGACAGGTTATATGTGTGGAGGGAAACTTTCTGCATCCTGCATAAGTAGGAGTTCTGGGAAATGCCAACTCTTTTCTCATGTGTTACTTTAGACATCATTCCTCCATTGAGCCATCCTGAACTTGTCCAAGTCTGGATTTTGTGCCCTCTGATAGACCAGAACAAATATAACCCATAAGGGCTTGCATCAGTCACGACTGTCTTTATTCTTGCCTTTCTCCCCACTCAGAAGGTGCACAGGCAGGTTTTATCTTAAGCATTGTTGGGCATTGCACTTAGCTCCATTTTTGCCATGTAGTAAGCCGACACAATGAACTAATGGTCTGTGGTGGCAGAAATTAAGCTTGTTTGCTAAGAAACACAATGTAACAATAACAATAAATACAACAAAAAAATAGGTTGAAAATAGAAGTGAAGTGGTTAAAAGCCAGGGTTCTGATGAGAAGGAGTGTTTCTTATACAAGATGCACCTATTACTGTGTCATCAAGAATCAGTATCTTCATGATTTTCAGCCTTAGTGTCCACATTTGTAAAAAGGAGACAACAACCATGTCTATCTCAGAGGGGATTTTGAGGTTGAAATGAAATCATACATGTTCGTGTATAACCCATGTATATGTAATACAAGACTAAGTGCTCAAAAATATTTACTATTTTTATTAACCATAACTTCTGCTATCAATGTGATTAGAATACAGAAAAACAATGAAGAATTTTGTCACAACAATTAAGTGTGTTAAAAGTAATACAGATTATTTTGTATCAGGAAAAAATTTCATCCAGGATAAACACTTTTAATTTCAAAAAGTATGAGATTAGAAATTGTATTCTTTCAAAACTGTAGTCGGACTGTGTATTTCCAGTGCCTGGCACATATCTGTCAAATGTGTAAAGCCACTTCATTTCATTTTTTAAAATATTATACTTTAACTTCTGGGATACATGTGCAGAATGTGCAGGTTTGTTACATAGGTATACACGTGCCATGGTGGTTTGCTGCACCCATCAACCCGTCATCTACATTAGGTATTTCTCCTAATGCTATTCCTCCCTCTAGCCCCCAACCCCTTGCAGGCCCTGGTGTGTGATGTTCTGCTCCCTGTGTCCATGTGTTCTCATTGTTCACCTCCCACTTATGCGTGAAAACATACAGTGTTTGGTTTTCTGTTCCTGTGTTAGTTTGCTGAGAATGATGGTTTCCAGCTACATCCGTGTCCCTACAAAGGACATGAACTTATCCTTTTTTGTGACTGCATAGTATTCCATGGTGTATATGTGCCACATTTTCTTTATCCAGTCTGTCACTGATGGGCTTTTGTTCCCATCAATGGGAACAAGTCTCTGCTATTGTAAATAGTGCTGCAGTAAACATACGTGTGCATGTGTCTTTATAGTACAATGATTTTTAATCCTTTGGGTATATACCCAGTAATGGAATTGCTGGGTCAAATGGTATTTCTGGTTCTGGATCCTTGAGGAATCACCACACTGTCTTCCGCAATGGTTGAACTAATATACCCTCCCACCAACAGTGTAAAAGTGTTCCTATTTCACCACATCCTCTCTACCATCTGTTGTTTCCTGAATTTTTAATGATTGCCATTCTAACAGGTGTGAGTTGGTATCTCATTGTGGTTTTGATTTGCATTTCTTTAATGACCAGTGATGATTAGCTCTTTTTTCATAGGTTTGTTGGCTGCCTCAATGTCTTCTTTTGAGACGTGTCTGTTCATATCCTTCACCCACTTTTTCATGGGGTTGTTTTTTTCTTGTAAATTTGTTTAAGTTCCTTGTAGATTTTGGATATTAGCCCTTTGTCAGATGGATGGATTGCAAAAATTTTCTCCCATTCTGTACTTCATTTCTATAAAACAACTTGGAATATCATAGTTCTATGCACTAGAAAGGAGATTTCCATTTTTTTCTTGACCAATGAAACTTCATATCCTCTTTGGGAAGTAGATCATTTAATGAGTCATTGGTGGAAATAAAATCTACTTTAAAAACACAATACACTCTCTTTTGTTTCACAGATATGAGTTTCTACAAGATGCATTTCCCTTTACAATTATGATAGTTCTTCTCCTTAGAATCTAAAGGTTAACTACAGTTTGTGTTTCTATGGTGCATGTGCCTGTAAATGTTGTAAGAAAGCCGGTTCAAAGAGATTATGTAATTTAGAAGAATAGATGGTTTGATTTTTTTTTTCTTTTCTAAGAACCAAGGTGCTGCCTTTTCTAATATAAGGTTGGGAAATCCTTCTGTAGCTGGGTGGGGATATATTAATATATCATATACTCACAGGGCACATAATGACAGTGCAAAAATATGCTTTCATCAAGAACATAAATGATGGAATGGAAGTAATATTTAACAGGTAGAGATTGGTTACCATGGCATCTATTACAGTGAAAGTGCCTAAAAAGCACAATCTGTCACTCTATTTAATATACTATATATTTTTGTGTTTGTAAAGATTTGAAATCTAGTCTAATGGTTTTAATATATGTGATGCTTCTGTATGCCTTAGGAATGACTACTATTTCAAAAAAAAAAAGGTTCCATCTAGAACAATAACTCAAATATAATGAATAAGTTAATGTGTATATAGTATGGAAAACCATTCCAAATGATTCTGATTGCCATTTCCAGGAGAGTATGACTTCCTCTGACTCACTTTAAAATTCACTGTGTTTTTTGACAATATTTCCAGTTGTTCATACAGCAACTAGCAACTAGCCTCCTACTTTTCTTCAATATGTGAATTCTATCTAAACTATCACATTTTTAAAAATTCTTTTATCATTACACATGGCCAAATAATACATATATATAGTGAATGACATTTATTAAAGTCTGGTAGGTATTTTTGAGAAAGTTTTGCTTTCTTGAATTTGGTCCCACCCTTCTTTTTCTTCCCTTGCCTGGAATTCAATATGAGGCTGAAATGGAAATTATCATCTTGTAACCATGGAGACAAAAGTCACACGATAAGAGTAACTTTTGTGAGGCAAGGAGTCTGGTTCTTCAGATTTTCTCAAGTGCCCAAATCTGTGTGGGAATGTGCTACCTGGTGACTTCTTGTTACTCAAAAGACATAAATTTGTTTCTGACCACAGTAGAGGATTTCAAATTCATATAGATGAACATAAACTTAACTGTTACATAATTAACTGCTGTGTATGGATAGTTGTAGAGACTTAGTCCTGAAGTGATTTTGTTATTAGGATTGCATGATCTATATACTAATGACTCCTGCATTTATATCTCCATCTTGAAACTTCTGCCTATTTGTCTTGGTCATGTGATTGTCTGGAGTACTACAAAATTAGCAAGCCCAACATGGAACCTTAAAGTACCACTTACTCACCAGCAGAAGTTGCTCATCTAGCAGAATTCCTCATTTCTAGCTGCAGACTATTCTGTTCAGGTTGTTTCCCAGGCCCAAAACCTTGGGATCATCCTCATTTACTCAAAACTCATATGTATCAACTCAACAGCAACTGATTTTGTCTTTAAAATACATTATGGTGTAACCATTTTTCACTGGTTTTATTGCTGTTAAATTAATTCAAACCACTGTTGCAAGTTTCATGAGTTCTCCTAACTGGTCTTCCTACTTTCAGCCTGTCTCTCCTTTTATGTATTGCAACAGAACATCAAAAGCAATCCTATTAAAGAGTGAGTCAGTAGTGTTATTTGTTTGCTCAAAACCATCTCATTCACAAAGTCAAAAATATTTTCTTACAAAGCATGCAAAATTTGTCCTCCAGTCATCTCTCCTAATACTCTCCACCTCTCTCACTCTATTGCAGAGATTTTTTGGTATGTACTTTTAAATGATTAGAAAATTGTGTCACTCATACTCTCTTGAATTTTCATGTATATACTCATTTCAATTATCTCAGTCTTTCTCAATCAAGGTAGTAATATTGTAGGCTCTAAAATTAACTAATACTATAATATGGCAAGCCTTTTGATAATAATCAGATTTCCTTTTGTTTTCATCAATCTCAGCTTCATACTGTGAGGCTTAAGGTACCTTTCCAGCATGTTTACTGACTTCTTATCTGTGCCTTTAGGGACACATGTTGCTCAACTTCGGGATATTCACCACTGCCTGCTATAAGTTGCTATCTTATCTTTTGGTCCTTTGATTCCAAATATTCAATTTCTTCACTATTGTGCTTTGTCCTATTAATTTTCATTCTAGAAAATAAATGAAACAATAAACCATTCTTTCACTTACACTTGAACAGATAATTGAAGATATGGCACATTTTTCTGAGAGTCTGTTGCCTATATCCCATTCTCTTACAGTCATTTCTGATTCATTTAAGGTTGTTTGGTTGCAAGTTTAAGCTGACTTTGGCTAACATTTTGGGGAAAAAAAAGGGAAGATAGTTGAGTTCTAAAAAAATTTAATCAATGACCATAAAACCAGAGGCAAGAACAAAAACTAAGTGGAGAGAACAATAGGATATTCAAAAAATCCTGTCATACAAACCCACAGCCAATATCATAGTAAATGGGTAAAAGTTGGAAGCATTCCCTTTGAAACCCTACTCAAGGCAAGGATGCCCTCTCTCACCATTCCTCTTGAACATAGTATTGTAAGTCTTAGCCAGAACAATCAGGCAATGGAAAGAAATAAAGGACAAATAGGAAGAGAGGAAGTCAAAGTATCTTTGCTTGCAGATAACATAATTCTATATATATTAATATAAAACCACACAGTCTTGGCCCTTAAGCTCCATCAGCTGATGAACAACCTCAGCAAGGTTTCAGGATACAAAATCAATGTACAAAAATCACTAGCATTTCTATACACCAGCAACAGCCAAGCCAAGAGGCAAATCAGAAAAACAATCCCATTCACAATTGCCACACACACAAAAATAAAATACCTAGGAATATAGCTAACCAGACAGATGAAAGATCTCTACAATGAAAATTACAAAACACTGCTCAAAGATATCATAGAAAAAACAAACAAATCAAAAAACATTCCAATCTCATGGATAGGAAGAATCAATATCATTAAAATGGACATACTGCCCAAAGCATTTTACAGATTTGATGCTACTACTATCAAACTGCTAATGACATTGTTCACAGAACTGGGAAAAAAAAAAAAAACTATTTTAAAATGCATATGGAACCAAAAAAGAGCCTGAATAGCCAAAGCAATCTTAAGTAAAAAGAACAAAGCTAAAGGCATCATGTTACCTAACTTCAAACTATATTACAGGGCAACAGTAATTAAAACAGCATGGTACTAATACAAAAACAGGCATATAGACCAATGGAACAGAAATGACGGCCCAGAAACATGACTGCACACCTATGACCATTCAATCTTTGACAAAGTTGACAAAAGCAGTGAGGAAGAGTCCCTATTCAATAAATGTTGCTAGGATAACTGGTGAGCCATGTGAAGAGACTGAAGCTGGACCCCTTCCTCATACCATATACAAAAATCAACAAAAGATCGATTAAAGACTGAAATGTAAAACTCAGAACTATACAAACTCTGGAAGACAACCTAGGCAATACCATCCTGGACATAGGAACAGGCAAAGATTTCATGACAAAGATACCAAAAGCAAAAATTGTAAGTAGGATCTAATTAAACTTAAGAGCTTCTACACAGCCAAAGAAACTATCAACAGGAAAAACAGATAACGTACATAAGATCAGACAATTTTGCGAACTAAGCATCTGACAAAGGTCTAATATTCAGCATCTATAAAGAACTTAAATTTACAAGAGTAAAAAAACCATTATAAAGTAGACAAAGGATATGAACAGACACTTTTCAAAAGAAGACATACATGGCCAGGTGCGGTGACTCACGCCTGTAATCCCAACACTTTGGGAGGTCGAGGCAGGCAGATCACAAGTTCAAGAGATCGAGACCATCATAGCCAACATGGTGAAACCGTGTCTCTACGAAAAATACAAAAATTAGCTGGGTGTGGTGGTGCGTGCCTGTAGTCCCAACTACTCAGGAGGCTAAGGCAGGAGAATTGCTTGAACCCAGGAGGCAAAGGTTGCAGTGAGCCATGATCACGCCAGTGCACTCCAGCCTAGGTGACAGAGTGATGAGACTTCATCTCAAAAAAGAAAAAAAAAAAAAAAAAAAGACATACCTGTGGCTAAAAAGCATATTAAAAAGGTCAATATCACTGATCATTAGAGAAATGCAAATCAAAACCTCAGTGGGGTACTATCTAACCCTGGTCAGAGAGTCTATTATTAAAAAGTCAAAAAATAACAGATGCTGATGAGGTTGTGAAGAGAAGGAACATTTATACAAAGTTGGTAGGAATGTAAACTAGTTCAACCTTTTTGGAAAGAAGTATGGTGATTGCTGAAAGAGCTAAAAGCAGAACTGCCTTATGACCCAGCAATCCCATTACTAGATATATACCCCAGTATAAATCATTCTACCATAAGGCCACATGCATGTGAATGTTCAATGTAACGCTATTCGCACTATAGCAAATACATGGAATTAACCTAAATGCTCATCAGTGACAGATAAAATAAAGAAAGTGTGGTACATATACACCATAGAATACTATGCAACCATAAAAAGAATGAGATATGTATTTTGCAGGGACATGGATGAAGCTGGAGGCTATTATTGTTAGCAAACTAATGCAGGAATATAAAACCAAATACTATATGTTCTAACTTATAAGTGGGAGCTAAATGATGAGAACTTATGAACACAAAGAAGGAAACAACAGACACTGGGGTGTACTTGAGGGTGGAGGGTGGTAGGAGGGAGGAGCATAAAAGATAACTATTGGATACTGGGCTTAATTCCTGGGTGATGAAATAATCTGTACAACAAATCCCCACGACGCAAGTTTACCTTCACATGTACCCTCAACCTTAAAATAAAAGTTGAAAACAATAACAACAACAACAAAACAACAGCAAATTTTTTTCATAGTGGAAAGAAGCTTGTTAGGGCTCCAAGCTTATGAAAAGAAATCTAAACATTAGTTGGTATGTGAATTGCTAAATATTCAAAGACCCAAGAGAGCATATAATTGGCTGACCCTCCCTATCTGATTGACTCTGGCTCTGTTCTAAGTGAAAGAAAAGATCTATCTTGTTCTTTGGCATCTATAGTGGAAACATTTACCATCCCATACAAATGGAGGTGAGGATTACACCAAAGGAAATCCACCTGCTCTTTAGATGGGATAGGATGAAAAATGAGCGACGAAGAAATATCAACGATCTCACACAGAGATCCTATCAAATATTTGCTCCCCAAATGGCAGATGTCTACTATGAAAATTATTATTTTAATCTTGCTGGTTGAGAGTTTCCTTGTCAATGTTATATTTACTTCTTAATACTTGAAATTGTATCTACGGGAAAATAAACAGATTTCTTTTTACAGAGACTGAAAGAAGAAAACGTCAAAGCAAACTGCACTGAAAGATCTGTAACATTTAAGAAAATTATTCTCATAGTGAAGATTATAAAGCCTATAAAAGAGCCATTTAAAGACATGCCAGGGTATTATGATGTGTGTTACTATCTCCAACTAGGGAAAGTACTTAATATCAAACAATTTGATGATGAAATTATATCTCATACTAATTAATGGAATGATTGCTAAGTACTTATAGGTTTGTATGTTATTCTGTTATACTTTCACTTTTTTCCTTTCTTTTTTTAAAAATTGGTCTGCTGAATTTCCATAAGGTGAAAATAAATAAGACAGCCCTGATTACATTTTCAGTTTTGAAATGCCAGGAAAAAAATAAATAAATAAAGCCCATGGCCAGTTCATACCACTAGTTTTAAAACAGGAATTGGACTAGTCTAGATAAAAGCTGCTGACTAGTGCAAAGGGAAGAAGAGGCATTAATAGATTTAAATATTAATAGGATCTATAATCATACTAAATCTTGGTTATTTTTACTATTGAACAATTTGTGGAGAGACTTTAAGGACAGTGGGGATTATGATACCTGTAGCCAAACTTAGTGAATGTTCTTTTTCTCAACACCTTTACCTTATTATGAACAAATATCAGGAATAAAATATGAAGTTATATAAAGCAAACAAGATGTTTTCCTTTGTTAACTTTCACCAGACAGGAAAGTATAGAAAATATTTGTCTGAGAGCATAATTGATGAAATTACAATGTTTTAAAATACCATAATGGTTCTTTCTTATCTTCTTATGAAATGTTAATCTTTTCAAGTTTGCAGATCTTTTATTTAATTTCTACCATTATGAACATATTGCTCATTTTTAACCCTTATTCTACAAGGAAGAAATAGAGTTCCAAAATAAAGTAAAACCAATTTTTTTGTTTCATACATATAACTATAAAATATTTAACACCTATATTTAGAATACAAAAAGAGAAACAAATTTATGTAGTAACCCACTTTAATAAATATACTCTAATTGTTGTCTTTTAAAGAGGCTAAATAAAAATATAAAAACATAAAAGACCGATGAATTATCCTAATCATTATAATCAGGTTAGTAATTCAAGATAGGAAAGTACCTCAGTTATTACCTGTGGAGTTTATTGAAAGTTATCTATTTACTTAAACAGATCTATTTTAAAAGTTGTCTATTTAAATATCTTAAATAGAGAAGTAACAAAGTTATTTTTAAAAGTGAAAGTCAGCTGGAGATAAAATTTGAGAACGTAGTGCAAATTACAAAGGTTTGGTTGTATGCAAATTATTTGAACTCCTTTTGTTTCAGTTTCCTTGTAGATTAAATGGAGAAAATTGAGTCATGGTGTTTTATGTACATATAAGACTACATTCTAAATACAGGGGATTGGCTTTCTATTTCCCTTCAAAACACGTTCCAATATGTTCTCTCCAGCAAAGCCCATGAAGTTAAAATCATATTTCTCAGTCATTCTTTAAATTCTGGATATGATGCGTATTTGGCTAACCCAGGTGAACTTGATCAATTTTGGCAAGCGGAAGTGAGGCAGAGGTCACTGTTTTGCTGCTGGTAAAATTTTGACTAGTGAATTCTATCCTAGAGACACTTGATTTTTTTTTTTCTGGCAATATTAGCAGAAGTCCAGTGTACAGTCACTAGCTTTGTATGTGACAAGAGGTAGAGCTGAAACTGGTGACAAAAAGGTGTGGCATGGTCTGCAGCTGGTGACAATAGCTGCTGCTGCAGCTGGTCATGGTGATTTTTTGCTTTTATAGGATTTCCGATTGTGGCAGAAGCTGTGTGCTTTGGGGGCTGGCAGCTAAAAAGATAGCTTCCCAATTCACTGTCCAGTGCTCAATTACAGAAAAGGTAGTAGCTTCTTTGATGGCCTGGTAGTCATTTATGGACACTCAATCTAAACTCAGTTTCTTGTACCTTGGATAATGAGGGGATAATGTTTCCTGAAAAGAAACCACAGCCCTAAGGACAGATATCGATGCACAGTTTATAATTAATGGCAAAATGATCATATAATAGGGACAAAATACACATGCATACAAAATAAAGTACACTTAATATTTTGATCGTAACTAAAGAGTAATATTCTTAACTGTGTTCTGAATGAACTTACCATGCTGAAAAAAATTTTCCGAATATTGTTTCCTTTTAACAAATCAAAGTTTACATACTGGGATATAACTGAAAAGTGAATGGGATATAAGTTAATTTTATTCTGAATATAACACTGGCCTCTAATCATTGTACCTTTGTAAGTAGGTATTCCACTTAGCAAATGCATATGTGGAAATAAGTCATCCAGGTAATATTGTGCATTGTCTACTGAAGGTTCTCTGATGAATGCTTGATATGTTGCATTATTGATATAAACATTTAAGTGCCATGCACTGGAGAGTATATGGAGTGAAATAAATTGCATCCAAAACCAAATGCAGTGAGGAAATATAACTTTAATAAAAACATTAAATCAAAGAAATTTATAGATTGTGGCCCACTATGTCCTTTTTCTCAAAAAGAAATACAGCAACATGTGTGCAGTCTACATTTGATTGCTCCCAAGTTATTTGAAAAGTCTCCAAACAACATTGAATGCATTTAAAAACACGTGTTACTACTAATGCCTTTTGGAAAAACAGCTATCGTAAGTCACCTTGTGGTCATCAAGAACCAAGTCAGCTTAAATAGCAATAACCAACAGATGTATGACAAAGGCAGGAAAACTGAGTCTTTGGCTTCTGCCTCCAGCAAAGTAACAGGAAATGAACAGCTCAGGACATATGGGCAGACTAAATATTCCACTGTAACTTTTTTTACTAAATCAAGAACTATTGCACAGGATATGCTTCATACTGTTCAGTCAAAACAGCTATAATCACCAATATTGCAATGTGTTGTTTCTACAAGCAATGTTTTTATATAAAGTTATTAAAAGACAAAAGGGCTTTTATTATTTTATGTATTTTCAAACTGCTACTCAAGTTTTAAACCTTGTAAGATTTTTTTTAAAAAAAAGCAGTTATGTAAATTTTGGTTTATCAAATTGATATGATGAAAATCTAATTTAAAATTTCATAAGATTCCATAAAAGCTGTCCTTCTGAATCATAGATGGAGAATTTTAAACAGTAAAGGATGTTGCAACTTGTTATGTCTTGTCCTGCAAACCTCACTACCTCAACAATTATAAAATAAGGAAGCAGTCTCATTTTAGTTAAGAGATTTAACTAAGGTCACATCTACTGTGTATTAATTAGCAATTTGCTTAAATATACCATAATTATGGACATTTATTTTAAAATATACATATTTTCTTTATCTTTCTATCTCTATCTTTAATATCTTTCACATAAGCACATATAATTTTGTCTCATAAGACTAAGAAAGAGCAGTGCATGGACAATTTTTTACTTTACTGTAGACACAGTTTTTGAGGTCAATCCTGAATAATGAAAGAAAATCTTACAGGCACATTTGAAATATGAATGGGTTTTGCCACTGTTCTAGCAAGGGACAGTGGTGGTCTTCCCTTCATCCTCATTTAGACTCCTAAAGGGACAATTAGTCTCGTTCTCCCATCTTTCATCCTGAACTAGAGTAAGCATAGTCACTAAAAAGATGTGAGTAGTTCAGGTAAGGTACTTGGATGGAGATCAGCAGAATATCGGAGAAAAAGCAAGTTCTCCTTTTGTTGGGTAATTTAAGTGTATAAGAGTGGCTCCAGTTGGAAAACTACAAGAAATAGTAATGGGGCTCTGAGATTCTTCAACACTGGATGGGTAAGAGATGAGCTGCAAGCCTTGGCCGACTTCCACTGGACTTTCTTGTCCTGGCTGGGTGGAGAAGATGCTCAACAGTTCCTAACATTGACCCCAGTCCTCTCTTTGGGACCCTCTAATGGCCAGCTCTTTAATTTTATGGTTTATAATATTTCTAAGGTCATAGCTTCTCTTCTCATCAAGGAGGGTTTCATCTCTTCTCCCCAAGGAATGGGTATGGGTGATTTTTCTGCCTCTATTCTCCTTTAATCGCTTGTTTTGGGTTTAGCTACTATCCTCAACTTTTCTTCAGGGTTTTCCTTTTGATCCTAAAGAGCATACCTGTGAAACATAAAATATTCTTTTTTTCATTTTTATGCCTGCACTAACAATGCTGATTCTTATCCAGACAATGCAAATGATGCTGAATGCCTATAAGGTGACAATTTAAAAAAAATAAAAGCATGATGTTTAATATGTCACACATAAGTAGAAAGTTAATTAAATATTAATTGATAAATTAATATTTCATATATAAGTAAATTTTTTTTGTTGCTAGCCTAAAGCTACTGAGGCTTATAAAATTCCCACTTCTGCCACAGAATATATTACCTCTTATTTGTAGTCATTCTACAACAGAGAATTTGGTGGAAGTCAGCAACAGTATGTTCATCTTGATGATGTCCACAGATTTCAACAGATTTATGAACAAGCTTATATTAATAACTTAAGGGTTGGAGCATATTTTTAGAAAAATTGTACACTTTAATAACTATGTTTAGAGTAATTTTTGATAAAGTAATGAAAACTTATTCATGACTATTGTACTGGCATTGGCACTAGCAATGTTGATCTTGACAAAGTCTAGTGTGAATAACAGAAATAGGTCAGAAGATACTGCAGAAGGGATTCATGGTTGTAGAAGAAACAAATGAGAACCCCTGAATGCACATAACCATTGCTTCCTGAGCTACTCACCAATATTCTTGTGAGATAAATGTCAAGACCATACCATATCTCCCCACTCTTTCATCCTTCCACATATAGATTGCCTATTGTATCAGATATTAAATTCTTCCTTAATTAAAAAATCTACATATAGCAGTCCCTTCTTCTCTGTGGTTTCTCTTTCTGTGGTTTCAGTTACCTGCAATCAACTGTGATCTGAAAATTATTAAATGAAAAATTCCACAAATGAACAATTTATAAGTTTTAAATTAGGCATCCTTCTGAGTAGTGTGATGAAGTTTCACACTGTCCCACTCTGTCCTGCCCAGAACATTAATCATCCTTTCCTCCTGCTTATCTGTGAGTCCACGCAGCAATCTGAACAGAGCTGGAGGCTGTTATCTTAAATAGAACAACTCAGAAACAGAAAGTGCAATACTGCAGGTTCTCACTTATAAGTGGATGCTAAACAATGTGTACACATGGACATAGAGTGTGGATTAATAGACGCTGAAGACTCAGAAGGATGGGGTCGGGTGAAAGACTAGAAATTACTTAATGAGTATGTGTATTATTTAGGTGATGGTTACAGTAAGAGCCTACATTTCACCAATGTCCAATGTATCCATGTAACACAACTATACTTGGACTCCTTAAATTTATACAATTTTTTTAAAGTAATTACTTTTTCTTGGAATATTCAAAATGTATGGATTATCTGAGTAAAGAATTATATTATTCTTTTATTTGTTTATTTACATTTTTAGGCATACAGAGGAAAATCATTGAATTCATATTCACTCATATATACAACTGACTTCTAGTCTATTAATGAATAAAATACCCATGATAAAATAAGGACTATTGATGTTCTAAGGACTGAGTTACTTGTTCTGTTGGAAAGCATTACATTTTCCCCAAAGTTGCTTTGAGACATGGTTTTTATGGTGAGGATGTGGAAGCACTTTCTGCAAGCAGTCAATTGTAATCTGTTTTTCATTAAAGAAGAAAGAGCAATTAGGATTGTCTTAATGTCATTTCAAATTACGTAGTAGCAACTATGCCATAGTTGAGTGAGAAATAATTTCTTTTTTTCTTCTCCTGTTGACATCTTTAAATAACTGGTTTTCTCTTAGCGAAAGAACTAGAGAATTTATATACTGGAGTGCTGGCTGGATTCTACCCAACTGCTTTCTTAAAGTTCAAAAATCATGAAAAATTACTTTCAACTTTCTGAATCTACTACTTTTAGTTCTTTCACATCTGCTCAAAACAGCCCTTTTAATGAACAAATTGGATTAACTGTATGAGATCAGATCAATTATTTTTTTGATAAAGTTACATTGTCTGATAGACGTATCTATGATGGTAACTATGATGATGCTAATTAATAAATTTATTAAAAGTAAAATGATGATTTGTTGTGCACTTACACCTTTTATCTTCAATCAGCTCTTCATTATCATTTAATTCAGTTTTTTCTATTTTATTTGATGTCTCCTAGGCATGGTGGCTCATGCTTGTAATCCCAGCACTTTGGGAGGCCAAGGCAAGAGGATCACCTGATGTCAGGAGTTCAAGACCAGCCTGAACAACACGGTGAAACCCCATCTCTACTAAAAATACAAAAATTAGCTGGGCATAGTGGCGCATACCTGTAGTACCAGCTACTCGGGAGGCTGAGGCTGGGGCTTGAACCCAGGAGGCGGAGGTTGCTGTGAGCGGAGATCATGCCACTGCACTCTAGCCTGGGCTACAGAGCAAGACTTTGTCTCAAAAATAAATAAATAAATAAACATTTTATGTCTAAGCCAATAGTTCAGATAATTCAGGTTTTTCAATAGGGGTCAGCATAGAATATTTTCTCAACATTCTTCAAGAATCGAATGACTCTTTCATTTCAATATTATTTTATTTAAAAACCTCATATTTTTAATTCAAAACCAAATATAGCCTATGGACAATTAAAGGAATATTTAAAATTTTAAACAAAAGCAAATATGGCATATAGGCCATCAATTTACTGTCTCAGTAGTAAGAATGTGGAGCAGTGTACATTTGAATGATCAAATCATATATTTTTACTATAAAATGCTGAATTTGAGTAATTACAGGTTACATTTCAAGAGGACTTTAGCTGATTTACAAATTTAGTGGAAATCATATAAAACGAGGTGGCTTTACACAAATTAGATTAAAAATTTGGGGTGGTTAAAACTCAAACACCAGACAACTCCAAAATCAAATGAATCCAGCAACAAAAGAATAGTTACTTTTTATGTAAGCATCTAGAAATCTCAATTGAATTTTTATATAATGCTTCCTTCATGTAGACTATTTTTCATAAGGGTATATATATATATATATATATATATATATATATATTTTTTTTTTTTTTTTTTTTTTTTTTTTTTTTTGAGACGGAGTCTTGCTCTGTCGCCCAAGCTGGAGTGCAGTGGCGTGATCCTGGCTCACTGCAAGCTCCGCCTCCTGGGTTCACGCCATTCTCCTGCCCCAGCCTCCCGAGTAGCTGGGACTACAGGCGCCCGCCACTGCCCCCGGCTCATTTTTTGTATTTTTAGTAGAGACGGGGTTTCACCGTGGTCTCGATCTCCTGACCTTGTGATCCGCCCGCCTCGGCCTCCCAAAGTGCTGGGATTACAGGCGTGAGCCACCGCGCCCGGCTTCATAAGGGTATATTAGAGTTAAACTTTTGACAAAAAAAGTTATTTGGAAGGAAATTAGTGATAAGTATTCTCTATGATTTTGTTAATTAAAATTAATCTGTTAATTTCATTTAATGTGACTATATGTTTGAATTAGACTCCACTATGTTGCTTGCTGTTTTTTGTTCATTCCATCTGTTCTTTGTTTTCCCTCTTCTTTTTCCAATTTTTCTTGGGTAATTGTGAATTTTTATAACTTCATTTTGTCCTTAATAATGGCTTATTTCTCTTTAAAAATGAATGGTTCCCTGTGATTTGAAATATAATTTTTAATCAGAATGTAGCTCAAAATAATATTATGCCACTATATGTGTGGTACAAGAATCTTATTCTCTCTCACATTGCTAATATTGCTAGTAGAACTATAAAATAATTTGTTTTAAAACATAATGTATCTATACATTAAAAACATCAAAATCCAAAAGCTCAAATCAGAAAAATCTAATCTAAGATATAATTTAAAGAAGAGAAACTTATTATAAAAAACTTTTTAATATAGCATCACTTACTTTATAGCAAAAAAGAAACTGTCTTCTAATAAGTAGAGGAATAATTATGGTTAATTATGCAAATATTATTACAAGGTGTGACAAATTACTTTTTGCTAGTTAAAATCGACATTTCAATGAGAAATGGTTCAGGGTATGCTTAAATCTAAGGAAAAAAGTAACAAAATTATGCATGCAGTAGGATACATATATATAAATAAAAACAATGTTAGAAAAGTAACCAAGCAAAATGCAAAAACAGTTAAAATTTACAATTTCTTAAATACTAAGGTAATTTTGAATTGCATCTAAATGAGTAAATAAATAAGAAAATCGAATTTTTCTGTAAAATGAGATTAATGAGTAGGTACCAGCTCCACTAAAAGTATAAAACTGTCAAATTGTTTAAAAATTAAAATAATATTTTAGTGGTTCAGGAGTAGATCAATACAAAGAAGATAAAGCTATTAAACTCTTGCATATGCAAGACTTTAGAAAATTGTACAGATGATATCTAATATTAATTTGAAAAAGATAGACTAGCAGAGAAGGTAGAGGTTATAAATAGCTACTTTACAATCCTTGGTTTTTATGCTAAATGTCAAAATTGCTATTTATTCAACATTGTACAGATTAAGTAAATTTGCATACTGTAAGTATCTATACTATGGCTTATTAAGAAAATTGTTTATTGACAAGTTTGACATACTTAATACGAAGCAGCTATTATTATTAGTGTTATTTTTATTCTATTAACGTTCCTGGAAAAACAATTCAGCTCATACACACAGGCACACCTACACATGCACACATGAAGAAGGTCAAAGTATTATGAAAACAAAATCCAAAAAAGTTATTATATATTATATGTCAAGCTATGAATTATACACAATAAACCTTTTCACAAAAGGAAAATATTTGTAGATCAGTATACATACATTTCAAAATCCTTGTCACAAAAATATATGACAATCTTGGCTTACCTTAAAATTGAAATGACCAAATACATTGTTAAAATAGAAAAGAATCTCTATTTATGCAAGAATTTAAGAAAATATGTATAAAAATTTGCGATACTTCAGATAATGTAATTTAAGAGCAACCTGCCTAAGGGAGGGATGATTTATCTGTTAGATACAATATGAGAAATAAAACTTCACATAGTTAGTTTGACTGCTCCCATAAAAACCTTTTAAAAATAGATATGGCTGTCCTTTCTTCTTCACTTCCTCCCTCTGTCCCTCTCTTTCTTCATTTCTCACTGAATAATTAAGTGAAAAATAATAAGAAGACAATTCCAAGTGAGGAAGGGAATTCAGCAGAAGTCAGAATGGTGCTGTGCTAGTAAACATTACCTGAAAAAAAGCACTGATTTGTAGCATTTGCCAATTTCTGTAATGTCAATACACCAATCAGCTGATTTCAAGCTACTGACAATTCAATAACTATCTTGTATCATTTACAAATTCTTAAAAATCAGCTCCTGTGAGCCTGAATAAGCCAACTACAACACATCATGGGGTCAAAGCCCCCGAGAAGGCGAGGAAGGTAGCTGATTACATAGCCACTCAAAAAGGTCAAGAGAGTGGTTATGGATTAGTTGTGGCCTGGAGCTGGTTCCACTGACTTGTGAGAAGTCAGTTGTGTGTATCTCTTCCCAACTGTGCTTTCAATGACTTCAAGTTGATAATTTGAAATCAGCTATGGTGGGAATATTTATATTACAGAAAATTGACAAAGATTAAAAATCAGGGATGTTTTGAAGAGATTGGAAATAAAATTCTATAATAACTGAAAATAGATGGGTCTGAAAAGCAATAAAGTATATTAAAATTTCTGTCAAACTTATTCAGTTTGTATGGGTTTATTCAGAAAATTTTTATTAAAGAGTTAGGAATCTTTTACCACTAAATATTATGTTAATGCAAGACTATATATTTTTCCTTTGTTAAAATTACCACTGACCAGCACATCACTACATACATGAAAGATGTACAATATTTGGGGTTAGGCTTCCCAGGCTTGGAGGTGAGTGTCACAAACGTATGACGGGTCAAATCTAGGACAAATAAATAAATAAATGTGGATAAGCCAGGCAAAGAATAGGCAGGCACTGGGCAACATGACAAAACCCTGTGTCTACAAAAAATAAAAAAATTAGCAGGGCATGGTCTCAAGCACCAGTGGCTCCACCTACTCGGGAGACTGAAGTAGGAGGATCACCAGAGCCTGGGAAGTCGAGGTGACAGTGAACCATGATTGCACTACTACACTCCAACCTGGGTGACAGAGCAAGGCCCAGGTTCAAAAATAAATAAATAAATAAATAAAAACTGAAAATAAATAAAAATTGGAAAATTGGATCCTTTAGTTATAAAATGTAGAATTGGGCAGTTGATAAAATTTTAATGAGGCATCTTGATTAGGGTATATGAGAATTCTTTGTACTATTCTTCTACCTCATTTAAAATTGTTTCTAGTTTAAAACTAGTTGAATAAAAAGCTAAAACCAAAATGAAATTTAAAATATGGTAATTGAAAAGCAAAGCAAAACAAAAATACTTTTGGCCTATGAAAATCTTTGATTTTGTTGATTATCTTGAGTTTATCACATTTTTGAAATCATTTTTTATTTCAATTACGTCTGATTTAAGAAGAAAATAATTTATAATAGGAGTGTACAAGCACTCACTTCACTTCCATTTTTCAGAGTCGTTCTGCTCTGACTCCAAACCCCATGGCATCTTGCAATGCAAAATGTATGTATATGGAGAAAGGTTTTGTTACTGACTTGTGCTTGAACATTATTTCTGTTGATATTTTAACTTACACATTGCCAATATGTGTGATAATAGAGCTTTCCAAATTTGAAGTTATTTAAAACTTTACATAAGTTTAAATGGCTCCCTATTAGAGTAATACAGGAAATTAGAGGCATTACAAAGCAAATAGTTGGTTGAAGCATCAGAGAAATAACAAAAATAACATTCAAAACACAAAAGTCACTAGTCATTCAACCTATATGGGGGAAAAAGGTCTTTAATAGAAAATGAGAGAAGTTAGAAAATAACATTTTCCTTATAAGTACCATTTTATTGTATAGCAAGCCTTCATACTGTGGAAGTTAGGCCTTTAAAATACTAAGTTTCTACAAAAAGTGGCATACTCTTCCATTGATAGTAATTGGATATAATAAAAATAAATTTAATTATAACCTAGACTTTTACACCCTCTGATGGAATTCTTTACTAGAAAATTTTTAAATTTAAATTTAAATTTTTAAAATATTTTAGAGTGTATACCTCTAATTTACTGAGGAAGAATAGAGCTAATAGTAGTTTTGTAATCTGTCCAAGGCCACACACTATTGAAGCAATAATTCCACAGGGGCAGTATTATCCTCAACAGTTCCCTTAATCCCTCATGGGAAAATATATGCTTATAATAATTTAAAATTATTTTACTTTCTTTTCATTTTTGCATGGATCTTGGTGAGTTTCAGTCATTTTTGCATTACTGGTTTTATATTCTATATGTTATTCAACATTATAAATGTGAATTATACCATTAGAACAAATATTAATTTCAAAACATAAAATGTGATACATTTTGAATAAAATAAAAGTTTATTAAGTGCATAGTAGATGTAGAAATTCTGCAGAATTAGATTGTAGGTATTTCAATAAATTATATATATTGTTATATTTATAGTATATAACAACATGCAATATACATTACGGAATATAAACATATACTGGCATTTATATATACTATAGTATCTACTATAGATGCTTCAATATATGGAGTTTAGTTATATGTACATTTAACATGTGTGTTTTTAAAAATAACTGCAATATCAACAGCTTTCTTGAAGGTATAGAAGCAAACAGTGGCCTTAGATAAAGCAGAAAGTGGGTCATCATTTTGTAACTCATCAAGGTTTGTTTGTGGGATTTTCCCACTCCCCTGATGAATAATGTAACACAGAGAAAATTTGATGAGCAGTTGCCTTACTGTTTTTCTGATTGGTGGGGAAACTTCTTCACCCTTCTTCTGAGTCATAACCGCCACTATCTATGTGGCTTGCTACCATCCAAATAGACACTTGCTGAAAAAAATACAATCACACATAAAATTTTCCTTTAAAATTATGGTCCATTGGAATCAGATAGAGGCACTAGGGAGATAAACTCTAATCATTATTGAAACAAGACTTATATCTTATTTCCAAATCTGAAATAGAAGAAACCATAAAGAAATCCAGTCATCCTCTTTTATCAGTTACATATTCTTATCAAGAATTTTTTGAATCTTGAGTAAATACGAGAGTTCATCTTCACAAAATAAAGTAGAGATTAAATAATAACAGAAAAAAAATCACTTTTTGCTAATGCTTTTGAATTGAATTTTCTCTTCTCTATATTGTTCATTTAATATTGGAAAGTCCAAGATGAATTTACCAGACACCTTGGAATCCTACTGTTTAGACGCCCACCTAAGCAGCTGACATCACCTTTTACAGGCTATGGAAGATAAACTGCATTTGTGAAAGAGCTGTTCTTCAGTTATAAAAAAGAACTGAGGAATCAATTGTGAATGGACTTGGGCAACTTTGTTGGTTCAGTTTATAAACAGTTTGAAAAGTTTTAAAACTTTCCCAGAACACTTTGGCTCAGAGACAACTGTGTAAAACTATATAAAAACAAACTGAGTGCTCACATTGTGCCTAACTGCTGCAGTATGACAGATCTTTTCCTTTTGATATTTTTCAATATTTGTTTTCTGATCCTGATATGCCATTAGATATCCCTGTTTCCCTTTCAGAGTCAGAAGAATCATGTGTACTATATAAAATATTTTTAGTTTAATTTACTTTGAAGAACAAAACACTTCTAAAGAATGTAATTTGTATCATAGTAATTGGTGAGTATATTTTATTACTAAGGCTCTATTATTCAAAACAATTTTAAATTTAAAGAAAAATTGAGAATCACGTAGAGCATGGTCCCCAAACTTTTTGGCACCAGGGACCCGTTTCATGGAAGATAGTTTTTCCACAGACTGGAGGTGGAGGTGGGGATGGGGATGGGAGAGGTGGTGGAGTGGTTTGAGAATGAAATTGTTCCCCCTCAGATCATCAGGCTTTAGATTCTTAAAAGGAGTGCACAACCTAGATCCCTTGCATGTACAGTTCACAACAGAGTTCACACTCCTACGAGAATCTAAGGCTGCCACTGATCTGACAGGAGGCGGAGCTCAGGCAGTAACACAGGCTTACCCGCTGCTCACCTACTGCTGTGCAGTCCAGTTCCTAACAGGACCACTACCAGTCTGAGGCTTGGGGGTTGGTGACCCCCAATGTAGAAAGTTCCAATATAGCCCACAACAAGTTTCTCATGTTAATAATGTTATACATTTTTGTATGGTAAACTTGTCACAATTAATGAACCAATAGTGATTGTTATTAATCGAAGTCCATCATTTATTCAGATTTCTGTAGTTTACATCTAGTGTCTACTTATGATCTGAGATATCATCCTAGGTATCCAGTTTTCATATCTCCTTAATCTTCTCTTGGCTATGTCAGTTTCTCAGACTTTCCAGGTTTTTGATGAACATGAGAGTCTTGTGTAAGTATTTTTTTAATATCTCTTGATTGAAATTTTTCTGATGTTTCTTTCATTATCAGACTGGTGTATGGATTTTGGGGAGTAAAAATCACAGAATTGCCACTATTATCATATTACATCAAGAGTACATCATATTAACATAACTTATCAATAGTTGATATTGACTTTGATCACCTGGCTGAGATTGTGTTTGCCCAGTTTCTCCACAGTAAGGTTATTCTTTCTATTCCCTCAATTCTAAATTGAAATCTTTGAAAAAAAAGTCACTATTGATAGCTTACCCTTCATCAGTGAAGATTTACTCCTTGTGGGCAGAGTGGCTACATTATTAAGATTTCTTCTGCAAGGGAGATTTGTCTGTTCACTACCTGTATTAGTCTGTTTTCACACTGCTATAAAGATACTACTTGAGACTGGGTAATTTATAAAGAAAGGAGGTTTAATTGACTCAGTTCTGCATGGCTGGGAAGGCCTTAGGAAACTTATAATCATGGTGGAAGGAAAAGGGAAAGCAAGGCACACCTTACATGGTAGCAGGAGAGAGAGAGAGAGAGAGAGAGAGAGAGAGAGAGAGAGAGAACAGGGGAAACTGCTATTTTTAAAACCATCAGATCTCGATCACAAGAAAAACATGGGGGAAACCTACCCCATGATCCAATCACCTCCCACCAGATCCCTCCCTCAACACACTGGGATTACAATTTGAGATGAGATTTGGGTGGGGACACAGAGCAAAACCGTATCACTACCATTTGTTCATTCATTCAATAATTTATTGATATCTGTATAAACTCATTAGTGTTTATACCCTGGGTTATAATTTAATACTGCTTTATTTTGTTGCTCAAATTCCTTTGAATTGGGAAATTTTTCAGTGTTCTCCTATGTCCCTTTGACATACACCCATCAATGGAGGGGTAGTGGGCTTTGCTGCTGCTGTTGCTGTTGTTGCTATTTTTATTTATTCATTTATTTTCCTTTATTTTTAAGCACTACCTTTCTTCCTGGCATTATGAGATGCTCCAAGAGTATCTTGTATCATTCGTGCTTCAGTTCTAGAATCAGTTATTTCTCCAAATAACTCAGGATCCTTTTATTGGAGAATAGTATTGGAAATCAAGAATTGGGTACTAGGTATGCTTTTTGCTAGTCAGGTAACATTTCTTCTGTGCGTTCTGTATTAGTCCATACTCACACTGCTATAAGGAATTGCCTGAGACCAGGTAATTTATAAAGAAAAGATGTTTAATTCACTCACAGTTCCACAGGCTTTAAAGGAAGCATAATGGTTACTGTGGAGGCCTCAGGAAACTTTCAATCAGAGCAGAATGCAAAGGGGAAGCAGGCACATCTGACATGACCGAAGCAAGAGGAAGAGAGAACAAGAGAGGAGGTGCTACACACTTTTCAACAACCAGATCTCGTGAGAACTCACTCACTGTATTGTACCAAGGGGGATGGTGTTTAAACATTCATGAGAACTCCACCATCATAATTCAATCACTTCCCACTAGGTCCTACCTTCAACACTGGGGAATACAATTCAACATGAGATTTGGATGGGGACAGAGATTCAAACCATGTCACTTTCCTAATTTACAGAACAACTAATCCATATATATGCACATATATGTGTAAATATTTCTACAGTATGTACCCCTGTAGGTATATTGACCTAACCATGAGTTTTTAGAATATCTCCAACTCTAATATATTACCATTTTGATAATTTGAGCATTTTCTCCTTGCCTTACTCCAGAATTGCCACTACAAGACTGAGAAACCTGGATCCCACTATTCACAATCCATTTACCTAAATCTTTAATTTCTTTCATTGGAGCTTTGAAGTTTTCTATATACAGAACCTCTACAGAATCTACCACCTGAGTATTTATAAGTTCTATGTGTTGAATACATTTCAGGTCCCCTCCTCTAGCTATTTTGAAAACAAACAAACAAACAAAATAGCAATACATCGTTGGTAACTATAGTCACCCGACTCTGCTCTGAAACATTCAAATTTATTCTTTCTACCTATCTATATGTTTGTACCCGTTAAGCATCCTGTCTTCATCCCTGCTACACCCAGTATACACCCTTCCCATTTCTGGTATAATTCATTTCACATTCTACCTCAATGTGGTCAACTTTTCACATTCCCACATATAAATGCTAACATGCAATATTTGTCTTTCTGTGCCTGGGTTATTTCACTTAATAACTCCAGTTCCATCCATACTGATGCAAACGACATGATTTCATAAGTTTTTATGGTTGAATAGTATTTTACTGTATATATGTACCACATTTTCTTTATCCATTTGTCTGTTGATAGACACAAGTTAATTCCTTATCTTTGCTACTGTTAATAGTGCTACAATAAGCATGGAAGTGCATGTTTCCCTTTGATATACTGATTTATTTTCCTTTGGATAAATACCCAGTAGTTGGATTGGTGGATTTTTAAAAAAAATTTCTGTTTCATTTAGTTCTGTTTTATCCTTATTATCGAATTTTATTATTGAATTTTTTTCTTGCTTTTACGCTCCTTTGATGTGTATCATTAGATTGTTTCCTTGAAATCTTTCTACTTCCTTTTTTTTTTTTTTTTTTGAAACGGAGTTTGGCTATGTCGCCCAGGCTAGAGTGCAGTGGCGATCTCCGCTCACTGCAAGCTCCACCTCCCGGATTCACGACATTCTCCTGCCTCAGCCTCCGGAGTAGCTGGGACTACAGGCAGGCATCCGCCACCACAGCCGGCTAAGTTTTTGTATTTTTTAGTAGAGATGGGGTTTCACCGTGTTATCCAGGATGGTCTCGATCTCCTGACCTCGTTATCCACCCGCCTTGGCCTCCCAAAGTGCTGGGGTTACAGGTGTGAGCCACCACGCCGGGCGGAAATCTTTCTACTTCTTAATGAAATAGAAAGCTATAGAAAGCTATAGCTTTCCTTTTAGCACTGCTTTTGCTGTATGCCACAGGTTTGGGTATATTGTGTATCCTTTTTCAATTTTTCCAAAAATATTTTTGATTTCCATCTTCATTTCTTCATTGACCCAGTGATCATTCAGAAACATGTTTTTGTTCCAAGTATTTGTATGATTTACAAAGTTACCCTTGGTATTGATTTCTAGTTTTGTTCCATTGTGGTCTGAGAAGATACTTGATGTAATTTTAATTTTTGTTAATTTGCTGGAACTTGTTTTATGTCTAACATATGCTCTATCCTTGAGGATGTTCTGTGTGCTGATGAGAAAAATGTGTAGTCTGCATTTGTTGACAAAATGTTTTTTAAATGTTTATTAGGTCCATTTCGTCTAAAGTGTAGTTTAAATTCAATGTGTCTTTGATGACTTTCTGTGTAGATGTTTTGTCTAATGTTGACAGTGGGGTGTGGACATCCCCAACTATGATAGCATTGCAGTGTATCACTTTTTTTAGATAAGGTGCAATTTGCTTTATGAATATGGGTGCTCAGGTGTTGGGTGCATATATACCTAGAATAGTTATATCCCCTTGCTGGACTGATCCTGTTATAGTTATATAATGACCTTATTTGTCTTTTTAACAGTTTTTGACCTAAAATCTGTTTTATCTGATGTAAGTATAGTTACTCCTGTTCACTTCTGGTTTCAATAGGTGTGGGATATTTTTTGCCATCTCTTTACTTTTAGACTCTATGCGTCTTTATAGGTAAAGTGCATTTCTTGTGGCAGCATATAGTTGGATCATGTTTTTTAATCCATTCAGCCAATCTACGTGAATAATTTAATTCACTAACATTCAAGGTTATTATTGATTTGTGGGTTTTCTTTCCTGTGATATTGTTCTATATCATTGTCTCTCTTTTTTTTTTTTTTCTTATTGTTTGTCATTGTGATTTGGTGGTTTTATATAGTGGTACCATCTGAGTCCTTTCTCTTTCTTGCTTTACCAGTGAGTGTTGTAGTTTCATGTTTTTATGATAGTAAATTTTATCCTTTTACTTTATGTTTAGGACTCCTTTGAGAATTTCTTACAGGTCTGGTCTATTGGTGATTAATTCCATCAGCTTTTGCTTGTCTGGGAAAAATTTTATTTCTACTTCATTTATAAAGGATAATTTTGTTGGGTATAGTACACTGGCTGGCAATTTTTTTCTTTCAACACTTTCAGTATATCATCCCATTCTCTCCTGGCATGTAAGGTTTCTGCTTTGGAATCCACTCTTAGTCTGATGAGGGTATCTTTATAGGAAATTAGACATTTCTTCTTGCTGTTTTTAGAATTCTCTTTATGTCTTTCATTTTAGATGGTTTGACTATAATATGCCATGAAGATTACCATTTTGCATTTTATTTCTTTAGGGATTTCTGAGACTCTTCTATCTGGATGTCTAAATCTCTTGCTAGAATTGAAAAATTTTCATCTATTACTTCATGAAATAGGTTTTCTTGCCCTTTTGTTTTGTCTTAGCCTTCTGGAATACAGATTGTTCAAGTATTTGGCCGTTTTGTAGTGTCCTGTGCGTCACAAAACCTTTGGTTATCCTTTTTTATTCTTTTTGTTTAAATTTTTGTCTGACTAGGTTATTTCAAAAGACAAATTTACATTCTGGGTATTTTTTCTGCTGCTTAATTTAGACTACTGTTAAAACTTTCAGATACATTTTGTATTTTATTGAATAATAAATATTTCATTCCAGAATTTCTGTCTGGCACTTTTTAATGGTATCTATCTCTTTGGTTAATTTCTCATTCATATTCAAATTTGCTTTACTGATTTCTTTGTATTGTTTTTCAAAATTCTCTTTTATCTTACTAAGCTTCATTACTATCAACATTGTGATTTATTCTCTCAGGATTTTATGAATTTATGTTTCTTTGTGTCTGTGGCTGAAGAATTATTGCATTCTTTTGGAGATGTCATATTTCCTTGATTTTTCTTTTTCTGTATTCTTATATCGATATCTGTGTGTCTTGTGTATTAGTCTCTTCTTCCAATTTTTTGAATTTGCTTTCATAGAGGAGAACATTTTTTTTGAAGATATATCTGTGAAGTTGGTTTAGCAGGGCACTTTGGTTTTGATTCTGGGTGCGTGCAGTAGTGTAGTCTCTGTATGATTTATTTGCCAGAAGGAGCATCAGTGATGTCTATGAGTATCTTAGTGGCTTAGGGTGTTGTTGTTAGTGGGGGCTATGATGAAGTTTTGCTAGGGACTAGGTCACCAAGTAGGCCAGTCTTTTGGCCCCAGTGGTGGCAGCAGTGAGCTGAACATGCCTGTTCTTGGGACCCAGGTAGTGTACACTAGTACTTGCATTACTGGGTCCAAGTGGACCAATTTTGGGGCCTTCAGGTGGCTTATTTGGGTATCAGAAATGGCAGCAGTGGGCCAGGCAGGTGGGTGGGTTCTTAAGACCCTGGACAGTGGGAGTGGCACTGGTGATGGCAGTAGAAGTAGTGAAACAACTCTCCTTTCGATGCATTGGGGAGTCTCTCCCTGCTCCCAGCTGATCTTGACTGAGCAGGCTGCCTCACTTCCTAGAATGTCTCTTTAGACTCTTTTAACCCAGTTGTTACCTACATATTTTTTTATTAATATGCAAATATGTTGGAATTTTTCAACTATACTCTGCTTATTGATTTCAAATATATTTTCCTTGTAGACTGCAGATATCTTTTGTATGACTTTATTCTTTCACCTTTTTTAAGATGTGTTTCATGGCATAGTCTGTACCACTTTTAGTAAATGTTCCTTATGAGCTTGATGAGAATATTTTCCTGCTTTAGTGGATACAGTATTGTATAAATGCCAATTAGACCAAATTGCTTGGTAGAGCTCTTCAGGTCAACTATTTTCTCTTCAATTTTCTGACTCCTTCGTGTATCAATTACTGAAAGAGGGGTTCAAAATCTTCAGATATAATACTGAGTTTGTCTGTTTTTCTCTAAAATTCTGTCAGGTTTTGGCTCATGTATCTTTTATCCTCTATTGTTAGGTGCATACATATTTAAGGTTGGTAAATCTCCTTGGATAACTGGTCTCTTTATTATAATATAATATTTCTTTTCATCACTGATAATTTTTATTATTCAAAAGTTAGCTTTGCCTAAAATCAATGTACTTATGCCAGATATTTTTGATTGATATTAACATGGTATGTGGTTTATTATCCATTCACTTTTAATCTGTCTGTCCTTATATATAAAATGGCTTTTTAATATTTATTTTTAACTTATTTTTAAACTGCTTTATTACAGTACAATTGGCATATGAAAAAGTATTGTTATATAATATATACAACTTAATTTGTTTGGGGATAAGTATACATTCATAAAATTATCAAACTATCATTTCTCAATGCCATGAACCTAACCTACCCATCTGCTCAAAAAGTTTCTTCCTGTTCCTTTAAGGTCACTTGTTTTCAGACTTTATATACTTGTGTATTATTTGTATTCATTCTTTCATTCTCTGTCTTTAACTGGTGTGTTTAGATCATTCACAATTAAAGTGATTATTGATATAGTTGCTGTAACATCTGTCATATCTGTAACTGTTTTATATTATTTGCACTTATCCTTTGTTTCTTTTGTTTTCTTCCCCTGTTTCACAGCTGTTTTCCATTTTTTATTTAGTATGCTATATGATTTCACTTTCTCCTCAGCGTATCAATTATACATCTAAAATGTTTTTGTAGTAGTTACACTAAAGCTGACATATGTTTAAAACAATCCAAGTTTACTTTTAAATAACAGTATACTGCTTCATGGGTGGTGCAGTTATTTTAAAACAGACTATTCCCAATTATCATCTCCTATTATTTGTAACATTCCTATCATTCATCTCACTTTTCCATATTTGCAGTGACACAGTGCATATTTGGAAATATTATTTTGACTAATTATTTCTTCAAAATGAAGGAGAAGTAAGAAGTTTTTTAGATAAACAAAATGTATATTGAGAGAATTAATTGCTAGCAGTACTGCAACAAATGTTGGAAAAGCTTCTCAGGAAGACAGAAAATAATATAGGCCAGAAGCACATATATACATAAGGAAAGGACAAGTATCAGAAAAAAAATAAATAAATGAAGGCAATTTTAATTTTAGACAAAGCTAACTTTTGAATAATAAAAATTACCAGTGATAAAAAGAAATATTACATTATAATGAAGAGGCCAATTATTCAAGGAGATATAACAACTTTAAACATGTATGCACCTGACAATAGAGCATTAAAATATATGGTAATACTAATATTATTACTAATATTATCTATGAGATCAATCAAGAATAAGATAACTATTTTATTTTACCTTCATTTAATTCTCTCAAAATCCATTTGTCTAAGAAACTTCTTTTTTCTCCTTCATTTTGAAGAATAATTTCACTGAGTATAGAATTCTAGGTTGATAATACTTTTCTTTTGATACTTTTTCTATTTTTTTGGTTCCATTGTTTCTGACAATTAGTTTTCTGTAATTCTTATTCATTTTCCTCCTTATCCATTTCCTCCTTTATTTAGTTCTTGCTTTCTTTCAAGATTTTTCTCTGTCTTAATTTTTGTCATTTTGAATATGATATGCCTATGTGCATATTTTTAAATACTTGTCCCATTTGGTATTCTCTCAGCTTCCCAGATATATGAATTGGCATCTGTTATAAATTTTAGAATATTCTCAGACATTATTATTTTAATATGTCTTCCATTCTGTTTCCTCTTCCTCCCTCCTCCTCCTCTTCCTCCTCCTCCTTCTCCTTTTCCTCCTACTCCTCCTCCTTCTTTTCCTCCTCCTCCTTCTTCTTCTTCCTCCTCCTCCTACTCTTCTCCCTCCTTCTTCTCCTCTTCTATCTGAATTACACGTATTTTGCATATTTTTTAATTACCCCAGAGTTCCTATATACTATGCAGTGCCTTTTTTATTATTTTTCTCATTTTATTTCAGTTTGAGACATTTCATTTGACATATATTTTAGGTTACTGATTATTTCATCAGCTGTATATACACTGTTGGAGAGATAATCAAAGCCTTTTTATTCCCTTTTCTGAGCAATTTTCCATTACATTAATGTAGATTACTTTTAATTTATTCAGGTATTTAATTCAGCTCACTGTTATCTTATCCAGTGCTATTTTGACATGGCCTAAGATTTGATACTACATAAGATTTACTGACTAACTCAAGAATATATTACTTTGACATGAAAGAACCCAGGTTCAAGTTAATTCATTTACTAAGTTGGTTAAATCATATGCCTTCTATGAGCCTTCATTTAGTAACTTGGAAAATGGAAATAATAATGCTAGTCATATATATTCTTCACTACTATCATGTGGACAAAAGGGATTATGGATTACAATCACCATCATTCCTGCTGACAGGTATATAGAAAATAATTTCATTAAAGAAAAGTCCCACATTTATTCTTTTCCTAATATCTGCATTAAGTAAACTAATAAATATAGTCATTACAAAAACCTCCTTATTATTATTAGTTCAATGTGAGAACTGCTGCAGAAAAAATATGCTTTATAATTTTTTTGATATACATAATATTCATAAATTATGAAATCATTGAAATTACCTTAAAATTGGAAAAAATGTGTATTTCTACTCATGTAACAGTATAAAATTCCTATGTCAATCTCTCTTTTTTTTTTTTTTTTTTTTGAGATGAAGTTTCGCTCTTTCACCCAGGCTGGAGTGCAGTGGCACAATCTCGGCTCACTTCAACCTCCACCTCCTGGGTTCAAGTGATTCTCCTGCCTCAGCCTCCTGAGTAGCTGGGGTTACAGGCATGTGCCACCATGCCCGGCTAATTTTTGTACTTTTTAGTAGAGACAGGATTTCACCATATTGGACAGACTGATCTCGAACTCCCGACCTCAGGTGATCCACCCACGTTGGCCTCCCAAAGTGCTGGCATGAGCCACCGCACCCAGCCCCCTATGTCCATCTCTAAAATACAGGCACTGAATTTGTTTCTTAATGTAAAGAATGAATGAATACATATTATTTTAGGGAAGGTAGTTCTTTTTCAATTGAAAAATATTGTTCTTGTATTTCTTCATACATCAGAGAATTTTGTATATTTTCTACAAAATTTATTTTTGTCTTCAGAATTCATCTAGACTATAGAACAAATGTTTTAGCAAAAAGTATGATGATAAAACTAGACCAATGGTTTGTAAAGCAATTTCAACTTAATAGGTTTATTTTTAAGTAAAAATAGTCCAGTGAATTTGTTTTCAGGTGAGCAATTCTTAATTATGGCATTCATTTGAGTCTCAGCCAATTTGAAACTATTAGAAAATTAAGTAATACAAGAGAGTACAATTACTTAAATTCAGGCTTTGTTTCACTCAGTTTTTGATACTATTATAAAAACTCATGTGTTTATGTATTTTTATTATAAATTTAAAATATTTTATATGGTGTTAAATATATAGGGATGCTGATGAATATGCATTTTTATTTAATGTGTGCTTTCCTTGTAATGTAAAATCATTATGTTTAATTTATATTTTTTATATATTTATGTCACCATTTAACTTTGTAGAGTTATTTAATCTGTAAGGACTTTAGAGATGATTTGTATACTTTATTTTTGGAATCTAGTAGAGAATCAATAATTGAATACAAATGTGTGAAGCAATTTCAATAAAATAATCAAAGTTAGATCTCCTCCCACTGAAAAGTTACATTCTATTAAAGGGAAAATCAATTATCCCTAGAGGAAGTATAAGGCAAATGACTTTTTGCCCACTGGATAAACCTCATGATTTTAAATCAGTCCTTATCTTTTTACTAACAATCAATCCTGCAACCTCATTAAGACGAGTGTGATGAAATGTTAAATTTGACTATTTGAGTTCCTCCTCTTTTCATCAACAGTTTTATCACTTTAACATGTGACACCTATGTGTTTATTATTATTATTAAAAGACATATATGCTTTATAGAAAATGTTTTACTAAACATGAGAAAAGGTAAAATTTTGATACACATATATTTCTTTCAATTTGCATATGCAAGTACCAGGGAACTTAGCACTGTTTATAGTCTATAAACCATAGTACACTTGAAACAATTAGTTTCAGACAAGATAATCTCTCTACTAAAACAGGTAATATATGTATATCTTATCTTTGAGAATAACAGTCTTCAATGACATTTTGAAATTTTATTTTTATTCAAGTTTTCCACTAGTATATTTAACACTCAATTTTAGAAGTCAACGTTGTTTTCATAATGAATAGCATAACCAGCATGTAATAACATTAAAACTATGTTAATGCTTTAAGCAGAGCCACTTTCTTCCAGAAAACATTCTTTATTTTTCCTTCCAGCACTGAAATGAAGATAAAGATCAAGCAACAACCCACACTTTTATTTCTTGTCAATAACAGTAAAAAGATAACTAGAGAATTTCATTAGCACTTTTTCAAATATAAGATATTTCTCTGACCTCCCTTCACATAGTAATTTTAAATTTGCCTGGGGGAAGAACTAAAAGATTTTTCTGTTTTAATTATATTTTAACAACTTTGTCCAAAGACAAATGTTGATGTTTCTTTTACTGTTCCTAGTTTAAATAATATGTTTGAAGTTACTATTTATCAATAAATGGTTCTTTTAATATGATGATCTTTATGTTTATATAATTAACAAAAAAACCTTTCTCATACTCTGAAAATAAACTAATGCTGTGCTTTTCCAACAGTTCTCTAAGCTGATTTATTTTTTTAAATTGGATTTTTGCATATATTCAAATTTCAGAATGGGAGGTTCATAGAAATAATGAGCATTGCACTGAATGTTGCAGAATATGTATATAGTTAGATTAATAAAGAGGAACCATTTATACATTATTTAAATTTTCTTAAAATATAGGTAATCATTTATAATTTCTGATGACTCTCAAGAAGTGGGTCAGATAGAATATCTTTAGTACTGATTTTCTAATCTTGTACATAATACACTAATTACCCTGCAGCAGTGAGGGCATTCAGTGCTGGGACCTTTCCCAGGCTCTGAGCCTCACTCTTTCAATGTGCGCTGCCGGTCTATTAGCCATTAACAGTGTCTCAAACAGCAACTGCCAGCAACTGCAAACATCCGGCCTCTGGTGAGAGGTATAAAGGGCCAATTGATAGGAACAAACTTCAGGATGCCTAGAATTGCCAGGACAATAGCAATTTCATTCTTTGGGATTTAATAGAGAACACAACTAAAGGAAAAACAGAAACTACTGTTGTTCTTATGTAAGATACCATTTTAATTTGACATAATTGCAAAGATTATTTTTAACGCAGCTTTTCAAAAAATTCCTGAATGCTGGCAATTTCATTCTATGAGTTAAAAAATATTTAATGGAAAACATAAATATAAAATAAGAAATTAAGGGGAAAAAAACCTTGTTGTTGAGCTTATTTAACATTCCAGTTCACAATTGCACTAATATTTTTCATGTGACTTTTTTCTAAAGTTTTTTTTTTAATTCAAGTATCATTGTAGAAAATTTTAACATATTTGACATGATGTTTAATAAACAATCAAGTTGATCTTATAGAAGACTGCAGATTTTTGATGTATCTGTGTTTTCCTGGTCAGAAAGCAGCTAAACAGTTATGCAGCTTCAAAGTTAGTAGGTAATTTAATAGATAAATAAATCTGTTTTTTACAACTGTGGCTTACCACCTTTTTAGGATTACTCATTTAGTTGTTCTTCCTGTTTCCTGATCAGTTATAAACTTCCATTATCTCTGAATGACTTCTCTGCTATGATTACTTACATTACTCCCTAATTCAGAATGGTAAAAGAAAACATAAATAGTCTTTTTAATTATGTCATTGTCTCTAACAACATATTAAATCATAGCATGACACAATCTTACAATTTTTGAATAAACTATGAAAATGTTAGGAAAAAAGATAATCTTCATTTATCAAATAAATATAACTCCAGAATATATATTTTAAAAATTGATATTCTCTTTCTATAAAGCAAAACTTAAAAACAAAACAAAGAACTATGGTTTGTCCCAATTTTATGTTTCTAGCTATTGTGACTAAGTAAAACATAGTATTGCATAAGATGCTATGATTAGCTATGGAATCGCTGAAAATTGTTCCTTAGTTTGTGTCCCATTTAACTAGAATCTAACTTTGGTATATCAATGTATTTGATGCCCAGCCACTTGGGTATGCACATTAAGATTGAAGAAATATAATAATCAGAAGATGTGTTTTGCCAACAATTAACTTCTAGTAATTTGATGTGAAGAGTTGGTTGATTTAAATGGTTTCTTTCTTTTTCAAGCATGAACAGAGCTTAACCTCCTTTTTGTTACATTTCTGATAGATAGAATAATAACAAAAAAAATCCTCCAAAAACGAAAAATAGAGAAACCCTGTATCATATTATTTTAAACATATTCTCAACATTTAATTTGAGATTTTATTGGACTCTTCAAGATTGTATTTGTTCATTAGTTAATGAAGATAAATAATAGATTAAATAACTGCCAAGATGTTTTCAAACAATACATTTTCAATGTAATAATTCTGAAAGATGGCTTTTACATGATGTAATAATTACTGCAGAGGAAGAAGAATGTGGGTATAAGCTAAACAAAAATATACCTGTCTTTCTCAAAGCTAGAGAGGATTAGAAAATAGAAGATAAAGAAGAGAGGAAAATGGAAATAACAAAGGAAAACAGCGTGTATATTGTTGATGGAAGACATCTCTCAGAGCATGTCATTTTATTTTTCAGGCTGTTTGTACATGGTAAGGGAAAAATTTTGTGTAAGAATTCTAGTAACTTCAAGAAGATTTGGCTACACCTCTAAAATTTAGAGAAGTAGAGCTGTAACTTTTTATTTTTTCCAAAGAATGTCTCAAACACTCTATATTCCAAATTATCTATAAATAACGCCATCCTAATGATTGTCTCAATCTTTTTTCACAAATAAACCAAAAATTTCTCTTGGTTTCTATTTCCTTCTCCATGCAGCCCTTATACCATCAATTGTCGCCTAATGTTTGTAAATGAATAATTTCTGTATTCATTTTTAACAAGCAATAGTGTGATCATTTCAACAATTAAATTATCTCATATATTAAACTTTTAAATTTGATGAATGTCAGAGGTTACTTGTTAAATGATCAGGGATCAACAAATTGTGGCTCATAGATCAAATTTTATCTACCACCTGTTTTGTATAGCTTATAAACTAACATATTTTTTGAAATTTTTAAATGAATGAAGAAAAAAGGAAAATGGAGTTTTGCAAAACATGAAAATTGGCCAGGTGCAGTAGCTTGCACCTGTAATCCCAACACTGTGGGAGGCCAAGGGGGCCAGATCACTTGAGCTCAGGAGTTTGAGAGCAGCCTGGCCAACATGGCGAAACCTTGTCTCTACTAAAAATACAAAAAGTAGCTGGGTGTGGTGGCACATGCTTGTAATCCCAGATACTAGGGAGGCTGAGGTGGGAGAACTGCTCGAACCTGGGAGGCGCAGGTTGCAGTGAGCTGAGATCGGGCCACTACACTGTAGCCTGGGCAACAGAGTGAGACTCAGTCTCAAAACAAAACAAAACAAAACACATGAAAATCATACGAAATTGAAATTGCAGTGTCCATAGTTTTATTAAAGCACAGGCATAACCATTTATTTATCTGTTATGTTAAAATTCTTTCACATTACAAAAGTAGAATTTAGTAGTTGCTACAGGTACTACATGCCTGCAAATTCTAATATATTTGTTATCTGTTGCTTTTATGATCTGGCCCTATTACAGAAAATTTGGCTGATCCCTGGTTTAGATAAATATATTGTAAACATGGACATTAAGCTGTTGTTTGATGACTTGTTCATTTATCCAGTAAACTTATACATATATACTTTCTTGTATAATACCTTTTAAAATTTATTAGTTTCTAGGTCTACATTTTTTGGGACATATAATAATATGCTTCTTGCTTTTTTTTTTTTTTTTTTAAAGACGGCGTCTTGCTCTATCTCCCAGGCTGGAGTGCAGTGGTACGATCTCAGCTCACTGCAAGCTCCGCCTCCCAAGTTCACGTCATTCTCCTGCCTCAGCCTCCCGGGTAGCTGGGACTACAGGCGCCCGCCACTACGCCCGGCTAATTTTTTGTATTTTTTTAGTGGAGACGGGTTTCACCATCTTATCCAGGATGGTCTCGATGCCTGACCTCGTGATCCGCCCGCCTTGGCCTTCCAAAGTGTTGGGATTACAGGTGTGAGCCACCGTGCCCGGCCCCTTGCTTTTAAGTAAAATAAAATTAAATATACATGAACGTTAGAAATCTTCTAAGAGTTAAAGAGAATAAGACCAACTAATGATAATAATACCTTCAATTTTTAGAGACGTTAAAGGGTTTAATTCAAAATGTAGCATCACATATTTAATATCATTTGATTCCAACAGAATTTTAGTGAAGTAAGCAAATCATATACCATGTCTGTGTTATATGAATGTACACATTGACTGAAAAGTTATGACTTTTCCAAGATAAAGTATCAGAGGTAACTTTACCATGACAAAGTGAATACTTTTCAATATATTACAGTGATGATGGTCATGAAAAATTTCACTATGGTATTTTAATTGGCAGTGAAGAATCTTGCAGTTGGATTCAATACAGAGACATTGGAAGAAGAATACACAGAAGAGGCAACATTGAAATAGCACGAACTGGAGATTCAAAGATATGTTTTTGTATTTCATACAAAATATGAAATAACACTAAGTGGAGGTACAAAGATTTGTCAGGAAAATGATAAATAATACACAAGTACTGTTGAAGTGTAGTGTTTAAATATCAGTAATTGTAAAATGATAAGTTTCAATGACAAATGTGACTATTAGAATTATTAATAAAAATTTGAAATTAAATCACTTAAATATACAATCTCCGATTCAGATAAAACAATTACATTGGGATACCCTGCATTTGCTAACTGTGGGAAGAATAAACATAGTACATGGTGCTGGAGGAAAGACAGAAAGTGGGGGTCTAGAATGTTAGACATTTGAGGTACTATATGTCCATAATATTTTACTCGAAGCCTTTTGTAACTTTTTTCTTTTGTTTCTTGTCATTTTCTTTCTTGCCTTCATTTCTTTCTTTTCCTCTTTCTATCTTTCTTTCTTTCGTTGTTCTAGTTTTATTTTTGTGGCTGCTGTTAATGTGGTACATATGAAGTATATTAAATATGTGGTACACAAATGAACTTAGAAGCAGCACCTTATGATCAAATATGCTACTGTATCTGCAACAAAACATACAAATATTATTTCTGAGTGGGACAAAAATGACTAAGTAGTCTAAATCCAATGTAGGTCAGACATTACTTTTAAATGAATTTGCCACAAACATATACGTATTTTTTTTCTTTTCGCGACTATTAGTATATTTGCAATTATGAATAAGAGATTGAGAATTTACACTACATTTTGGAGAAATATAAACTATTAAAGATTTTTGAGCAAAATTTTGGTAGCTTGTTTCTTCACTATTTCCTTTGTTTTTGAATACAAAATAGAACTGAAGTGAGAGAGAAGCTACAGGTAGAGAGAACAATCTATAAATTATAGTATAATTTACACAAAGTGCTATAGGCTTGAACTAAATGCTAAAGATAGAAATCAGAGGAAGAAATTGATCTGAAAGAGGTTGGAATAAATCTGACAGTATTTAATGTCCCACTCAATATACTTGTTGATGCACTTAAATTCCTATACACCCAAATTGCACATTCTCAGAATAATATTTTTTTTAAAAAAATTAATATTTAATCTCTGTGATGAACATGGAAAGCTTATGAATGGAATCAGTTAGTAACAAGTCAGATCACTAAAGATAGCTTCAGAAAGATCTACCCCTGTCTAGTGTCAGCACAAATAAAAAATAATTAAGTCCCTACCATTAAATAAACTTTTATTTAACACTTACTACTTTCCTCATGCTATGTGAGACAGAGGACACAAATGTAAAAAAGACGGTCTCTTAAAAAATAACCCATCGCATTGGAGAAATGAGTATATACAAATAATCCTAATTTAGCGTGATAAATGTCATAGCAGTTGAATGTAAAAGGTAGAAAAGGTGAAGGGAAAAAAGGAGGTAAATTCTTTCTGACGCCCCTAATTATAGAGTATGGAGAGTGAAAATCAGAAACATTTAGATAAAAAATATATGGTTGAACTGAATCCAAAAGAATAATTTCCAGATAGAGAGGAGAGTAAATAATGTTTGCAAACATACAGACCTGCAGAAGATCACAAGGTACATAGCAGGACCAAGTAACTTAAAATGTGTAGAATGTGAGTTAAGGTTAAGAAAGAGCCAGAGATAAAACTGAAGAGAAAGGAAAGGTCAAGGTTTAAATAAAAGGGATACTTGCATTGGGAGTTATACCTGATGTAAATGACGAGTTGATGGGTGCAGCACAGCAACATGGCACAAGTATACATATGTAACAAACCTGCACGTTATGCACATGTACCCTACAACTTAAAGTATAATAATAATAAATAAATTTTTAAAAAAATCAGAAAAAAAAAACTCACTTTGGTTACTCTTTATAGGAAAGAATTGGGTGGGGAGGGTGAAGCTTTGTATCTTAGTCTGAGTCTAGTTTAATAAAATCTATTCGGAAATTGAGATAATGTATGTATTATGAAAGTGGAAACAGAAATGAGTAGAAGGAGATGGATTCAAGAGCTATTTTGGAATTAGAATCCATAGGAAATGTCACATAAGAGATTTATATTGGGACAGTTGAAAAAATACATAGACTACCTTCCACATTGTAATTCCATTTGCTTGGAGGATGGTTGACCCAAAAATCTCAATAAGAAATATAGAAAAAACTGAGTTTGCAGTGGAAATTATTAGTATAAGTGTGAAATTTTGAGTTTCAAACACCGATCACACATGTAGATTAGATGCCAAGACAGTATGTAAACAGAGGAACTGATATTATGAATAGGACACGTGATTGATAATCTATATCAAGTAGGTAGTAAAAGCATGCTGTTGATGCTGAAGCCATTGGGCACCTCTTGCTTTAAAAAAAAACCTCAACCTAAACTCCATATCTTATTTAAATTGATCTCAAAAAGGGCCATTAAATGTAAAATATAAAACCATAAAAATTTTTAGAAAAAAGAATTGAAATAGTCATCATCATCTAGGCTGAGGGAAAGGTTCTGAGACTTGACCCCCTTAATTATCCATAAAAAAAAAACTGATAAATTGAGTGCATCAAAATTAAAATATTTTTGCTCTACAAAAGACTCTCTTAAGTGGATAAAAAGACAAGCTGTAGACTTGGAGAAAATATTTGCAAGCCATATATCCAACAAAAGGATAGTAACTAGAATATATAAAGACATGTCAAAAGACAATAGTATAAAAAAGAAAAATCAGGTAGAAAATGGGCAAAAGACCTGACACATAGTTAAAGCAAAGAGTACATACAGATAGCTAGTAAGTACATAAAAAGTTGCTCAACATCATTAGCCAGTAGAGAAATGGAAATTAAAAACCCTATCTCACTACAGAAAAGCAGTCTGCATTATACAAAATTAATACAAAGTCACTAATTTCTGCAACTTTCTATTTTATTTGCTTCCATGACAAATTGTTTATTTTTGTGTCATTTCTCCATTTCTTTTTCAGGTTCCTTCCTTCTTCTTCTTCCCTAAATTGAATGTGACCACTACTCAGCAATATTTTTTTTATTTCTGTCCAAAATATTTATTAGAGATTTTATGTTTATGACTTCAAATTCCAAATTTATATTAATGATTTAGTGTGAATTGTTTCTTTAAGTTTTAAGTGAGTAAAAAGTAATACATATCAGAATGGCTAAAATTTAAAAAAAAATAACATCAGATGTGGGTGAGGATGGGAAGAAACTAGATTGCTGGTGGGAATATATAATACTATAGCAACTCTGTGTAAGTTTGGCTGTTCTTATAAAACTAAACATTCAATTACCATTTTACCCAATAATCATTCCCTTGGGCATTTATCTCAGAGAAATAAAAACTAACATTTATGCAAAAAGCTTTACATAAATATTTGTATTAGATTTACTTATAATAGCTAAAAACTGGAAAAATTCAGTTTTCCTTCCACAGATCAATAGTTAAAAGATAACCCCCAAAACTCTGGTACATGCATATCATGAAACATGACTCATCAATCAAAATAAACAAATTATCAATACAATGTGATAACCTGTGTGCATCTATAAAGAATGATACTGAATGAGAAAAGTCAGCTCCAAAATGTTACATACTATGTGGTCCCATTTGTATAACGTTCTTAAGATGAGAAAAATGATAGATATAGAAAACAGATTGTTAGTTGCCAGGGATTAAGATGGTGTGATGATAGGAGGAAAGTGGGTGTCACAGTTAAAGGGCAGCTTGTGTGAATAGAAATGTTCTGTATCTTGTCTATGTAAATGTCAATATCCTGACTTGTAAGATGTTACTGTTAAGAGGGATGAGGTAAAAGGCACACAGGATCTCTCTATATAACATATCATAAATGTAAAACTACAATTATCACAAAAGAAAAAGTTTTAAAAAGTAGAAGTTGATGGATTTGCAGTTGTATCCAGGAGGGCAATGTACGTTATTTAGATAGATCAAGTAGACAAAAGTGATGAAGTTTAAATAATGTTAATTATTAACAAAACTAAAAAATACCATTAATACTTATAAAATATTATTAATTAAATGTTTATCTGAATTATGCAAATACATTTTATAAATGCATGTAAAATATTCTATCATAAAGACTGAACATATAGCCTTTACAAGTGCCCAGAGAACAGTAAAAAATAAACATATCATAATGCACATATAAATGTTGTGATAAATTCAATAGCACTGCCCAAATTTTTGGACTATAATATTACAAATTAGAATTGTTAAAATTATTAACAAAGTTCTATCAGTTAAAAATTTTAACATAGCCTCCAATAATTCCTACAGTGAAAATAGGAGTAAAATTAGACTATGTAGAAAATGAATGTTTATGCCACCAACAATCATATGAAAAAAGTTCTATATCACTGATCATTAGAGAAATGCAAATCAAAACCACAATGAGATACCATCTCATACCAATCAGAATGGCTGTAATTAATAAGTGAAAAAATCGCAGATGCTGTTGAGGTTGTGGAGAAACAGAACACTTACATGCTGTTGGTGGGAGTTTAGATTAATTCAACCACTGTGGAAAGCTGTATGGCAATTCCTCAAGCAGCTAAAAGCAGAACTGCCATTTGACCTAGCAATCCCATTACTGGTTATATACCCAGAGGAATATAAAGCATTCTACCATAAAGACACATGTATGCAAATGTTCATTGCAACACTATTCACAAGAGCAAAAACATGGAATCAACTTAAATGTCCATCAATGATAGACTGGATAAAGAAAATGTGGTACATATACACCATGGAGTATTATGCAGCCATGAAAAAGAATGAGATCATGTCCTTTGCAGGAACATGAATGGAGCTGGAGGCTATTATCCTTAGCAAACTAACACAAGAACAGAAAATCAAATACTGCATGTTAGTGGCAGCTAAATGATGAGACCACATGGACACGTAGAGGGGAACAACACACACTGAGGCCTGTCAGATGGTGGAGGGTGAGAAGAAGGAGTGGAGGGAGAGGGTCACAAAAAGTAACTAATGGATGCTAGGCTTACTACCTGGGTAATTAAATAATCTGTACAACATACTCCCACAACACAAGTTTATCTATGTAACAAAACTGCACATGTACTTTTAAGATGAAAGTTTAAAAAAGAAGAAAATGAATGTTTGCATATACAATTGAAAACATATATTGCATATAATACATGCAGGAAAGAGATATATAATAAAATAATTGGTATTTATATATTTTAATGCCTTCAGAATACTTTGATATCTCTACTTATAGCCATAAGTGCTCCCAAATGAAGCTAAAGGCATTCAAATGTGTAAAGTAAGTATTAGATAGGGATGCCAGAAAATAACATTAAAACAGTCTTAAATGGTAATAAAAATAAAGATAAGATCAAGCATTAATGGATCAAGTAATGGAATTAATAAAACATAAAGCCAGTAGTTGTTTCTTTACAAAAAAAGTTTATGGTCAAATAGAAAAATCAATTATACCTCTGAAAAATATAACCATAGATTCTGAAAAAATTAAATATAAGCAATATTAATGACAACTTTAGTCTTTTACATGAAAATTTCAGCCTCATCACAGTTTTACAAGATAACAAATGTACTAAAACTTAACAAGAGAAAGTTAAGAAACTTGAACTCTCCACTAAAGATAAAGAAATATGGCACAGGCTCATATTACTAGTAATCACTTTTAATTTCCCAATATATAGGTAATTGCTATATACAAGTTGTGATATTATTTTAACTTCTTGTTGTTCTCAAATATTATCACACTTAGAAAACTGATAAATATTATACCATTATAGTTAAAATATATGCTCTTTGGAAAGCTGAAGTTATATTTCCTTCAGGCTAAACGATACTAACAAAATCTCCAACCATTGGAAATGTGAGCTGTTATTTTGAGTTGTTAAAAAGTAAAAAAGACAGAGCAAGAAAAAAATAGCATAAGTTATTCCTGATTTATTTTATTCCCAACAAAATTCCATGTAATATGTTTTCAATAGTGATGGACATTATACATAGTCATAGGCAATGTCTCTGCACTTTCCCTGACAAGTTAGTAGCGAGATTGAACTCATCAAGTAAAATGAAGTCAATTGCATTTAGCAGAGATTTGCAGCTACTCACATATCTGCAAAAACTAAAGGAAGAGTTAGTTTTATTTTAACTTTTTGGCAATTGCACCACACGTTTCTTCAAAAAGACCATATTTAAATGTCCTATTACAATGTCACTATAAAGTAGCTTAACTCTTAGTTGGTAGTCACCTTTCACTAAAATTTGCATCAATTTTCCTCTAAGAGTTCAATATTTATCAGGCAATCTACAGAAAATTAAACTACTGTGTAATTTCCTTGCTGATGAATACAAATGTTAAAAGTATGCTATCGTTCAAATAGTAATCAAATATAATCATGCACCAGAGTCTATTTTCCCACATAATTCTGTTAACATAATGAAATTCAGAGGTAAATGGAAAATATTTACATAGGTATAAAATAATTGGCATATATGTAAGATTTTCAGAATATTTTCTTTTATATATATATAGATATCTTTGAAAGGGAGGAAAGTTTTCTTGGTATAATCTTGTGCCCTTTGTCTGCCTCTTTCATTAAACCATCTTAAATCTGTTCTTATATGTTCATATGCCAACTATGTGCAATCTGGCTGTTCCTACTCATACATTTAATACATAGAATACCTTTACTACAATAGGTTCATACCCATTGAAAATAGACTAGAGGGAGACAACAAGCTGGTCATTGCTAGCAAGTCATTGCTAGCTCTGAAATTATCCCTCATCTGATGCTAAATTTGCACTTTACCACCCATAATTTTCTTGGTGTTTGACCAGTAATCCATTTGAAATTGACACTTTTTATATTTATCTTACATTTGTGATTAGCTTCTGAACAGATGTACTTCTCCCTATGATTCATTGTGTGTTTCAATAGGATTTATTTCTGAATTTCTTTCTCTTGTGATGCTGACTCACTAGAAAAACCATATCCTGACCTGTTTCCTCCACTCCAATCAATCTCCTCTATAAGGAAGCAAAATTAAATCATGACTATGTTAATTGCTAGAGATATGCCAAAAAAAACAAAACAAAACAAAAAGCCAGGAGTCTGACTTCTGACCAGGAGTCAGAAGCCCCACAACTTAGTCTAACTTTAACCTGTTGGTGTAACATAGGCCTTTTCTGAGTCTTAATTTCTTTAGTAAATAGAGAAATGTAATGGTATGAATGGAGCTGGAGGCCATTATCCTTTGCAAACTGCGTTAACAGTAGAAGAAACGAAACACTGCACCTTCTCACCCATAAGTGGGAGCTAAATGATGAGAACACATGGACACAGAGAAGGGAACAACACACACTGGGGACTATTGGAGGGTGGAATGTGGGAGGAGGGAGAGGATCAGGAAAAATAACTAATGGGTTCTAGGCTTAATACCTGGGTGATGAAATAATCTGTACAACAAACCCCTATGACGCAAGTTTACCTATGTAACAAACCTGCACATATACCCCTGAACTGAAAGTAAAAGTATAAAAAAGTACAAATTGGGTCATATCACCCCGCTATCCCCTTTCTAAATCTAATTAATACCCCTCTTCCTTATTGAATAAAACCTCCTCTTGTCCACATGAATGCCCCCTCCAAAAAAAATTAAAGATTGATATGTTGAAAGCTTTTGGAGTCCCAAAAGTCTTTAGGACTTGAGGCATCAAAGAAATAAGTCTTAAGGGTATAATGTTAAGTCAGAACATTTGAGAACATTTTCCTTCAACAAGAGCCCTTGGAATGACATCATTTAAGTAGCTATACATTCAACCTACGCACAAATGTAACATGAAGATATGTTCAATTAAGGCTTGTTGAGTATCTCAATGCAGTAGATAAAATTATATTATTAAGTAATGGCAAAAAGTTAACTGGGTGTCTTGCTTTAGTGCCAACTAAAAGGAATGGGAAATTTGCCCAATCTGATCAGAAGTGTTTTTAAAATATTATTTGATTTCAGTTTTTATTAACCTGCTCGCAAAAATCCCTTTATACAGCACAAGGAGAAAAGATAGTGTGTTATCTTGTTGTTCCACTAAAGACATTATATATTCAAATTATAATTTACTGCCTTGGTGTAATAAAAAGCAAATACATTTTTCCCTAATCTTTTTGTCACTCAGATACAAAGTTTTTCAAAATCAAAATATGTTTATGTTGATCTTATGTGGCATTTTACAGCAGGAATATTGAGAATTAGGTTATTTTCAGAGTTAGATTGTGAAATTAAATCTCACAGTTAAATTAAATATTTACTGTTGATAAGAAAGGGTGTAACATACTAAATTTAACATATTATTAGTGGGCACAGCTATCTAATTTGGCTTGTTCTTTTGTTATCTACACATATAATAGAAAAATCTTTATGTTAGATAATTTCTTTTCTGAAAGAATTAGATGTTTCACTTTTATCTTGCAATCTAGGCACACAGAGAATCATGGCTCTCGTGCACTAAAATATTTAGTTACCATCCCGGGAAAGGTAAACAACTGTTTGCCTTAGAAATCCCTTAATGCTTATAGAGCAAAGTACTGTCATTTTAAAAACGCATGTCAGCATAACAGCCATACTGTCTAAGTATTTACTAAAGACAAAGGAAGTAAGCTACAGTTCCTTTTAAATGTAGGTTATTACTTCAGTCTCCAACCCATTAAGTTTTCTAAACTAGGGCTTGTGGTATTTGGCATCAGTTCTCCTATTCTTTTGATAAGTACCTAAACAGGATGTCCTTGAAAATTAAATGAGAAATAGCTCTGGAAGTTTTCCTCCCTCAGGAATAAGCATTAAGATTGGCAGATGGCTTAAGTGGAAATACACAGGAATGCACTTTAGCCAGCATTAGAAAGTGTTCCAGCAGATATTACTGAGGTTAATTCATGAAGGCCCATCTCACTTCCTTCTGAACTGAAATGTTTAAATGGCCTTGAGTTGAAGATGCTTAATTTGTGTAAACTATTCCAAGTTAGTCTCAGAGAGGGGAACTGATATATAACTTGCATTATAAAAATGGTGTCTGATTCTCTACCACAGGAATTTTATTTTTTGATGATGAAGAAAGAAGAAATATCCCAACTTTAACGTTTTCCTAAATCTTGGACTGCTAAGTCATTCTGCATACAATTTAAATTCTCTATCTTTATATTTTTTTCTCTTCTTATTCCCCTATTTAAGCACATAAAGTTAAATTAATATGGCACATATTTCATTATACTCTCAGGATTAATTGTTCATAACTTCATGAAAAATTTAAGTGCTCGGTAGTAATGTTATACAAACATTTGAAACATTTCAACTAATTTTCCAAGTTAAAGATGTCATGTATTAGAAATAATTGGGGAAAATCCATGAACATGGGAATTGGGAAAATATTAGTATTTGAAAGTAATACCCTATTTTTATTTAATTCAATATTTCATAAGCAGCAGTTATCCCTGTAGACTATAATAATTTTTATGTTGATATTTCTGAAAGTATGAGCATAATATACTCAACAAATAGGAAAAGTCCTAGGAATTAACTCAAATGGGGAAAATGTGGAATTGTCCAGCATACTCCAGCAGTAACATTTTTAGTGACATAAATTGAGCTTTCCTGTGCTTAAGTACCAACTAGGTAAAGCATAGGAAAATGCATACAGAAAATATTCAAGGAATATGAAGAACTTTTAAACTTATAGTATTAATTTCTTCCTTCTATCTACCAGCTTAAATTAGCAAGTCAGCTATTCACATTTCATTCATTATGAGGATATATGCTTATTTGGTTAAACTGGAAGTCAAAAAATAAAGAACAATTAAAAAGATATTGATAATTGAGAGATTTAACTTCTAGGATTTATTCTTTATTTAACTCAAATTGTATTACGTAATTTCTTTTCAATCACTCTAACCTTTTCTATATTGTATTGCTATCCTGAGAGTGTGTGTACTCTCTTCCCTACTATCTTAACTTTTTAATGGCAACAGAATAGAGTAGAATCCAGCTAAACACTAAATGGACACATTACTATTTTATATACAGCATGTTCAGCTACCAGACATTCCCTACCTCCATTTATCCACTTACTAAATTCTGCCTTGAAATTATAAGTAATATATAAGAACTTGGGGAAGTAAATTCTGTGAGCTAAAATGATCTACGTTCAAATGAATCAATATATTTATAGATTTCGGTATCTTTTTAAAAACTAAACTTTAATAATAAAAATCACAGGAAAATAAATATACTTATAATTCATGTCATTAAAATGGAAACATTAAGAAACATGCACAATTCTTCATAGGATATTTTCAAAATGTGTTATAATGCTAACTTGCTCAATTTGTGTGTGTTTATGTATGTTTGTGTGTATTTTTCTGTATGCGTGTTGATTTTGGCTTTAGCTGTAAATTGAAATCAGAAAAATATATAGGCAAAGTTACTTCCTTATTTCCTAAAAATACATACTATATTATCTTTTCAATAAGAGGTTGAAAATGTTTTTATTCAATGAACTACTTTTTTAAAAAAGCAAACAATGTTGTTTACATGAGTATGAATTGCTATGGTCGTAGTTCTAAATGAGTCAAAATGTCTCTGAGATAACCCCACCTTTTCCTTCTCTACTCCCAAGAAACCAAGAACTTTGTTTCTCAGTTATTTCTTGTATACATCAAAGCTCCCAAATTTCCAGTCCAGGCCTCTGTCATGAGGCCCAGAAAAGCCAGATTCAATAAAATAAACCCTATACTGAAATCACTATAGTCATTCTCTTCAATCTGGACTTTTCTTTTGTATTCCCCAGACAATTCCATAGTATTACCCTCTGACTACCCAAAACAGAAAACTCAAATTCTAAATACTCTCTCAAGTCAATTATCCAATCAGTAATTAGATCATGTCAATTCTATTTCAGATGGTACTATTTTCCTGCTTTAAAAACAGATTTATTTCAGAGTTATTATAGTAGCTCTATAACTAGTTTTTTATCCTTCCTGGATTACCCCTTCCAATACCTTTTTCATATTATCGTGAGAGTAATCTTTTAAAGCAAATATAATTATGTCATTCCTGCCAAATAATCCTTTCTAGAGCTTCATAGCCTCTATGAAAAAGTAGAAACTCCTCATCATAGCATAGTAGGTCAAGGACTTCCTAATCTGAGATTGTCTACCTTTCCAATTTACACCGTACTGTAAGTAGATTCACACTCACCTGCCCTAATATGCTATGGAATTTTTTATTTTTTATTTTTTATTTTTCTTGAGTCAGAGTCTCGCTCTGTTGCCCAGGCTGGAGTGCAATGGCGCGATCTTGGTTCACTGCAACCTCCGCCTCCCAGGTTCAAGCAATTCTCCTGCCTCAGCCTCCTGAGTAGCTGGGATTACAGCTGCCCACCACTACACCTGGCTAATTTTTGCATTTTTAGTAGAGACGGGGTTTCACCATATTGGCCAGGCTGGTCTCTTGGCCAGGCTGGTCTCAAATTCCTGACCTCATGATCCACCCCTTCGGCCTCCCAAAGTGCTGGGATTACAGGCATGAGCCACCGTACCTAGCCGCTATGGTATTTATTATCAAATTTTTCTTTTGCAGTATGTCATACTGAAATCAAAGTGTACAAATGAAATCATGCCAGAGTGGTTGTGTATTTTCCTCTTTCTTTTTTAAGGCCTGTCAATTTTTCCTGTGTGTGTACTGATCTTAAACATTAGCTGCATTATTACAATTATCATGGTTCACAATTGCTAAATTATTAAAATTTGTATTGGATTAAGTCATTTATCATTATAAAGTATATTTTCTTATGTTTGCTATCACTTATTGCCCGAATCCTACTACCAAAACATCACCGCTTCTTTGACTAGTGTTTGAATGCTAATATCCATTGAGTTTCAGCTTAAAAAAATATTTTTGGTATATTCTATTGTGACCAGTATATTTTTGGATATTAGTCTTTAATCTAGTGTAAGCATTTTTATTTTTATTAAATATTTGATCGATTTATGTTTAATATATTCACTAATGTAGTTGGTTTCAAGTTTGTCATTTTATTATATCTGTCCTACTCATTTTGTGACTTTAGCTTTCCTTCCCTCCATTATTTTGGGTTAATAAGTGTTCTTTCATTATTTCGTTTTTTTCTCAGCTAGTTATACACTAAGAGTGTCCAAGTCTTCTTCCTGTTTTTCAAAAACAATTATTTTTTAACTTTTAAAATTTATTTTTATTAATTTTTTTTTAATTTTTGTGGGTACTAATAGGTATATATAGTTATGTAGTAGATGAGATGTTTTGACAGAGGCATGCAGTGTGACATAAGCACATCATGGGGAATGCGGTGTCAATCCCCTTAAGCATTTAACCTTTGAGTCACAAACAATTCAATTACACTCTAAGTTATTTTAGAATGTACAATTAAGTTATTATTGACTATAGTCACCCTGTTGTGCTATCAAATTGTAGGTCTTATTCATTCTTGCTATTTTGTTTTGTACACATTAACCAACCCCACCTCCCGCCAATCCCCCTACTGCCCTTCCCAGCCTCTGGTAATCATCCTTCTACTCTCTATCTCCATGAATTCAATTGTTTTGATTTTTAAATCCCACAAGTAAGTGAGAACATGCAGTGTTTGTCTTTCTGTGCCTGGCCTATTTCACTTAACATAATGACCTCCAGTTCCATCCATAGTGTTGCAAATGACTGGACAGCGTTCTTTTTTATGGCTGAATAGTACTTCATTGTGTATACATGCCACATTTTCTTTATCCATTCATCTGCTGGTGGACACTCAGGTTGCTTTCAACCCTGGGTTATTGTGAACAGTTCTGCAACAAACACGGGATTGCAGATACCTCTTTGATGTATTGATTTCCTTTCTTTTGGGTATATACACAGCAGTGGTATTGCTGGATCATGTGATAGCTCTTTTCTCAGCTTTTTGAGGAAGCTCCAAACTGTTCTCCATAGTGGTTGTACTAATTTACATTTCCACCAAAATGTAAAAGGATTCCTTTTCTCTAAATTCTTGCCAGCGTTTGGGATTGCCTATCTTTGGGATATAAGCCATTTTAACTGGGGTGAGATAATATCTCATTTTAATATTCACTTGGAATTCCCCGATAACTGATGATGTTAAGCACCTTTTCATATACCTGTTTGTCATTTCTATGTCTTCTTTTGAGAAATGTGTATTCAAATCTTTTGCCCATTTTTTTGAGAAGATTATTAGATTTTTTTCTATAGAGTTGTTTGAGCTTCCTATATATTTTGGTTATTAATCCCTTGTCAAATAGGTGGTTTGCAAATATTTTCTTCCATTCTGCGTGTTGTTTCTTCACTTTGTTGATCATATCCTTTGCTTTGCAAAAGCTTTTAAACTTGATGCAATGGAAAGGAATTATTCTAACATTACCAATATATTTGTAATAGGTAGTTAGTGAATAAAATGGACATATTTACAAAGCAAAGAAATTTTCTTCTGGTAATAAGTTTAATCAGCTCTAACCTGTTTAATAAAAAGATTTATTGATTAGCAAAGGAAGATCCCTCCTTGTTCTACCACTTTATAGACCGTTTCTCTACATCTTTGAGAAGATCAGACAGTTTTGCTTCTACCTAAAAATGTACAGGTAGAAAAAAAAAATCCAAGGGCTATGCCTGATAGCTTCCATCAGACAGCAAGACTCCAGCCTTGCACTCCTAATACCCGTATTCCACACAGTAGCCAGAGTTACCCTTCTAACGTTCAACTCAGATTATGATTTTCCTATGATTAATAAAGCCTTCCAATTTCAACAGTAATTAAATACATATTTATTACTATGGTGACAAGATCTTAGAGGATTAGTCATCCATCTGATTGCTTGATTCTCATCTCTCACCTTTCTTCTCTTATTCACTGTACTTTAGTCATAATGGCCTTCCATCTCTCAAAATAGTCAAGTGCATTTTTATCTCAAGGCCTTTACTTCATCTCTTCCTTTAGTTCAGAATATATTTACGTATCTAGTGATTACTCATCATTCACATCTTACTCCAAATGCAATGGCCTCAGAAGGCCATTTCTTAGTGCTATTTCATCCCCATAAGGTCATTCTTTACCCCATATTACTTGTTTATTTATCATGTGTTTATTTACTGAATTATACCAATTCTTGAACTTGAATACTTAAATACTAGACTCTATCTGAGTACTTTACTGCTATATTCTCAATTTTTCACAGTGCTGGATATACAGTAGGCCAGTATATGTGGACTATTTGACTTCTTTAATTGCATGTCAAAAACAGAATCCATGAATATTCCTATCCCAATTTGCTTCCCTCTTAGCACTTCCCCATTTGAGTAAATGACAACATTACTGTGGGTGTGTAAAGTTAAAACTTAGGAGTCACCTTACTTTTTCTTTTCAGTTCAATTCATTTACTAATTATTCATTCTTTCCACAAAATATATGCTAATACTGTCTACTGATGTCTGTGTATTCTGCAATCATACTATTCCAGGCCAGGGTCATACTTCATTTGTTTGGGTATAAAGGCTCCTTGTGGTGACTTATTATTCAGAAATAGATTCTGCCTCTCTCCTGGGAAACCTTGTCTTTCTTCACACTGGTACTCCGGCTTGGCCATGTCATTTCCTCTGAGCAAATGAATGTGAAGATAAGTGTTACTTCTAGGCAAATTCACTAAGAATCAGAATCTCTAACAGTCAGTCTATCCTTTCCTGTTATGAAACCAGAAATTTTTTCAGCCAGAGTCTTCAGCTTCACCCACCTTGTTCTAGAGTGAGGATGAAGTTGAATAGTACTTTAGCCTACAATGCACATATGACTTGTGCTTATAAACCCCTCATCATGATCATCTATTTATTTTGTTATTGCAGTGATCTAGAAGTAAAATAACTAGGTCAAAATACTTAAGACATATTACTACAGGTGGTTACAATTTTTATAAAAATTCAAAGCTAAAAGCAGCTCTGAGGTCTAGAAATTACATAAATGAACTAGTAGTAAACAAAAAAACTATATTTGACTTATGGGCTCACATAAGATTCATTATATCATCTTCAAGTTACTTACCAAGATGTTACTATTATGCTTAATTTCCTCAGCTAATTTTAACATACTGTATGTTTATATCATTAAATATCTCAGTGACACTTTAGAGTATAAAGATATTATTATTCACCCTTGTTTCCCCAGAACTGGAAGAGTCTTTCTGTATAGTGAATGCTCCATTCATAGGTATTAATAAAAGAAAGATACATAGACAATGAGTAAATGAACAAATGCATATAGCAAAGCAAACTGAAATAATGTATTCCAACATTATATGCATAACTAATTAAATCTTAGATACTGATAAGTGGAAAATTATAGTTGTATCCAAAGACAATATTAAAACTATTTCTTTGATTTGTTTGATGTAATAGGAGATGTCCCTTGTATATCTTCCCTCCAGAACATTTATTTCAATTATACCTGAAATTCCACCATTTGAGGATTGTCCCTTGTTCTCCTGCATAGCAGTTTGGTATGGCTTTCTGTATATATGCAGAAACGATAATATATATTTTCCAGCTACTAAAATGAATTATTACATAATTTATTCATTCATTTAGCATTTATGAAATGTTTAATATAAACAATAATGTTGGATAACTAAACTAAAAAAGTAAAAAGAGACATAAACCCTCATTTTAGTTAACCAACAGTTTAATGAACAATATTTTCCTACATGAATGAGGATAACTGAAATTACAGGATTATTTAAAGCCGGCAAACAAGAAAACAAAGAATGAAAGAAAAATTCTAAGTTATAAGAATGAGTCCATGGTATTGAAAGGTGAGAGAAAAGTGAAAAGGGGGATTTCACAATATGAATTTATATTTATAATTTTAAGTAGTTAAAGATAAAGTCTTTGATCTGATACAAAGAGACTTTCTCTGCTATTCAAAACCTTTCTCTACTAATATACTGATTTAGCCCCAGTCTACTCTATCACGTTCAATTCTAGGTGCTTTACTGGTGAAGAAATTGAGACTCAGAATCATTGGTAAATGTTCCCATCTATTGGTCAGTCAGGCTCCAAAATTCATATCTTTTCCCCTACCTAGGTTATTATTCTATAAAGTCAGACATTGTTGATTCAATGATTAAAGTACTATTAGATTTAATTCTTGTAGTATTCATAATCCTTATTTTCCAGAGGTCCAGAAAGGTGAAATAACATAGAAATATTTCTGAAAAGCACTTATCCTTACCAGCGAGTGTTGCTTGTCTTTTGGAAATCAGAGACACAAAGAAAGGTCTAGTGTCCAGCTGTATGTTCTTTAAAAAATCTTATCTACCTTTCCTGTTCATACTCACTATTCTGCTACCTTTCTCACTTATGCCTAATTCTATAGTTTGAGACCTCGTGGTTGGTTGTTCAAACACAAAATATAAATTCTGCACTCCATTCTTCAAAGCTTAAAATACTTCAATGTTCAAAGTCCTTGTTTCCAAATGGTAATATACAGTCAGAATATACTTACATATTTTACTTCAGGATTTCGTTTAAGAATACGTACCAAACAGATAGGATTATTTTAGAAAGCACGCATAAGTGTGATTTTTGTATTTTCTATTTTAAAAGGCTCTTGAAAAATGAAAACCACACTCTGAGTCTAATGTTAGATTACTTTCCCCCAAATGAAAAGACTTTGACTTGAGTTCTTAAATCCAGTGACTAAGCACATTTCTTGACATAAAGTGGAGCCTCCCTAAATATGTCTTGACTGAGAATTAATTCTGTGAATAGATATGGCTTTTGATATAGGATCCCTAGAAAAAACTCCAACCCTACAGAATGAGCTGGGGAGAAAAAAGTAAAATAATTCTTAGTAGGCTGAAAGGCAAGAGATCTGTCCTAACATATTTAACTCCCTCTAAGGCATACAGATGTTCTTCTCCCAAAGGGAGGAAAGAAGAGGAAGATGAAATTGAAGAGATAGCAGTATGTCTTGTCAGCAGTTCCGGAACAACTGCCAAAGAGATTCACTATTAGCAAAGAGGTTTCAGAGCTAATGCGGTGTTACAATTGGCATTCTCACACAGGATGCTGGGCTTTTCGAAAGAATCAATACTTTGCTATTTGCAATAAAGTTAAAGGTAGAGTGCACAGAGACAGAGATAGAGGGATGTAGGGAGAGAGAGAATTCAATTATTATACAAACACTGAGAGAACCAGGTACTTTACTAAAATGACAATTCTGTATATTTGCTTCTCTAAGTAAAATTTTGCAAGTTCAATTATTTTAAAAATGAGAAAATGCAGGCAGATGTAATTCTCATGAGATAATGATAAGAAATAGGATGACCTTTTGTCAAATTTACTTCCTTTTCTCATCCTTCTTCGTCTGTCATTTTTGTACCTTTTTCTCTTTCTTTCTTCCTCTTTTTCTCTATTTCTTACTTTCTCTTTTTTTCATTCTCTCCCTTTCTATCTCTTTCTCTCTCTTTTTTATTCTTTCATGTTTCTGTGATTCTTTCATTTTAAAAGTTGTTTATTAAACTACCAGTGGAATTCTTCCCAAGGTCATTAGTGGCAGCATCTGGTATTATTGATGAAAGTGTGATGCTTAGGAGTATGTATGCGGAGGAAGAGCAAGAATTCCCTGGGCCCTGTGAAGAAGTAAACTTTTCTTCCACCTGGTTGTGAGCAGGATCCCTAAGGGGCAGTAGACAGGAAAGAGACTTATAGGGCAAATTCCTCTGTGCTCCAAGATGTGTACCCAGGGCCAAGTTTTCCCACACCTGGGTGATGAATGGATTTTTCAATTATAATTAGATAAGAAAGAAACTTTGTCATCTATTATTTTCAGCAGCAGAAGTTGGATGGAAATGTTAGTAGCTAGAAAAGAAGAAAAATGAGCTTTAGAGTATGCTACTGTGTCTTGCTTGGCTGAAATTATTAAATAAATTGGCAATATTAAAATGAAGTTTGATTCAGATTTTCAAGAGGTATTCCTTTCAGATTCTCAACTTATTCAGCATTTTTTTTAAAAAAATTTTCATATCTTACTACAAAAATACTTTGCATTTTGCATATTGATGAGTAACACAGCACTTAAAAGAATCCCTGTTCTCTGTTTCCACAGAGGAGATTTATATAAAATAGGTCGTTTTTTGATTTAGAAACAGAAAGTTTTCAACTTGCTAGATTCACTTGATACAATAAACACAGCTGTCTATAGAAACATCAGCAGTTGAATTATCAAATACTCTCAAGTAAGTCAGAGTGAGATAAATTTCCTAGACTTTTAAAATTTAACAATCTATGGAATTGAGTGGCCTATAAAAAAAAACCCTGTATTTTAAAATATTACAATATGTTTATGAATCCCTGAAATCTTATCCATTGTGTAACTGTACTATACAGTCATGCACTGTAATGACTTTTAAGTCAATGATGAACCCCATGCACAAGAGTGGTTCCATAAGACTATAGTGTAGTTGAAAATTTTTTATTGCCTGGTGATGTTGTAGATGCCATATTCTGTAGCACAGCACATTATCTTTTCTATATTTAGATATGTTTACATACACAAATATTTACCATTGTGTTACAATTGTCTTTGTTATTCAATACAGTAATATGCTGTACAAGTTTAGCTTAGGAGTAATAGGCTATACCATATAGCCTCGGGATGTAGTAGGTTATACCATCTAGGCCTGTGTGTACTCTGTAATGGTCAAACAATGATGGAACGGCCTAAAGACATATTTCTTAAAATTTATCCTCATTGTTAAGTGATGCATGACTCTACATATCTCTGTGTGTGTGTGTGTGTGTGTGTGTGTGTGTGTGTGTGTATGTGTTCTAGTTCCTGAGACTTAGGGACTTAAAATTATCACAAGTTAATTTATATGTATTCATGTTTTTGTGCATGTGTGTTTGCCTTAGACATTAGGTTGAATTAAGATTTCCAAATAATCATGTATGAAATAGAAATCATTGGTTTAACATTTGTTATTCGTATATAATCAATTTTCAGGGTATTCTCATTACATTGTGGAAAATAATAGAGGAAAAACAGAGACCTTTCATAGACTAGGTCTATTTCAACTTGTAAACAAGAAGGAATTGCTTTTAATCTGAGACAGTGAAACCACTGCAGAAGACAGGCATTGCTCTATGGTAGAGGATGTCAAACCTCAGGCGATTTGACTTTGAAGTGGTACATGTGCCAACAGCTTTAACACAGAGAAACTGTCTGTGTGTAGACATAAATTCGGCTGCCATAACAATTACCTGTTTGAACAAGAAATGAAACCAGTAATGGTTACCCAAAGATCAATACTTTGAGAGGGGTTACTTCTGGTGAATGGCAAAGAGAAAAATAACCTGTAGACATGAGTAAGTGTATAATCATTTACACAGAGAGCGTCAAGAGTAGAATTTTTGGGGGAAATTTGTCCCAGATCCTGGTAAAGGAAACATAAAGAATCCAGAGATAAACATTACCACATTAAAGTCTGCTTTAGATTGGCTTTTTTGTTCATGCTCTGTACTCAGTCATGGACCCGTAGATCTTTATGGAGCTGGTTATATTCATCATTATAGGGGTAGATAGACCACCTTTAGAAGCCCATTGGAATTTCTGCATGGCCCTCAGTTATTGTATCCTTGCCCTCTGTGGGCCAGGAAGTATTTATTAACCAACTAACTAGAAGAAAACTGTAACTTTGTACCTCTAAGTTAATAAAAATTCCCATTAGTAAACAGCATTCTGCATATTTGCATGCCCCAAACCATCTCATGAAGTTCTTATCCTAAGTTAAAACATACTCTTGTCTGTACCTGAAAGTGTTCTTTTAATCCCTAAGATATAATGTGGCTTTTCTGGCCACTAATATGGCTGGAACTGAATCCAAACCAAGCCACAAATGAAAAAAAAATTCCAAATTACATAGATTACAAGTAAATTTCTTATAGTCATTTCCTTGGAAAGTATTAAAGCAAATTGTTTTATATTGCTTTTTATTATTTTCTGACTTTTGGATTTGCAGACATTTTTCAGTATTGCTGTTGCATTTTTTTATACACAAAGAAGACTCCTTATACTCAAATTTCCCTTTTCATTCTTACATTTCTTTTTATTTCTTCCGTAGATTTGAGTATTTTAAGGCAATTCTGTTTACATTATAAAATACTAGTTGAGTGCGTGAGACCACTTCTGAATTTAGGATGTTTTGGATTTTTGGAATATTTGCATATACATAATAAGATATCTTGGGAATAGGGCCCAAATCTAAACACAAAATTTATTTGTGTTTCATATATATGTTTGTTTCATATGTATGTTGATATATATGTTCATATATATGTTTCATATATATGTTTGTTTCATATGTATGTTTCATATGTATGTTCATATGTATGTTTCATATATATGTATGCTTATGCATATACTTATGCTAGCCTGAAGGTATTTTATACAATATTTTAAAACATTACATGCATGAAACAAAGTTTGTGTACACTGAACCATCAGAAAGCAAAGGTGTCACTATCTCAGCCACCCATGTGGACAGTCTGTGGTTGACATCACCATTATTGCTTACTCTGACTTTATATGCTATTGATAAGCAATAATTTTCTAACACTTACTCACACATAATTACTTAACAGTAAAAAAGACATATTAACATAGTGAAAAAATAGTATGTTTAGAATAATTTAGCAGCACAATAGTATCAGCAGAATACCTGCATCATTCTTTAAACAACAGCAACAACAAGCAACAGCAGTCTCCACCTTTGATGCTGTGTTTTGATTAAAAGTTTACTGTACGCTGTATTTTTTTTTTCAAGATAAGAAGAAACGTCAGAAGCAGGAAATGTGTCCTCTAGGGATTAGGAGGCATTCTGCTAGATGGGTCTTTTAATGTTATTTCCAGAGTCATTTGCCTCATTAACAAACATTTTTGTCTTAAAGTGCTTCTTTCATTTTGAAAACTGAAGTGATTTCTTGTTCAGTTATGAATGCAGGCTTCTCTAGTCCTTCAATGAGTCCATTGTACATTTTCATTATATCATCTGCAGGCACTATTTCTGCAGTGTTGAAGGGGTCATCTTCATCATCACTATTATCACTATCTCCTTGATTCAGAACCATTTCAGTTATTTCACTAGTCAATGAATTAACAACGGGAACTTCATTATTAATGTTAAAAACATCTTCAATGTTCACTTCTTCAAGCTTACTAACAGACTCTGAAGGAGTAGTTTTTGCATATGTAAGGAGGTCAGATACAATTTTATTTTCTCTTGACATGTGGAATCCTTCAAAGTCAACATTTTATATTTTATTATCACTGAAAGTAGTCACAGGCCAGTGGTTGCGCCAGGCATGCTCAACTGTGTCTTTAGTCACCATGTTCCAAGCATTGGCAACAGCATACATGGCATCCTTCAAGCTTGTGAAACTTAGTTTTAGGTATCCAATTAATTGACTTAAGGAATACCTAGAAACCTGGTAAAGCATTATTTTTGAGTGTCTTTATGAAGGTGTTTTCAGAGGAAATTAGCATGTGAGTCTGTGTGGACTGGGTGGGGAATATGTGTCCCCAACATAGGCAGACACCATCCCATCTGCTGGGGGCCTGGAGAAAAGAAAAACAGAGAAGAGGCAAATATGTTGGTCTGTCTTCTAGAGCTGGGATACACTCTCCCTCTCCTGTCCATGGACAACAACTCCAGTTCTGCAGCCTTTAGACTCCAAGACTTAAATCAGTGGTTTGGACTGAGAATTACACCATTGGCTCTTCTTGTTCCAAGGCATTTGGATTTGGACTTACGCATGCAATTAGCATCCTGGAGTCTTCAGCTTGCAAAAAGCTTGTCATGTGACTTCTCAGCTTCCACAATCACATAGGCCAACTCTTCTAATAAGTACCCTTTCATTCATATATATATATATATATATATATAAAATATAGACATGAACTCTGATGAATACAATGCTGACTTCTTTGAAAGCCTTCTGCACCCTTGCCTTTGTTCATTACTGCTAGCATGCTGCTCAAGAAGGGGTTTTTATATTTATGTGTCATTGATTATAGATACCTTGGTTACATGGTTGAATGAATGAAGTCACTTTTGGAAATATAACTTGTAATGGGTATTTCAGATAAAGAATGAGCAGACAAATTTGTCAAGGAATGACAAAATCTCTCATAATAATGAAGTGGTAAGAAACTTACTCCTTGAAAAAAGCAAGGATGCAAGATTTTCCCAAACACAGCTAATTTACACTTATGCTTGCCTGCTGCATTAGCACATCCTAGTACAGTTATTCTATCCTTAGCAGTTTTAATTCCTGTAGTGGTGTCTCATCAGCTGTAGTAAATGTCTTTCTGGGGCAAGAACACCGAAACAGTGATGTTTCATCAGTGTTATGTATTTGGTCTTGTGTCATATTTTCATCAGTAGTGACTGGCAAATCAATGAGTTTCTCTGCTGCTTCATGATCAGCAGATGCTTTATTATCACACATCTAAAAATTTAATGCCATGTTTTTTCTTAAATGTTTGCAACTAGCCTGTTGAGTATTTATAGTTTCCTTCAATTTTCAGTTCATTGTGATACACCTTTGCTTGTTTCATGATCAGCATACCATTAAGTTGTATGTGTTTACTGCCACACTGATGGATGCACTCCTTTAATACTTCGTCTCATTTTTTAGCTTTATGTAGTTTTTTTCTACTTTTCATTAACTTCTTTTTTTGTTTTTGACAGAGTCTTTAGCAGAGTCTAAGTTGAGCATACCTAATCCAAAAATCTGAAATCCAAAATGCTCTCAAATTTGAAACTTTTGAGCATCAACATGATACCACAAGTGGAAAATTTTACACCTGTCGTTATGTGATGAGTTGCAGTCAAAATGCAGGTGCACAACACAAAGCTTACTTAGTGTCCCCAAGGGGGAAAAATAATCTTTCCAGCCTTCTTCATCTGTGGTATATCTTTTCCACACACACCCGGATTCCCCCATGAAGTACACGCACAAAGGTTAATAAAATGCCATGTGTGCAGGGTGAATATGTCAATGGCAGCCTCCACACAATGCCCTACATGGGGCCAAGATCCATGTGCATTACTCACTGCTCTTGAGTCGGTTGCCTAGGCTGGAGTGCAATGGCACAATCTCAGCTCACTGCAACCTCTGCCTCCTGGGTTCAATCAATTCTCGTATCCCAGCCTCCCGAGTAGCTGGGATTACAGGTGTGCACCACCACGGCTAATTTTGTATTTTGGGTAGAGACAGTGTTTCACTATGTTGGCCAGGCTGGTTTTGAACTCCTGACCTCAAGGGATCCACCTGCCTCAGCCTCCCAAAGTGCTGGGATTACAGGCGTGAACCCCTGGCCTATTTTTCATTAAGTTCTGTTCATCAGTTTCACCAGAGAACTTCAACAGTTTATCCTTCTGTTTCCTTAGGTCACATGTGATGGTTATGCTGACATCATAATTTTCTGTAAGTTGTTTTACGTGCACGTTGCTGTCCAGTTTCTTCAACAGCTTTACTTTCTGTGATATAGACAAGCATAAATTCATCCTTTTCCTTATTACTGTTACCTAGAGGGGCATCATCCAGACCCTTTGGACAATTTCAACAAAATCTTTACACCATACAGCAGAAAATAAGCCAGAGCAGTGGGTAATGCACATGGATCTTGGCCCCATGTAGGGCATTGTGTGGAGGCTGCCATTGACATATTCACCCTGCACACATGGCATTTTATTAACCTTTGTGTGTGTACTTCATGGGGGAATCCGGGTGTGTGGGGAAAAGATATACCACAGATGAAGAAGGCTCGAAAGATTATTTTTCCCCCTTGGGGACACTAAGTAAGCTTTGTGTTGTGCACCTGCATTTTGACTGCAACTCATCACATAACAACAGGTGTAAAATTTTCCACTTGTGGTATCATGTTGATGCTCAAAAGTTTCAAATTTGAGAGCATTTTGGATTTCAGATTTCTGGATTAGGTATGCTCAACTTATAGTACACATTTAAATAATTTGGGGGTGATATAGAAAAAAAACCATTTGTAAAAATTGTGCTATTGGCAAATTAATTTAGCAAAAACTAGTACTTTAAAATATGCAGTGATCAATGCTTTTCAGGTCAGTTGTTAAAATTTGAGGAAATATAGAAGCATATCTAGAACAAGAATGTTCAGAAAGATTATGTTACTGTGTTGACCATGTTAGAGTTTGCCTGAGCCCTTGCCATTGGAAAACAGCAAAGGATGATAAATTCCCCCACCCTTTCCCCTTTCATGTTCCAAAATGTCTTATCCCAAATAACTACTGTTCCCACATATACTTCAATATCCTTAAGTGACTCAGATAAGATTTCTATCCATCTTGCTCATGATTCCCTTGTTTTATAATATCCCAGGTTTTCAGTCTCTTCCTTGAGATGTTCCCCGTTAATGAAGAATCTCTCTGTTGCAATGACCTGAGTAAGATCATCTCCTTAATGGCATGATGTATTTTGTCTTTCACTGTGTTGAATTTATGTTATTACCCCTGGCAACTGTCAGTTAGAGAGACAACATGATGGCTGCGGTTCTGCATTTCAAAACCATCATTCTGGACATGAAATATACTCTTTTAAAGTACTGGGTATTTTAAATCCATTTTTAAAAATCAATGTATACATGTACCCTGTTATAAAAAGAGGAGATTTGACAGTTTTTTGTTTTGATTAGCATAGATCTTCATTCAGACAATTATATATTTGTTGATGGCTTAATTGTGCTCAAGAATGAGTTATGTGACTCACTGGTTATATAACTTACCAGCTGTGTAACCTCAGGGAAATGACTTAGGCTTACTAATCCTTTGTTTCCCTGTATTCCTTATTTCCTACTTCATAGGATTATTGTGAGGATTCAATTAGGTAATATAAAAACTGGCACTGTTGGAATTAGAGTTGGAGTTGGCTATTGTTGTATAATCTATCATTTTATTAAAGCTCTAAGATCCTTCTTTATTTATTTTATTTATTTTATTTAATTTATTTATTTATTTATTTTTGAGATGGAGTTTCGCTCTTGTCACCCAAGCTGGAGTGCAATGATGTGATCTCGGCTCACTGCAACCTCTGCCACCTGGGTTCAAGCAATTCTTCTGCCTCAGCCTCTGGAGTAGATGGGATTAAAGGCACCCACCTGTACAGGCGTACCACCACGCCAGGCTAATTTTTGTATTTTTAGCAGAGATGGGGTTTCACCATGTTGGCCAGACTGCTCTTAAACTCCTGACCTCAGGTGATCTGCCCACGTCGGCCTCCCAAAGTGCTGGGATTACAGGTGTGAGCCACCGCACTTGTCCTAAGATTCATTTTTTAAAGGTGTGGATTGCATTATTTCAAGCTCCATTCAAGGAGACTTAAGTAAAGAGGTACCAGGAAGATTTCATTACAGACCACCACTCTAAATTCCTATCACAATCCTTAGGAGACTGAGTATTGAAAACCCTGCTCTAGATCACTTCTTTGGAAAATAACTAAATATCTGTTTTGTTCTTATAGAATATTTTCAGAACAATCATTTTATTCTATAAAAGTAGATTGTTTTTAGTTTTGTTTTATAATCATGATTCCCCTTTTCTAAGAGCTATATAATTAAAAAATCTACAAAAACTACCTGGATTCTTAGGTGGAGCTATGAAGCATTAAAGATACGGCTCAACAAATAAACAATTGTACAAATTAAATTTTACCCACAATTCTAAGTGATTACATAGATGAGTAAGCAAGTTGGCCATGATTTTCCTGTAGCTGATGGAACTCTCTAGATTAGCAATAACCTCCTATCAGCTTTTATGCATTATTAAAAATAAAAATTATACTTTTGTTGTAAGATAGGGACCATGCATACCCCAGAAATTAAATTATCAGACCTAAGTAGGATTTACTGTTTTGATGAATGTTAGCAAAGTAGCATGAGTAGCAAATTTAGTTGATTGGCTAGATATATGCTAAAAATGTTTCTAGAAAAAAAAAAGGAACAAAAGAAAGAAAAAAGGAAAGAAAGAAAATAAAAGTAAAAAGCTATACTAGAAATGATCATATCTTTTAGCTGAGAGTGAATGACTTCAGTATGTTGCCAATTGTAAGTGCTGCTCTTTGTCATTTACGGCATGAGCTATTCTTCTTGAGTTCAGAAGTAAATGGAGGCCGACTGGATATACGGTTGTTATTGCTTTAAAAATATTATTCAACAAAATGTGAACAATATTTAAATGAGTCATTCAGTTTGGAATTGAAGTCCAAATGCATTTTAAAAACTGAACTATAGGCCAGGTGCAGTGGCTCACGCATGTAATCCAGCGCTTTGGGAGGCCAAGGCGGGTGGATCACGAGGTCAGGAGTTCAAGACCAGCCAGGCCAAGATGGTGAAACCCCATCTCTATTAAAAATACAAAAATGAGCCGGGCGTGGTGGTGGACACCTGTAATCCCAGCTACTCGGGAGGCTGAGGCAGAGAATTGCTTGAACCTAGGAGGCGGAGGTTGCAGTGAGCCAAGACAGAGCCTGGGTGACAGAGCTAGACTCCATCTCAAAAAAACAAAACAAAACAACGACAAAAAAGCCTAACTGAACTATATATGAACATTTACAGTTGTATTTATTTGTATTAAATCATACACTCCACAGCTAACTGTTGAGATAGACCTTTTCCACAATTCTTCATATCTGCTTTTCAGGATAACCCATCCTTTAAGATATGTTTATAAAGAGAGAGTCCCTGGCTACTCCTGCATATAAGCAGAATAAATTCTGCCTAACTGAATAAATTAGCTCTCTTAGTCCATTTTGTACTGCTATAAAAGAATACCTGAGATTGACTACTTTATAATGAACAGAAACTTATTGACTCACAGTTCTGTAGGCTGGAAGTCCAATATCAAGGTGCTGGCACCTTGTGAGGGCCTTCTTGCTGTGTCATAATGTGGTGGAAGGCTCCGCATGACAGAAGGACAAAGAAAGGGCAAGAAAGAGAGCAAGATAGGGCAAAACCCATTCTCACAATAATGGCATTAGTCCGTACATGAGGTAAGAGACTTCATGACCTAGATGCCTCTTAAAGGTCATACCTCCCAATATCATCACAACAGCAATTACATTTTCACATGAGTTTTGGAAGAGACAAACACACAACCGTAGCTGTCTGCTCCTGGCCCTCAAAACTTATGTTCTTCTCACATACAAAATACTTTCATTCCATGCCATTAGCTTGAAAAATCTTAGCTCATTGCAACATCACTTGTAAGTCTAAAGTCCAGAGTTTCATCTAAATTAGATATGGGTGAGACTCAAGGCGCTGAAACCACCTCTGCAGAAGTCGTCACAGTGAGAAAATTATGACAGGGAAAGAGATCTGACCTAACCGACTCCATCTTGCCTTTAACCTCCAAGCCGCCCTTGTTCATTCCTAAGCATTGGCCAAACTAACTTCGGGAGGAATTTAGTTTATACTTAAACTTCAAAACAAAGATGATAACAGCTCCTTCCCAAAACAAACCCTCTCCTGGTCTCAAGACCAGATTGTGTTTATAAAACTAACAAATTAGCCACAATATTAAAAATTATGCAGTCTGAGGCCACAAGATCATTAACCTCCCCAATTGTTCCTATAACTAACATTAATATTAGAAAACCTGACATTGGTGTTTGAGGTAGTTTTCAGACCCTGGGTCGTGATGGATCAGCTGGCTTCACCCAGATCAGTAAACTCGCTCTTCTGGTCTTGCGGTCCCTACCCAGTAACAGATTCAGCACCAGAGGACAGCTTGACTCCTGGTGATTTTATCCCCCACCCAACAAGTCAGCATTCCGCTTTGCTAGGCCCCTGCCCACCAAACTATCTTTTAAAAACCCTAGCCTTCAAATTTTCAGAAAGGCTGATTTGACTAATAAGAAAACTCCTATCTCCCATTTAGCTGACTCTACATGCATTAAATTCTTTCTCTATAGCAATTTCCCTGTCTTAATAAATTGGCTGTATCTGGGAAGCAGGTGAGAAGAAACTGTTTTTGGGTGGTTACAGCACTATTTATCCTGAGGCAAAATTACCTCCAGCTGTGAGCCTGTAAAATCAAGTAAGTCTTATATTTCCAAATTGCAATGGTGGAGCAGGCATAAGATAGACATTCCCATTCCAAATAAATAAACAAATAAATAGCAACAACAAAAAAAGATAACTGGTCTCAAGTAAGTGCAAATATTAACAGGACAAACAGCATTAAATCTTAAGGTTCCAGAATAATCTTCCTTGACTCCATGTCCCACCACCAAGACACATTGAACCCCCAATGGCTCTTGAAGCCCAGCCCCCAAAGCTTTGCAGGGTGCACTCATGCAGCAGCTCTCCCAAGCTGGAGTTGGATGCTGGTAGCTCTACGGTTCTGGGGTCTTAGAGGTAACCCCACCATTGTGACTACACTAGGCATTGCCCTAGTGGGAACTCTGTGATGACTCCATCTCTGTGGCAGGTTTCTTCCTGGGCCCTCAGGCTGTCTGACACGTCTTTTAAAATCTAGGTGGAGGCAGCCATTTTCCCACAGCTTGCAAGCTCTGTGAACCTGCAGAATTAGCACCATGTGGACACTGCAAAGGTTTACAGTTTGTGCCCTCTGGAGTGGCAAACCAAACCACACCTGACCTGCTTGAGCCACAGCTGGGACTGCTGAGGAGCACTGCACTGGAATGCCAGGAGTAAAGTGTAAAGGTGGCACTGGGCAGTGAGCCTGTGTAGGACATCCCAACACTTCCCTGAAAACCATTTTGCCCCCTGGGAGCTCTAGTTCTATGACTTTATTTTATTATATCGATAGAGTCTATCGATATATATATGCTATATCGATATATGATATAATACCATGCTGAACACAGAAAACCATTTCCTGATTATAATATGATTCAAAGAAGAATTTAAATCACAATTTGAAATATAATTCTAAAATGAGAAAAAAGAACTGAATCTCATCTACAAAATGTGTTCAGAGAACAACACGTATGAAGACACGGTCACCTATTAGTTCCCTTCAGTTATCAAACAAAAATTCTTGTATTTACTTTGAAAGTATAATACAATACATAATTCAGGATGAAATAGAAGATTCCATGGCTAATAAAAATGTTCTATGGGTGGTATTTATTTACAGTCATGACTGAGTTTAAACATTCTCTCATTTAACTAGATAATTTATCGTTCAGTTAGGATTTTATTTATTTAACATTTATTAAGATATTAATGTGTCAGGCACTTTTAAATGCTTAAATACACTTAAATAGATAACTCAATGTATGTAAAACAAGGTTAATAAGGAAGTTTTAAAAGAAAGGCAGTAAGGGAAAAACAAAAGCCATGATGGAGGAATGGCAAAGAAAATAGAACTTCTTTTATTAACAAGGTAACTTTATAACAACTTTGTATTTAATTTATTTATTTATTTATTTATTAGTTTTTGAGACAGGGTCTAGCTCTGTCACCCAGGCTGGAGTAGAGTGGTGCAATCACGGCTCACTGCAGCCTCATCTCAGGCTCAAGCGCTGATCCTCCCACCTCAGCTTCCCAAGTAGCTGACACTGCAGGCATGTGCCACCATGCTTGGCAAATTAAATTTCTTTTTTTTTTTTTTTTTTTGTAGAGACGGGGTCTCTCTTTTTTCCTAGGCTGGACTCGAACTCCTGGGTGGGCTCAAGTGATTCTCCCTCCTATGCCTCCCAAAGTTCTGGAATTACAGGTGTAAGCTGCCACGCTTGACCACAGAATAATACCTTTATAACAACGTTTTTTTTAATTATTATTATTTTTATTTTTTATTTTGAGATGGAGTCCCTCTCTGTCACCCAGGCTGGAGTGCAGTGGCACCATCTCGGCTCACTGCAACCTCTGACTCCCTGGTTCAAGCGATTCTCCTGCCTCAGCCTCCCAACTAGCTGGGATTACAGGCACGCACCACCACGCCCAGCTGCCCAGCTAAAATTTGCATTTTTAGTAGAGACGGGGTTTCACCATGTTGGCCAGGATGGTCTCGATTTCCTGACCTCGTGATCCGCCCGCCTCGGCCTCCCAAAGTGCTGGGATTACAGGCGTGAGCCACCGTGCCCATCCTATAACAATATTTATAGTTTCTACAAAGCGTATTTATTATACCACTGTTTACGATTTCTACATAACAGTATTCAGTTAAAAAAAATAAAATATCGCAATAAAACTTTCTATAATTGAAAAAATGCTTTGATAAATTTCTCCTTTATTTGAGTTTTTCCAAGAATTGTAACAGAAGGCAGTTTATTTGTCCCCTTTGAAGATTATTTCCTTGATTGGAAAAACAGGAGCTTCTGCGGAAAATCTATAGTGGTGACGTTGGCTGTTACTGATTGAAAGACCACTAGAGGGCACTCAAAACACGTGCTCTGGTGATGTGCTTTCTAAGTCATACAACGGGTGTATTCACTGTCAAGTCCTAACCACAAGAAAATAAGAAAAATATTTATAACTAAAATTGCTTTAACACTTGACTTAATGTTAAAGCAATTGAATTTGTTTGAAAGAAAAAAGTACGAGAAAAATTTTGTTGTATAAATAAAAAAGGCTCCACTTGAAAAAAAAATTTCATTTGGAGCATTTATGCAAATAGGGATATCTAGGTAAATTTTTATATCTGTGATATCAATAGTAGAATAATAACCATAATGGAATGATCACAGGACTTAGAATCAGAATAATAATGATAGATATCATTCATGAGTGCTTAAGAGGCACTACATGTTATCCCACAGACTTTATATATAATACTTTATATAATTCACTTACACACACATACACACATATAAAATGTGTTACACTGACTCAAAAATATTGTCAGAAGGGATAATGCAGAGGACCAAGGAATCGAAGGCCTTTAAAGTGATCACCAGACACTATGTTGCTAATTGCGTTTTTATAGAAAGTTGTCAGCTCTATAAATTCATATGAACTATGTTAAAACACCACCATTAGAACACCAATAGAAAACTTGTTTCTATCTAAAATGGCATTTTTCTTGTAAATAACCTTTTATCAAATAGTAAGATGTACTATGTAGTTATTTATGTCTGCCCTTTGTTTAAATTTTTAGCCACCAAGAAGTAAAACTTTGAGTTTTAAAGCTAAAGATTCCAAAACAGATCATGGTAAGACTGGAACCTGATGGAAAAATGTTCACTAAGTTTCCAAATCATAGTTTTTAGTTCAAGTCAGTCATTCTACATTAGTTAGAAATATTGGCTGGGTGTTGGTTCATGCCTGTAATCCCAGCACTTTGGGAGGCCGAGGCGAGTGAATCACTTGAGGTCAGGAGTTCAAGACTAGACTGGCCAACATGGTGAAACCCCATCTCTACTAAAAATACAAAAATTAACCAGGTGTGGTGGCACACGTCTGTTATCCCAGCTACTTGGGAGGCTGAGGCAGGAGAATCATTTGAATCTGGGAGGCGGAGGTTGCAATGAGCCGAGGAGATCACACCACTGTACTCCAGCCTGGGCAGCACAGTGAGACTCTGTCTCAAAAAAAAAAAAAAAAAAAAAGGGGGAAGGAAGAAAGAAAAAGAAAGAGAGAAAAGAAAGAAAGAAGAAATAAAGAAAACAGAAAGAAAGAAAGTAAGAGAAAAGAAAAGTTAATTCATGAAAAGGTTTATGGTCAACATTACCTTATTCTGTGGCCCATGAAATAATGTTAAGAATACTCAAACTGTCACTGTCTGTATTGTTGTGAGGCCTCACAACTGTCAAATTTTATCCCCACTTTATTCATGAGAAAACCAAGGTTCAGAAAGTTTAAGTCTCTTAAAAGTAACAAGTATAATGGGTTCAAGTACTTATTAAATGTTATCCTTCATATACTTTCCCTTTTGGCTCAGAGGCATAGAATTTCATTGTTCTTATTCGTTAAAAATCTTGTTATTTTGTTGTGTAATCTTATAAAACTCTTTACACATTCATCCCTCCCCTTAATGGTTAATATTATATTTAAAGCATTTTTTCCCATGATAGCTATGGTTCAGGAAAACTGTACAACATTCACATAACAAACTGAATTGTTATTTTAGTAAGGCAAGAAGGCTCTGTTAAATAAAGGCAGCAAAAGGTGAACAGATGATTAAATCAGTGTGCTGACATTGTGATTTTTGTTCTTGTTTCTTAGAGGCATGGTTCAGAGGGCATTCTTGCTGGAGAACATCTCTGCTAGCTCAAAATGTAAGAGTTGAGTCTCATCAAATAAAAATGTGAGAACTGCCGGGCGCGGTGGCTCAAGCCTGTAATCCCAGCACTTTGGGAGGCCGAGGGGGGCGGATCACGAGGTCAGGAGATCGAGACCATCCTGGCTAACACGGTGAAACCCCGTCTCTACTAAAAATACAAAAAACTAGCCGGGCGCGGTGGCGGGCGCCTGTAGTCCCAGCTACTCGGGAGGCTGAGGCAGGAGAATGGCGTAAACCCGGGAGGCGGAGCTTGCAGTGAGCTGAGATCCGGCCACTGCACTCCAGCCTGGGTGACAGAGCAAGACTCCGTCTCAAAAAAAAAAAAAAAAAAAAAATGTGAGAACTGTTGAAACTGTATTAATATATGCTTCTCATTTGAGGTAAATCCTCTTAATCCCAGATTCCTCACTATGGTCTAGAAAATCATAGTTCTGAAGCCTTAGGCTTTTGCTACCTCTAAGTTATGGTAGATATCTAAACTAAAAGATCCTGTTGAGAAAAATATTGAGTTTTATGGACTCCCTAATGCTTGACACAGCAAATAAATAAATAAATAAATAAATAAATAAATAAATAAATGATTAAATGCTCTAGAAAAATGTATAGAAAGTAATTTGCAGAAAAGTCGTCAACATTGATGAGGGTGGTTAGGCTTACCTCTTCAAAGAGATGACTTTTAAACAAAGTTCTAAATGAAGAGAAAGAGACACCCCAAATAACACCTAAGAGGGTGGTTTTCTAGGCCTAGGATCATTAAGTCACAGCAAAAGCTCAAAAAAGGGAGTGAGCATTGGGTGTTTGAGGAATAAAAAGAATGTCTTTGTGGATGAAGCCAAGCAAATAAGAAGAATTAAAAGAGATAAAGTCCTAATGGATGAGACCAAATCCTGTAGGACCTTGCAAGATATTATAAGCAATTTTGTTTTTAACCTAATTACTCTGCAAGCCATTGGAAGAAAATGATATACTTTGATGTCAATTTGGAGACATTATTCTGACTGCAAATGAACTATTTTAGCTAAGAGTAGAAACAAAGAGACCAGCTAGAAGGTTCACATGCAGTCCAGGGAAAGATTGGAGGAAGTTACTAGTGAGAGACTGCTAGATTTGGGGTATATTTTGCAACTAATGAACAAGAAGTTGAGTATAAGAACTTGAGAGGAATCAAATATCAACCCCGAGGTTGAGCCAGAGCTACTCAGTTGATGGTGATGCCATTTGCTTACCTGGAGAAGAGTAACAGGAGAAGACATTTACTGTGTAAAGCATGGATTGTACCTTATCGATCCACTTTAATATCACTACCCTGAATTCAATTGCTTCCTTGTAAATATTTGTTGATATTCCTTACTAACACATCACTGGTGTATACAAAATACAAATATATATTAGATGTGTCCATCATATAGAGTATAAAGCAGTAACAGAGTAAACAGCAAATTCATATTTTGCTAATATTGATAACATTTGTGAGACACATCCAGATTCAAAATTACCTGAAAATAAAATATAATATCATTTAAAGACTCAAAATAAACTTTAATGACTGTATCAATTAGAAAATAGTTTACTGATGACAGAAAAATAGAGGAGGGGTAATTCTTAGTTTTTAAAAATGGAGAAAGTTGGCCTAAAGCACAAAATAACAATGTTAATGATATTGGACAGAATCTCTCAATTTATAAAGAGTAAAAAAAAAAAAGGTAAAATGATCAGATGTATGTACAAAGACTTGAGGAAGAAGAATAGCCATGTTAGAAAAAATTATAACAAACACAAGAGTAGATATAATTCAGGAGCTTTAAAGCTGTGAAATTTTAAAAAATATATCACAGATTCTCTGTCACGATATATTATAAAAGTGAGTGTCCTTTATTTACAAATTTACAAATTTAGTAAATTTGTAATGCCATCACAAATCTTATGATTATGGAAGTTCCTGCTCTTGTAAAACAAAAACAATCAGTGTGAGTCAAAATGGGAAGTTAACTGAGTAGTTCTAAAAAGGGAAGAGTTCTGGAAGTAATAAATAAATCTTAAAGCACTGAAGAAAGGAGTATCGATGCATTAAATAAGATGTGTATGGAAAACTGGAAATAGTCAAGAGTGGCACACAATTGTAAACATCCACCCTGCAAAGAAAGGATAGCTGAATGATTGATCAAATTACCAGGTCTATTTCTCATGTATGCTTTGATCATCCACAGAAAAAAAGAAAGAAAAGAAAACAAAAAGAGAGAGAAGAGGATAGAATTAGAATTGGCACCAACATGTGGGAGAATGAGTTCAACTGACTTGAATTGAGCCGCTTTGAATTGAACTGCATTGAATAAAATTGAATTGAGGGATTTGTACTAATTGTGAATAGTTGGCTGTGTGGGGGAGTGGCTGGGTGACTAGCCAGGAGCTTTATACTAAAGCCAACTATGCGAGATCGCTGCAGAGTAAGTGGAAAAATAAAATGAGGTTTCGCTCGTAACAAGAATTGTATATTATGACAATAAAGTATAATCATCAGACTAGGAGAAGAAAAAGCTATTTAGAGAGAAGGGAAAAAAAGTTGATACAAACAGATTCCATAAATCAAAGAAAACGAGGACAGAAAAGACATATAGGGATGAGAACTGTTGAAACAGAAATCTATTGAAAGATTTAACGTATTATTTATTATTAGATTTCACTATTTTCTAATTCATGGATATTACCAACTCTAAGTTGAAAGGGCTATTTTTTCTTACAACAGTTGAATGCGACACACAAATCCTCATTCTCAAATGAGAGGAGTCACTAAGGAAGGAATTGTCCACTGATAGCTCTTGAGCAATGGCAGAGCACCTCTGAGTGATCACATTGAAGCTGACAATGTCCCATGTGCTTTCTTTATAGCTTCACATTCACTATTGTTATCAAACCAAACTGGAGTCTGCAAGCCCAGCCCAGGAAGAGCAGATATTCATACCAAGGTTTGCAGTGGGAAAAGGAAGGTGTTTAATTGCAAGGCGTCAAGCTGGGAAAACTGGGCAGCTCATGCTTAAGACTTGAGCTCCCAGATGGCTTACAGGTAAGGATTTTTAAATGTGGGGGAGAGGGGAGGCAGAGGTTACAGGCGAAGTAATAAATTGACACATGAAGGTTACATTGGCTTGACCTAAAAAGGAAGGACATCTAGAAGTGGAGGCCCACAGATCATAAGTGGATTCAAAGATTTTCCAATTTTAATTGGTTAAGGAAGTCAAGATTTGTCTAAAAATTTGAGATAAGCAGAAAAGAATGTTAGCTTCGGCTCATGGGTATGACCTCATCCATGACTCTCAGGAAGAAATTCAGAACAAAGAACTGTGGTCAGAGTTTGGTCTTCAGCTTCCCCCATCTGAGGTCTATGTGCCAATAGATCCATTTGGTGTCGGTCTGAGTTTCTGAAGACAACACATGGACATCTATGTTAAGATGCTTTCTTTCGTTTCTTTCTTTCTTTCTTTGAGACAGAGTCTTGCTCTGTTGCCCAGGCTGGAGTCCAGTGGTGCAATCTCCGCTCACTTTAACCTCTGCCTTCTGTGTTCAAACAATTCTCCTGCCTCAGCCTCTGGAGTAACTGGGATTACAGGTGTGCGCCAACATGTGCGGCTAATTTTTGTATTTTTAGTAGAGATGGGGTTTCACCATGTTGGCCAGGCTGGTCTTGAACTCCTGACCTCCAGTGATTCACCCACCTCAGCCTCCCACAGTTCTGGGATTACAGGCATAAGCCCACCACGTCTGGCTGCTTTCTTTAGTTTCTATAAGGAACACAACATTCATGTGATTCTAACTCTGTATTAAGCTACTATTACCTTCCTGCTTATCAAGTTGCTGTTTTAGGTCTCAAGGCTAGCTAAGTGCCTGGAATTTCTCTTTAAGAAACTTCAGATTTTCCTTTATTTCTATGCTTGGAGGCCTCACAGATCCCTAAGAGCTCCATCCCTAATGCTCCATCCATTTCACTATCTTCCTAAATGCAGAAGAATAAGGATTATGAAAATCTGAGTTAGCTGTCTCATGGGTGTTAACTAGGAGCAAAGCATATTTCCTTAGAAATTTCTTCTAAGCAAATTTCATTATAACAAACAGTCTCTCAGACCACAGTGAAATCAAATTAGAACTCAGGATTAAGAAACTCCCTCAAAACCACACAAATACATGGAAACCAAACAACCTGGTCCTGAATGACTACTGGGTAAATAACGAAATTAAGGCGTAAATAAAGATGTTCTTTAAAACAAACAAACAAACAAAATTTCTTCCACCAGTTAATCTTAAATCATCTCCCTCAAGTTCAAAGTTCCACATATCTCTAGGGCAGGGACAAAACGCTGCCAGTCTCTTCGCTAAAAGATAACAAGAGTCACCTTTGCTCCAGTTCCCAACAAGTTCCTCATTTCCATCTGAGTCCACCTCAGCCTGGATTTCATTGTCCATATTATTATCAGTATTTTGGTCAAAGCCATTCAACAAGTCTTGAGGGTATTCCATACTTTTCCACCTTTTTCTGTCTTCTTTTGAACCCTCCAAACTGTTTCAACCTCTGCCCGTTACCCAATTCCAAACCCAATTACATATTTTTGGGTATCTTTTCAGCAGTGCCCCATTCCCAGTATCAATTTACTGTATTAGTCTGTTTTCATGCTGTTGATAAAAACATACCCGAGACTGGGCAATTTACAAAAGAAAGAGGTTTAATGGACTCACAGTTCCATGTGGCTGGAGAGGCCTCACCATCATGGCAGAAGGTGAAAGTCATGTCTCACGTGGTGGCAGACAAGAGAAGAGAACTTGTGCAGGGAAACTCCCTTTATAAAACCATTAGATCTTGTGAGACTTACTCACTATCATAAGAATACCACAGAAAAGACACACCTTCATTATTCAACTGTCTCCCACTGGGTCCCTTCCACAACACATGGGAATTATAGAAATTCAAGATGAGATTTGGGTGGGGACACAGCCAAACCATATCGCCTTGGAAGACAACCTATGCAGTACCATTCAGGACATAGGAACGGGTGAAGATTTCATGATGAAGACAAAAGCAATTTTGCAACAAAAGCAAACTTGACAAATGGGATCTAATTAAACTAAAAAGCTTCTGCACAGCAAAGGACACTGTCAAAAGTGAAACACACAGCTGATAAAATGGGAGAAAATTCTTGCAAAATGTGCATTTAACAAAGATCTAATATCCAACATCTATAAGGAACTTAAATCTACAAGAGAAAAATCAAACCACCCCATTACAAAGTGGGCAAAGAACATGAACAGACACTTTTCAAAAGAAGACATACATGTGACCAACAATCATTAAAAAAAAAAAGCCCAATATCACTGATTATTAGAAAAATGCAAATCAAAACCACAATGAGATACTATCTCCTGCCAGTCAGAATGGCTATTATTAAAAAATCAGAAACTAACAGATGCTAGCAAGGTTTCAGAGTAAAAAGAATGCTTATACACTGTTGGTGGATGTGTAAATTAGTTCAATAATTGTGGAAGATTGTGGCAATTCATCTAAGAACTAAAAACAGAAAAACCCTTCAACTCAGCAATCCCACTACTAGGTACATGCCCAGAGGAATATAAATTGTTCTATTATAGACACATGCACATGTATGTTCATTGCAGCACTACTCTCAATAGCAAAGACATGGAATCAACCAAAATGTCCATTAATGATAGACTAAATTTAAAAAATGTGATACATATGCACTATGGAATACTATGCAGCCACAAAAAGAATGACATTTTGTCCTTCGCAGAAACATGGATGGAACTGGAGGCCATAATCTTTAGCAAACTAATGCAGGAATAGAAAATCAAATACTGCATGTTCTCACTTATAAGTGGGAGCTAAATGATGAGAACACATGGACACTTTGAGGGAAACACAGTGTGGTCTATCAGAGGATAGAAAGTGGGAAGAGAGAGAGGAACAGGAAAATTAATTAATGGGTACTAGGCTTAATAGCTGAGTGATGAAGTAACCTGTACAAAACCCCCCTGTGACACAAGTTTATCTATATAACAAACCTGCACATGTACCCCTGAACTTAAAAATCTTGGTTTTGTCACAACTCTGAGTGGCATCAACATATTTCCAAACTAGGAGTGCAGTGGCGCGATCTCGACTCACTGCAAGCTCCACCTCCCGGGTTCACGCCGTTCTCCTGCCTCAGCCTTCCAAGTAGCTGGGACTACAGGCACCCGCCACCTCGCCCGGCTAATTTTTTTGTATTTTTAGTAGAGACGGTGTTTCACCGTGTTATCCACGATGGTCTCGATCTCCTGACCTCGTGATCCGCCCACCTCGGCTTCCCAAAGTGCTGGGATTACAGGCGTGAGCCACGGCGCCCAGCAGACTTATTTTTTAACTGTAATTTGAGAGGTATAAATTACAATGATTTCTTCCTATTTTAGCTCAAACATTCTCTACATCGCATTATCTTTTGTGTCTTTTTTTGCTCACGAATTATTTCCATTGTTATACTGGTAGCAAAATTAATATTAATGCAGCTTATGTATATTATAAATAACTGGTTCCTAGAATATAAAAAACAGTAATGTATTAGGAAGATAAGCATATCCTACTATAAAATATTTTTGATTGAAGGATTCTAATAACTTGCAGCAAACAAAATATTTTGATCCATTTTGCAGTTTTAAATCATTCATGAAATGTTAGCAGAATTGCAAATATATGACACTTAAGTATCAGTCACAGAGACTGCCATCTATGGCTGTGTTCAAAATCCAGTCCATTGGTCATCTTTGTAAACAAAGTTTTATTGGAACACTACTACATCCATTTGTTTATGAATTGCTTATATCTACTTTTGCTCTATTATGGCAGAGTTGACTAGCTGTGAGAGAGGCCTTATGGTCCTATGGTCGCACAGACTTAAATACACAACCTGATCTTTTACAAAAAAATTTTGCCTATCTTTATTTTATTTGTGAAATAAAATACACCACCATCATTGTTACTACAATGGGTAATTTTTATTTTAGGATAAAAAGTACAAATAGTTACTGAATATAAAGGCTATACGGAAAAAGAATACATCATGGTGCAATTTGATAAAATAGACATTAAAAAATTTTGGAACTTTCACCTTGCTTAGTATTTGCTCTGTTTTCTACCCTAAGCAAGTACTGCAGCTGCAAACTCAATCAACGTATTAGCCTTCGCGAAGTAACTTTGTAGGTTTCCCCTTCTTGGTGCGTTGTTATAATTATATGCGTTAAATGCCTTAGAGATTTATCAGTCTTAAAATCATAGATTATTTATAAATCTTTGCTTTGTTGTATTTTCTTTGGTATTGCCCCTTACATTTTATTTTAAAGAAAATGAAGTAGTAAAAATTATTTTATTAAAAGTAAATCTAATCGGAGACACTTTTCTACTTTAAAAATAAAATATTTAAGGCTTGCTCGGGTTCAAATTCTGTTCTTAACAGTAAAGTAAGAAGTGGTGCATTTGTGTTTCTGTGACCCAGTGTCTCTGCTGGGGATCTGGGGTGTGGTAGAAATGAGTTAATGAACGGAAAGGGAAAGTCCAAAGGGAGAAATTTCCCAGGCACATGGCAAGCCCTGGAAATCATGGGCATAATACTTTCAGAAAATCCAGTGTAGTGTTCTCCTTAAGGCCATAATGAAGTAAAATATTTTAAAGATACATTTATTGCTATCATCTGCAGAAAAAAAGCAATGGTCTTGCAAGGAATATGGGGCCCATGAAGAATTATGCAGCAAAATTTGGGTATATAATTACATTTTTTAATCTTTAAAAATACAAGATACTTTAAATTGAGCATGAGTCTTTATTATGCTGTAATTTATAAGTGGACATTTTGCTACTAATATTTTTTACCTTTGTGCTTAACTTTCTCAATTCTTTTTTCCTTAACTTTAGTGTTGACACATGAGATGTCAAATATCAAAAAACCTATACTTAAATCTGATGGTGCATTTATATGCACTTAAGTGTATTTATCTAGAAAGTCCTTAAAACTCACTGATTTCTACAGATAGTTTTTTAAAAGTAATTTTCCCAATTATTCATTAGCTATTTTTTCATTCCTATGGTATAGTAGATAATTCTAAGGCCTTCCTTATTTACTTCTTCAAAAAAAAGGTATTTCCTTCAGTCACTATTAATACTATATTTAGAACACGCTCAAATTCCAAAACTATGCAGTAACAGAAATAGATGAGAATTTAACACTTCGCAAAAGTATATAGTAGTTCTTGTGAACTAAAACGAATTGGTATACACAATGACTATGCATTTAGTTATACCTGGCAATAACTATATCACAATTCTTTTGTAGTTAGATCAAGGTAGGACTTACACAATTATCAAGACGGTGATATACAAAACCCTCAAAATGAGTCAGCCTTGGGAAGATTGGGAAAGATCATGTCACAAAGTGGCAACATATATTTTCATATAAGAGGTCATTATGTTTTAAGATATAAAACATATAAGTGCGCAATATACAGTCATATAATTCGTTGAGTTATACCTAGAGTGGTTGCCTAAGCTTTTCTTGTACAATTGATTAGAAGTTTTAATAAAATTCTTGCAAATCCTCCTTGCAGCCAGCAATTATGGCTACCCTAATTTCATATAATGTTATATCAAGATAAATATTATGTTGATTATTGTGAATGTGAACACCTGGCTAATCTTTGAAATATTAATTCATTGTGCTTCTTAGACACTAGAGGAAACATCTGACTTAAAGGCAGCAAAATTTTATAATTCTAATGCAGGACAAATAATTTTATGATATGTTAAAATTTTTCTACTAAAATAAATCTTTATGTTGATATCAAATTGTGCTATTCAGAGAAAGTAGGTAACATCATTATAGGAGGCCCACTTTCTTGCTGAAATTTTAATTTCCATGATTAACGTTCAACTCTTAAAATCTCTGCAGTTTGATTTTCATTTATACATTTATTCATTTAACAACATACATTCTGTTGGTGACATTCACATAACATTTTCTACTAGGAATTGCTCTTCTAAAGCTTTTATGGGTTTTGTGTGTGTGTGTGTGTTTGGGAAAGTATTTCTCCATGTTTGAAGGATAGTTTTGCTGGATATAATATTCTGGATTATATATATAATATTAAATATTGTAACTCCATAATATTGGAAGAATTTTTCCTTCAGTTCTTAGAATATACCATCCCCCTTTCTCCTCACCTGTAATGTTTTCACTGAATATTCTGCTGCCAGATGTATCAAGTCTTCTTTGTGTTATTTGCTTCTTTTTTGTTGTTGTTTTTGAGATCCTTTCTTTATTCTTGACCTTTGTAAGTTTGATTGTTATATACCTTGAGATAGTCTTATTTGGGTTGAATCTTCTCTGTGTTCTTTGACTTCCTTTCACAAGAATCTCTCTTCTACCCCAATCTCTCTCTCTACCTCTACTTTAAGGTTAAAAAAAAAAAAAAACTCTTAGATTTGCCCTTTGGAGGCTATTTTCTATATCTTGTTGGTGTTCTTCCTTCTTTTTCAAATTTCCTTTTCTCCTCTGACTCTGTATTTTCATATAACCTGATTTTGAGCTCACTAATTCTTCTGCTTGATCAATTCTGCTATTGGGAGACTCTGATGCATTTTTCAGTTTATCAATGGAATTGTTCAGCTCCAGCATTTCTGCTGGTTTTTAAAAATTATTTCAATTTATTTGTTAAATATCTGCCATAGGATTCTTAATTCCTTCTCTGTGTTATCTTGAATTTCATTGAGCTTCCTTAGGAAAGCTATTTTGAATTCCCTGACTGAGAGCTCACATATATGTCACTCTGGGATTGGACTCTGGTTCCTTATTTAGTCTATTTGGTGAGGTCATGTTTTCCCGATGTGCTTAATTCTTGTGGACATTTGTCAATGTCTGAGTATCAATGGGTTAGGTATTTATTCTAATCATTATAGCCTGAACTTGTTTATGCCTGCCCTTTTTGGGAGGGATTTCCAAGAATGGAAGAATAGAAGCTTTTCAGCTTCTATTTCAAAGCTGAATAGATGCTGTAACCATGCTATTGGGCTTTCCAGCCACCATAATTGTGAGCCAAACAAACCTGTTTTCAAAGGGCATTGAGTGTTGTAACCTAAACCTGTAGTCACTGAAGCCATTTTTGCACTATGGGGTGCTATAAACCCAGGAACACTGCATCTTGCCGTCTCCTCGATAAACAACCTTCATGGACTTGGGAAAGATGGGAAAATTTTCTGGCTTACCAGGAAAAATGTCTAATACTTTTTTTTCCCTTTGACTTTTTGGTGCTTATGAAGATGCTTTCTTGTGTCAATATTTGTTCAATTTGATGTTCTTGGAGAGGAATGATAACTGGAGCGATCTATTTGGCCATTTTGTTAAACCCTTCTTCCTCTTTTGTGTATTTTAACTCATTAATTAACCACTGTAACCTATGAGATAAAAACTATTATGAATAGATTAATCTTCTCCACATCAAACTGAAAAGTGACAATGCTAATTCTTGAAATTTAGATGCTGGTTTCATAATTTTTGTTTCATACCATTGCATTATTGGCAGCATATGAAGCATACAAGAATGAATATATTTTAAAATGCACTGGTCCAGTAATAAAAGTTGTATTCATTTACTAAAGTCCTGAAAGACATTTTAGTTTCTAATGCTGTGCAAAATTTTAATATTGTAAACTGTGAGTTTTTTAACTTTGAAATACATCTATGCCCTAGTAAGGCTAACCTGTTAATTGCCAGAGTACTTAGCTCTTAACAATTTCTTACTACAATTCTAACTAATTTTTATAAATTCCAAAGAGAGAAATTCTTATTTCCTGTATACCAGGAGGAAATATTTGGATATTGGCGGGATATTTAGGTAATCATAAGCTACGGTTTGAGTGTCCCCACCAAACTCATGTTGGAACCTTATTACCCATTGCACCAATGTTGCAAGGTAAAACTTTTAGAGGTGTGACCTGCCTAATGGGAGGCATTTGGGTCACGGGGTTCCACTTTCATGTATGGCTTGACATCACTCTTAAAGTACTGAATGAGTTTTTTGCTCTTTCTCTCACTCTTAAGGGACTCATTTTGTGACTGCACTAATCCGTGGGAGTGGATTAGTTCCTGCAAGAGCAGGTAGTTATAAAGAAAGGATGCCCCTCATGGTTTTCCCCTTCATATGTGTCCACTTTCCCTTTGACCTTCTACCATGTTATGACACAGCACAAAAGCCCTCACTAGAATCTGAACTGATGCTGGCACCATGCTCTTGGACTTTCCAGCCACAAAAATTGTGAGCCAAACAAACCTATTTTCTTTACATATTACCCAGCCTTAGGTATTATGTTATAGCAACACAAAGTAAATGAGATGTATATATTCAAATGTTACCCACCTGAGAGGCAAGGTCTGTTTAAAATTATACCTATTTCTGTGAAATACTCTTCAAGTACTTTATATTTCCCAAATAGCTTAATGAGTTGCATTCAATATATCAACACAGGTCCACCCCTGTCAGGAGACAGAAACAACTAGATAGGTTTTTATATGAAGAATTACTAACTAAGAATACTGTTGCTGTTAACTAGGCTATTGAAGAAGCAGCGAACACTAGTTTAGTAGAGAGGAAGTAACTGCAGCTGAGCTAAGACTCAGGAAACAAGGAAAAGAGCTTGGAAGTTTAAAAACTCAAAAATTTAGAGAAGGGGTACTATAGAGCTGAAACTCAGATCTCTGAGGAGTGTGTATTCTCTGATGAAGTTAGAGTTTTTGAGATAACAGAGGGAACTCATGGGTCTGCAATTTTAGGAGGGAGAGGCAGTTGTTGATGGCGTCAGATAGAAGCCTTCTTCCATTGAAAACTAAGATGTGCATTCAGTGCAACTCAGAGTTGAGACTCACCCACTTCCACATCTTGATTTTCAGAACAATGTACTCCTGTGCATTCTGGCTTATGGGAGAGACATCTCCATATATTGGTTGCTGATGTAAAGCATATACTGCCACATACATGATACAACTCAATTCTCTTAGAATGTTGTCATTTTGCATGATAGCATCTGCTTCAGGAGAGCTTTCACTCATGGCAGAAGGTGAAATGGGAACAGAAACTTCACATGACAAAAGTAGGAGCAACAAGGAGAGAGTAGAGGAGGTGCCACACTTTTAAATGACCAGATCTCATGAGAACTCACAATCATGAAGACAGAATCAAGCCATGACGGATCGTCTCCCATGACCCAAACACCTCCTACCAAGCCTTACCTCCAGCATGGGAGTTATCATTCAACATGACATTTGGGTAGGGCAAAATATCCAAACTATATCAATGACTTAGTAATCAATGAATATTCTCAAGTTTACCAACCACTCAAAATAAATATATCACTGTGCCCTCATAGTTTGCAATGCCACACACCAACATAACCACTGTTCCTACAGATAAAACTGCAAGAAACCATTCTTGCTGGGCATGGTTACTCACGCTTGTAATTCCGGTACTTTGAGAGACCAAGGCTGGAGGACTGTCTGAGACCAGGAGTTTGAGACCAGCCTGGTCAACAAAGTGAGACTCCAGGTACACACACATGCACAAACAAACATACCAATTAAAAATAATAATTAGCTGAGTGAGGTGGCACTTGCCTGTGGTCCTACTTACTCAGAAGGCAAAGGCAAGAGGATCACTTGAGCCCATGTGTCTGAGGTTACAGTGAGGCATGATCACACATATACATGCCACCCTTGGTGACAGGGTGAGAACCTGTGTCTTAAAAAGAAAAGAAAAAAAAAAACAGAAACATTCTGACTTTTTATTATCACAACTAAATGAAATCAAAACTTTGTAGTTTCCCAAAATGTGCAAATACCTTTTGCTAGGCTTTAATGCATCCCTTAAAGTTCATATGTTAAAACTGAATTGTCAATGTGATAGTACTAAAAAGCAAAACCTTTAGAAGGTGATTAAATAATGGAGTGCTCATGAAGGGAATTAGTAGTATTTTCAAACCTAATAAAGAAATTGGAAGGAACTGGCAAGGCATTTTTTTTCCCTTAGACCTTAAGCCATGTGAGAATATAGTTCAAGTCTCCATATTGGAAGCAGAGTCTGAACCTTCACAAGATGAATCTTGCCAGTGCCTTGATCTTGGACTTCTAGTATCCAGAAATTTGAGAAATAAATTATATTATTTATAAATTACCCAGCCTGTGTGGTATTTTGTTTTAGCAACACCAATGGACTAAGACACACTCTTTTCTTCTCAGATTTATTTTAGTTATAGGAGAACATTCACAGGTTTGTTACCTGAGTATATTGCATGATGGTATGATGCTGAGGTTTGGATTATCAATGATTTTATCACCCAAAGGCTTAGCATAGTGCCCAATAGTTAGTTTTCTAATCCTTGTCCTTCTCCCTCATCTAATAGTTCCATGTATCCATTGTTACAATTTTTACGTCCATGACTACCCAATGTTTAGCTCTCAGTTATAACTGAGAACATGCAGTATTTGATTTTCTGTCCTTGCATTAATTTGCTTAGAATAACGGCCTCCAGCTGCATCCATTTTGCTACAAAGAACATGATTTTGTTCTTTTCATGGCTGCATAGTATTCCACAGTGCATATTTAGTACATTTTCTTTATCCAATTCACCACTGATGGCCACCTACGTTGATCTCATGTCTTTGCTATTGTGAATAGTATGGTGATGACAAGCGAATGTGTGTCTTTTTGGGAGAAAAGTTTGGTTTTTAGGAGGTATATAATGATTAATGGGATTGCTGAGTCAAAAGATCGTTATGTTTACAGTTTTTAAAGAAATCTCCAGATTGCTTTTCACAGTGACTGGACTAATTTACATTCCCAACAACAGTGAATGAGCATTCCCTCTTCTCCACAGCCTCACTAGCATGAGTTGTTTTTTGCCTTTTAAATAATAGCCATTATGATGGTGTGAGATAGTATGTCTTTGTGGTTTGTTTTTTATTGTTGTGGGTGCATAATAGGTGTATATATTTATGGATTATGTGAGATATTTTAATACAGGCATGTAATTTATAATTAACATACCAGGGTAAATAGGGTATCCATAACCTCCAGCATTTATTTTTTGTGTTACAAACAATCCAATTATACTGTTTTAGTTACCTTTAAATGTACAATTAAATTATTATTGACAATAGTCATCCTCTTTTGCTATCAAATACTAGATCATGTTTATTTTCTCTATTTTTTGTACTCATCAACCAACCCTACTTCCCCTCACCCCATCCCCCACGCCCACTAGGTTTCCTAGCTTCTGATAACCACTTCTCTACTCTTTATCTCCATAAATTCAATTGTTTTAATTTTTAGCTCCCACCAATCAATGAAACATGCAAACTTTGTATTTCTGTGCCTGGCTTCTTTATTTTACTTAACATAATGACCTCCAGCTCCATCCATGTTGTTGCAAATGACAGGATCTCACTTTTTATAGCTAAATAGTACTCCATTGTGTATATGTACCACATTTTCATCATCCATTCATCTGTCGATGGACACTTAGTTTGCTTCCGAATCTTGGATATTGTAAAGAGTGTTGCAATAAATATCAGAGTGCAGATATCTCTTTGATATCCTGATTTCTTTCTTCTGGTTATGTACCTAAAAGTGGTATTACTTCATTGTATGGCAGCTCTAATTTTTTGTTTTTTGAGGAACCTCCAAACTGTCCTCCATAGGGGTTGTGATATTTTACATTCTTATTAATGGTGTATGAGGTTTCTCTTTTCTCCACGTTCTTGCCAGCATTTGTTATCGTCTGACTTTTGGATAAAAGTCATTTTAACAAGGGTGAGATAATATCTAATGGTAGTTTTGATTTGCATTTATCTTATAGTCAATGATATTGATCACCTTATTATATACCTGTTCACCATTTATATGTCTACTTTTGAGAAATGTCAACTCAGATCTTTTGCCCGTTTTTAAATCAGATTATTAGACTTTTTTCCTATAGAGTTGTTTGAGCTCCTTATATGTTCTGGTTAAGAATCCCTTCTCAGATAGGCAGTTTACAAATATTTACCCATTCTGTGGGTGGTCTCTTCACTTTGTGAATGGCTTTCTTTGCTGTACAGAAGCTTTTCAACATGATGTAGTGCCATTTGTTCATTTTTACTTTGTTTGTGATTGCGGGTATTACTTAAGAAATTTTTGCCCACTCCAATGCCCTCATGAGTTTCTCCAAAGCTTTCTTTTAGTTGTTTCATAGTTTGAGATCTTAGATTTAAGTCGTTAACCCATTTTGACTTGATATTTGTATCAAAGATCAAATGGTGAGAGATTGGAATCTAATTGCATATGGATTTCTAGTTTTCCTAGCACGTTACTGATGAGAATGTACTTTTTCCATGCCCTCATGAGTTTCTCCAAAGCTTTCTTTTAGTTGTTTCATAGTTTGAGATCTTAGATTTAAGTCGTTAACCCATTTTAACTTGATATTTGTATCAAAGATCAAATGGTGAGAGATTGGAATCTAATTGCATATGGATTTCTAGTTTTCCTAGCACGTTATTGATGAGAATGTACTTTTTCCAATATATGTACTTTTTGTCAAAAAAGTACAAAGATGCTTTTGACAAAGCATCCTTGTCAAAAATGAGTTCACAGTAGACGTATGGATTCATCTCTGGGTTCTCTGTTCTCTTCTGATCCATGTGTGTATTATGCCACAAACATGATGTTTTAGTTACTATAGATCTGTACTGTAATTTTTAGTCAGATAATGTGATTCCTCCAGTTTTATTATATTTCCCTTAGGATATCTTTAGCTATTTGTGGTTCCATATACATTTTATAATTGTTTTATCTATTTCTGAGAATAATGTCATTGGTATTTTTATTGAGATTGCATTAAATTTTTATTGAGGTTGCTTTGGATAGTATGGACATTTTATTAACAATATTAAGTCTTACAGTCCATTAACAGGGAATATATTTCCATTTCTTTGTGACTTCTTCAATTTATCAAATCAATATTTTATAGTTTTCATTGTGGAGATCTTTTACTCCTTTGCTTAAATAAATTCCTAGGTATTTTATCTTGTAGCTATCATATGGTATTATTTTCTTGATTTCTTTTTATGATTATTTGCTTTTGGCATATAGAAATGCTACTGATTTTTGTATGTTGTTTTGTATTCTGCAACTGTACTGAATTTATTTATTAGTTCTAATAGTTCTTTAGTGGATTCTTTAGGTTTTTCCAAATATAAGATTATATCATCTGCAAACAAGGATAATTTGACTTCTTCTTCTCCAATTCAGTTGCCCTTTATATCTTTCTATTGCCTGATTGCTCTAAGTAGGACTTCCAGGACCATGTTGAAGAACAGTGATGACAGCGAACATCCTTGTCATGTTCCAGATCTTACTGGAAAGGCTTTCAGGTTTTCCGCCATTCAGTATAATACTAGCTGTGGGGCTTATGTATGGCTTTTATTATGTTGAGAAGAAAATTTAAAAATTTCTTGAAACAAATGATAATAAAAATACAAATACCAAAATTTATGGAACACAATAAAAAGTAATACTAAGATGGAAGATTGTAGTTTTAACTTCCTTCATCAAAAGGAAGAAAAACATCAAATAAACAACTTAAAGATGCATCTTAAAGAGCTAGAAAAGCAAGAGCAAACCAAATTCAAAATGAGTAGAACAAAATAAATACTAAAGATAAGAATGGAAATAAATTTGAATTAAAGACTGTAATACAAATAATCACTGGTCATTCAGGAGCATATTTTTTAATTTGCATATGTTTGTATAGTTTCCAAAATTCCTTTCATTATTGATTTTTAGTTTTACTCTATTGTGGTCAAAGAAAGTGCTTGATATTATTTCATTTTTAAAAATGTTTTAAGACTTATTTTTGTGAGCTAAAATATGGTCTATTCTTGTGAATAATGTATGTGCTAAGGAAACAGTGTCTATACTGCCACCATTGGATGGCATGTTATGTAAATAACTTTTTGGCCAATTCGGACTATAGTGCAGATTAAGTCTGATGTTTCTTTGTTGATTTTCTGTCTGGAAGATCTGTATAATGCTGAAAGTGGGGTGTTGATGTCTCTGGCTATTATCATATTGGGGTCTATTTCTCTCTTTTGCTCTAATAATATTTGCTGTATGTATTTGGGTGCTCTAGCACTGGGTCTATATATAGTTACAATTGTTATTATTTTCTCAATAAATTGACTCCTTTATCATTATATAGTGACCTTGTTGTTTCCTGGACTTTTTGTTTTGAAATCTATTTCGTCTGATATAAGTGTAGCTACTCCTGCTTTATCTTGTTTCCATTGGCATGGAATATCTTTTTCCAACCCTTTGTGCAGTCCGTGTGTGCATGCACAGGTAAAATGTAGGCAACAGATCACTGGCTATCTTTTTTTTAAAAGAATCAATGTAAACACTCTATGTTGTTTGATAGGAGAGTGACATGGTTAGGTTCTGTGTTCCCACCCAAATCTCTTCTTGGATCGTAATTCCCAGGAGTTGAGGGAGAGACCTGCTGGGAGGTAACTGGGTCACAGAAGTAGTTTTTCCCATGCTTTTCTTGTCATAATGTGTGAGTTCTCATAAGATTTGATGATTTTACAAGTGTTTGACATTTCCTCCTATACACACTCTCTCTGTTTCTTCCATCAGATAGTGAAGAAGGTGCCAGCTTCCCCTTCTGCCATGATCGTAAGTTTCCTGAGGCTTCTCCAGCCAGGTGGACCTGTGAGTCAGTGAAAACTCCTTTGTTTATAAATTACCCAATTGTGGATAGTATTTTTATTGCAGTGTGAAAATGAACTAATACGGTAAATTGGTAGCTCAGAAAGTGGGGTACTGCTATGAAAAGTGGGTACCCAAAAATGTGAAAGTGACTTTGGAACTGGGTATCAGGCAGAAGTTGGAACAGTTTGGAGGGCTCAGAGGAAGACAGGAAGATGTGGGAAATTTTGGAAATTCCTAGAGACTTGTTGAATGGTTTTGACCAAAATGCTGTTATGGTCGATGAAGTCCAGGCTGAGGTTGTCTCAGATGAAGATTAGGAACCTATTGGGAACTGGAGTAAAGGTCACTCATGCTATGTTTTAGTGTAGTGACTAGTGGCATTTTGCCCCTGCCTTAGAGATCTATGGAACTTTGAACTTGAGATAAATAATCTGAAACTTAAACTTATGCTTAAAAGGGAAGAAGAGTATAAAAGTTTGCAGCCTGATGATGCAAGAGAGAGAAAAACTCATTTTCTGGGGAGAAATTCACACCAGCTGAAGAAATTTGCATAGGTAATGGGGAGCCAAATGTTAATAGCCAAGACAATGGGGAAAATGTCTCCAGACATGTCAGAAATCTTGGCGTCAGCCCTTCCTATCACAGGCCCAGAGGACTAGGGAGAAAAATGATTTTGTGGGCCAAGCCCAGGGCCCCTGCTGCTCTGTGCCACCTCAGGACATGGTGCCCTGTGTCCCAGCTGCTTAAACTCCAATTGTGGCTAAAAGGGGCCAATGTACAGCTTTGACCATTGCTTCAGAGGGCACAATTCCCAAGCCTTAGTGGCTTCCACATGGCATTGCGCCTGCAGGTACACAGAAGTAAAGAATTAAGGTTTGGGAACCTCTCCCTAGATTTCAGAGGATGTATAAAAATGCCTGGATGTTCAGGCAGAAGTCTGCTGCAGGGGTGGACCCTTCATGGGGAACCTCTGCTAGGACAGTGCAGAAGGGAAATATGGGGTTGGAGCCCCCACACAGAGTTCCCACTAGGGCATTGCCTAGTGGGGCCGTGAGAAGAGGGCCACTGTCTTCCACATCCCAGAATGGTAGATGAACTGAAAGTTTGCACCATGCACCTGGAAAAGCCACAGATGCTCAATGCCAGCCATGAAATCAGCTGTGAAAGCAGCTATGGAGGCTGTACCCTGTAAAGGCATAGTGGCAGAGCTACCCAGGGCCATGAGAGCCGATCTCTTGCATCATCTTGATCTGGATGTGAGTCATGGAATCAGAAGAGATTATTTTGAAGCTTTAAGATTTAATGACTGCCCCACTAGGTTTTGAACTCACGTGGGGCCTGTAGCCTTTGTTTTGGCTGATTTCTCTTATTTGACATGGGAGCATTTACCCAGTGCCTGTACCCCCACTGTATCTAGGATGTAACTAACTTGCTTTTGATTTTACAGGCTCATAGGCAGAAGAGACTTGCCTTGTCTCAGATGAGACTTTGGACTGTGAACTTTTGAGTAAATGCTGAAATGAGTTAAGACTTTGGGCGACTGTTGGGAAGGCATGATTGGTTTTAAAATGTGAAAAGGCATGAGATTTGGAAAGGGCTAGGGGCAGAATGATATGGTTAAGCTTTGTGTCCCCACCCAAATCTCATCTTGAATTGTAATCCCCAGGTGTTGAGGGATAAACCTGGTGGGAGGTGATTGGATCACTGGGGGAGTTTGCCCCATGGTGTTCTCATGATAATGCATGAGTTCTCATGAGATATGATGGTTTTATAAGTTTGACATTTCCTCCTACACACACTCTCTCTGTCTCTCCTGCCACCTTATGAAGAAGGTGCCTGCTTCCCCTTCTGCCATGATTATAAGTTCTCTGAGACCTTCCCAGCCATCGGGAGCAGTGAGTCAATTAAACCTCCTTTGTTTATTAAATTACTCAGTCTTGGGTAGTGTCTTTATAGCAATGTGAAAACGGACTAATACAGATAATTTAGTCCATTTACATTCAGTGTAATCGATAATAAGTAAGGAATTACTCCTGCCATTTTGCTATTTGTTTTCTGGTCTTTTCTTCCTTTTTTCTTTCCTTCCTGTGTTCCATTTAGTGAAGGTGATTTTTCTCTGGTGTTAGAATTTGATGTCTTGCTTTTTATTTTTTATTTTTTTGTATCCTTTGCATGTTTTCACATTTGTTGTTACCATGAGGCTTGTAAATACCATCATATAACCCATAATGTATGCTGATAACAACTTAACACTGTTTGCATAAACAAATAGAAAACTAATACAAATTCTACATCCTATATCCCCCACATTTTAGCTTTTTGTTGCTTTTACTTATATCTTTTTTTTTTTTTTTTTTAAGATGGAGTCTCGCTCTGTCACCCAGGCTGCAGTGCAGTGGTGTGATCTCGGCTCACTGCAAGCTCCACCTCCCAGGTTCACACCATTTTCCTGCCTCAGCCTCCCGAGTAGCTGGGACTACAGGCACCTGCCACCATGCTTGGCTAATTTTTTGTATTTTTAGTGGAGATGGGGTTTCACTGTGTTAGCCAAGATGATATTGATCTCCTGACCTCATGATCCATGTGTCTCAGCCTCCCAAAGTGCTGGGATTACAGGTGTGAGTCACTGCGCCTGGCCCTCTTTTACTTATATCTTATTGTAGTATTTGTGCCTTGAAAAGTTATTGTAGTTATTACTTTTGATTGGTTCAATGTTTATTCTTTCTACTTAAGAGTACTTTATTCCTCTTCCTGTGTCCAAGTGATCTCATTGTTCACAGGAAGGGGAGCATCACACACTGGGTCCTATTGTGGGGAGGGGGGAGCGGGGAGGGATAGCACTAGGAGATATACCTAATGTAAATGACGAGTTAATGGGTGCAGCACACCAACATGGCACATGTATACATATGTAACAAACCTGCAAGTTGTGCACATGTACCCTAGAACTTAAAGTATAGTTAAAAAAGAGTACTTTACATACTAGAATTAAGTATTATATTATTCTGTATTTGTCTGTGTACTTACTATTACCAGTGAGATTTGTACCTTCAGATAATTTCTTATTGCTCATTAATGTTCTTTTCTTTCTGATGAAGTACTCCCTTTAGCATTCCTTATATGATGCGCCTGGTATTGAGGAATTTCCTCAGCTTTCGTTTATCTGGGGAAGTTATTTCTTCTTCATGTTTGAAGGCAAGTTTCACCACATGTACTGTTCTAGGATAAAAGTGGATTTCCTTCAGAATTTTAAACATATCCCGGCACTCTTTCCTGGCCTGTAAGGCTTTTCAGACTTTTCTACTGAAAAGTCTTCTTAAGTTGTATTGGAACTTTGTAATATGTTATTTGTTTATTTTATCTTGTTAGTTTTAGGACCCTTTCTTTATTCTTGATCTTTGGAGATTTGATTATTAAATGCCTTCAGGTAGTCTTCTTGGGGTTAAATCTGCTTGGTGGTCAATAATCCTTTTGTATTTCAATATCGGTATCTTTCTCCAGGTTTGGAGATTTCTCTGTTATTGTCTCTTTGAATAAACTTTCTAGCCCTCTCTCTCTACCTCTTCTTTAAGGCCAATAACTCTTAGATTTGCCTTTTTGAGTCTATTTTCTACATCTTGTAGGTGGGCTTCATTGTGTGTTTTTTTGTGGGGAGGTTCTCTATGTATTTTTAAATAGCCTGTCTTCAAGCTCACTAATTCTTTCTTCTGCTCGAACAATTCTGCTATTAAGAGAATCTGATACATGCTATAGCATGTGAATTGTATTTATCAACTCAATAATTTCTGCTTGATTCTTTTTCATTATTTCAATTTATTTGCTAAATGTAATTGGTGGGGTTCTCAATTCCTTCTCTGTATTATCTTAAATTTCTTTGAGTTTCCTCAAGACAGTAATTTTGAATTCTCTGTCTGAATGGATTGGTCCCTGGTGCCTTATATAATTTATTGGTCGAAGTCACGTTTTTCTGGAAGTTTTTGATGCATGCTAACTTTTTCAGTGTCTGAGCATCGAAGAGTTAGGTATGTGTTGTAGACTTAGCGGACTCAGCTAGTTTGTACCCGTCCTTTTTGGGAAGGCTTTCCAGATATTTAAAAGGACTTTGGTGTTGAGCTCTAAGCTGTATCTGCATTAGGGGAAACTCCAAGCCCAGTAATGCTGTAGTACTTGCAGGATCATAGAGGTAACGGCTTGATGGTCTTGGATAAAATTGAAAAAAAATTCTCTGCATCACCAGGCAGAAACTCTTCTTGTCCTTCTTTACTTTTTCCCGAACAAATGGATTGTCTCTCTGTTTTGAGCCATCTAGAGTTTGGGGTGGGATGAAATGGGCACCTCTGTAACCACAGCTTCTGGGACTGTGTTAGGTCTGACCTGGCGGCAGCACAGCCAAAACCCACTGTAACAACTACTGGCTACTGCCTGTGTTCGCTTATGTCCCTGGGTCTCTACAAGCAGCAGGTAGTGAAGCAAGCCAGGCCTCTATCCTTTCCTTCAGGGTGATAAGTTCCCTTAGGCCCTGGGAGAGTCCAGTATTACCTTCTAGGAGCCAGGGACTGAAGTCATACAGCTTAGAAGTCTACCTGGAGTTGTATTACAGTGCCGCTGAGCTGGTACTCAACTATGGGAAAGAATTCTTCTCACTCTTTCCTCCTTTTTCCACAGGGAGAGGCACTTCACCTTATGGTAACCAACACCACAGGCTTATGGGGAGTACTGCAAGGCAATGAGAGCTGTTCCCTTAAGCCCCAAGTGCTCTTCAGTCGTCTTGTGATGAATGCTGTCAGGCCTAGGACTCACCCTTCAGTGCAGTGGACTCCTCTCTGTCCCAGGGCAGGTCCAGAAATGCCACCCAAGAGCCAAGGCCTTGAATTCAGGACCCCAAGAGTCTGCTTGGTGTTCTGACCTATTGTGGTCAAGCTGGTACGTAGGGTGCAAGACAAAGTCCCCTTTATTTTTCCCTCTTCTTTTCTCCAGCAGAAGGCGTCTCTCCTAGTAGCCAACACAGCTGGGATTGTGCTGAGTCTCACATGAAGCCTACATGTCTTGGAGTCTCACCCAAAGCCCACAGCATATGACATGAGTATCATTGCTGGTTATTCAGACCCCAAAGGCTCTTTAGTAAGTAGGTGATGGATCCTGCCAGCACTAGATTCCTTCCTGCAGGCAATGGGCTCCCTTATGGCCAGGATGTGTCTAGAAATATTTTCCAGGAACTAGGGCCTGGAAAGGGGGCCTCATGGCTCTGACAAATTTCTCTGGCCAGTATTCCAGTGATATACTGAATAAGAGTGCTGTTGGATTCAGTTTGCTATTATTTTATTGAGTATTTTTGCATCTTTGGTCATCAAGGATATTGGACAGTTGTTTTCTTTTTTTATTGTGTCTTTGCTAGGCTTTAGTATCAGGGCGATGCTGGCTTTTTAGATAACTTGGGAAATAGTCCATCTTCAAGTTTTTTGGAATAGTTTTAGCAGAATTGGTACCAGCTCTTCTTTGCATGTCCTATAGTATTTGACTATGAATCCAACTGGTACAGGGCTTTTGTTGATTGATTTTTTAAAAATATTGCTGCAGTTTCAGAACTTGATTTTGGTCTGTTGGGTTTCAATTTCTTTCCCGTTCAATCTTGGGAGGTTGTGTGTTTCTGAGAATTTATTTTCTCTATATTTTCTAGTTTGTGTGCATATAGGTGTTCATAACAGTCTCAGCATCTTTTTTATTTCTGTGAGATAGGTTGTAATGCCACCTTTGTTGTTTCTGATTATGCTTATTTTAAACTTTTCTCCTTTGTATTGATCTAGTTATTAGTCTATTGATCTTGTTTATTCTTTCAAAGACCCAACCTTTGGTTTCACTGACCTTAAATTTTGGGTCTCAATTTCATTCAGTTCTGCTCTGACTTTAGTGATTTTTTTTCTGCTACCTTTGGGATTACTTTGTTCTGTTTTTTTTCTAGTTCCTGTAGGTGTGACTTTAGATCATTAATTTGAGGTCTTTCTAACATTTTAAGATTGGTGATTTATACTTTAATCTTTCCTCTTAACACTGCTTTTCCTACAGTCCATAGATGTTGGTATGCCATTTCTCTGTTTTCAGTTATTTCAAATAACTTCTTAATTTGTGCCTTACTTTGTTGTTCACCTAAAAGTCATTCAGGAGAAAGTTGTTTAATTTCCATGCAATTGTGTGGTATTGAGAGATCTTCTTGGTAATCGTTTGTATGTTTCTTCCACTGTGGTACAAGAGTGTGGTTGGCATGGTCTTTCTTTCTTCCTTTCTTCCTTTCTTCCTTTATTTCTTTCTTTTTTCTTTCTTTCTTTCTTTCTTTCTTTCTTTTTATTTCTTTCTTTCTTCTTTCTTCCTTTCTTCCTTTCTTCCTTTCTTCCTTTCTTTCATTATTGAGGCTTGCTTTATGGGAGACTGTGTGGTCAATCTTAGAGTATATTTTGTGTGCAGATGAGTCTGACAGGTGAAGTACTCTGTAGAAGTCTATTAGGTTCAATTAGCCAAATGTTGAATATAAGTCCAAAATTTCTTTGTTAGTTTCTGCCTTGAAGACCTCTTTAACACTGTCAGTGGGGCACTGAAGTCCCTTAATATTATTGTGAGGTTGTGTATGTCTTGTTGTGGGTTTAGAAGTACTTACTTTATAAATCTGGGTGCTCCAATGTTGGATGTGTATATATTTAGAATAGATAAGCCTTCTTGTTAATTGAACACTTTATTATTACATAATGCTATTCTTTATCATTTTTTATTATTGGATTAAAGTCTGTTTTGTATAATATAGTCATAGTGACCCCTGCTCATTTTTGTTTTCTTTTTCTTTTTTCTTTTGAGATAGAGTTTCACTCTTTTTGCCCAGGCAGGAGTGCAATGGCATGGTCTCAGCTCAATGCAACCTGCGCCTCCTGGGTTCAAGTAATTTTCCTGCCTCAGACTCCCAAGTAGCTGGGATTACAGGTGGCTGCCACACCCAGCTAATTTTGTATTTTTAGTAGAGATGGGGTGTCACCATGTTAGTCAGGCTGGTCTCAAACTCCTGACCACAGGGGATCCACCCGCCTCGGTCTCCCAAACTGCTGGGTTTACAGACGTGAGCCACTGCACCCGGCCTTGTTTTCTTTTTATGTGGTAGATTTCTTTTTTTCTCAGTTTACATCAACCCATGTGAGACAGGTCTTTTGAAAATAGAAGATGGATGGGTCTTGTATTTTTATCCATCTTGCCACTGTGTGCCTTTTAAATGGAGGCATTTAGAGTATTTACATTCAAGGTTAATATTGATATGTGAGGTTTTAATCCTATCATGAAGTTGTCACTGGTTCCTCTGTAGTTTCTACTGTGCCATTGCTTTATAGGGTCTGTGGGCTATGTATTTTAGTATGGTTTTGTGATAGCAGGTTTCATTCTTTTATTTTCACATTTAGAACTCCCTTAAGGATCTATTGTAAGGCTTTTTTCTTGGTAACTAATTCCCTTAGCCCTTGATTGTTGGGAAAAGGTCCTATTTCTCTTTTGATTATGAAGTTTAGTTTGGTAGGATATAAAAATTCTTGGATGAAATTTTTCTTAAAGAATGATGAAAATAGGCCCCCAATCCTTCCTGGATTGTAAGATATCTACTGATAAATCCACCGTTAGCTTGTTGGGGTTCCCTTTATACATGATCTAACCTTTTTCTCTAGCCGCCTTTAAGAATTTTTCTTTTACATTGACTTTGGAGAGTCTGATGACTGTATTCCTTGGTGATGTTTGTCTTCTACAGTATCTTGCAGGTATTCTCTGGATTTCTTGCACCTAGATACCAACCTCCCTAGGAAGAGTTGGAACATTTTTTTGGATTATTTGTTCACAGTATTTGTTTTTCTCCTTCTCTTTCAGCAATACCAAATAATTTTTAGGTTTGCTTACATTGTATTACCGCAAATTTCTCAAAGACTTTGTATATTTTTAAAAATTGTTTAAAAATTTTTGTCGTATTCGTTAAAAAGACTCGTCTTCAAGCTCTTAAATTATTTATTTTTCTTGGTCTGACTGTGTTAGTTAAAAAGACTGGTCTTCAGGCACTTAAATTGTTTCTTTTTCTTGGCCCAGTCTATTGCTAAAGCTCTCAATTGTATTTTGAAATTCCTTAAGTGAGTTTTTCAGTTCCAGATGCTCAGATTTATTTCTTTTTAGAATGTTTATCTGCTTCATCATTTACTAGATTGCTTTAGAAGTTTCTTCATGTTAATTTTGTTTGTGTTGTCTTGGATCTTTTTGAGCTTCCTTGCAATCCATGCTTCAAATATTTATCTATGATTTCTCAGTTTCCATTTTGATTACATTGCTGGAGAGCTCCTGCAATCCTTTGGTGTGTCATTACATTTAGCTTTTTCATGGTGCCCAAATTCTTGTGCTGTTTCCTTCTCATATTGGGACATTAACATTTACAATTTTGTAATTATTTTCATACAGGTAGAATATTTTATTTTGGTTTTATTCCCTATATATTTTTTTTCTATTCCTTTCCCTCTTCCCTATAGGATGTGACTCTTGAGAATACTGAGCAGGGTCTTTTGGCTTTGTTTCTATAGCCCTATGCATGTCTGTCACCAGGTTTTATATTGGGCTGTGAAGTTTGACCTACAAGTCAATAGATGGTACTTATAGGTAACAGCCAGCTGCAGCCAATGTGGCTGAGATATACTTGATCTTGTTATTTAGATAACCTCTCTGTTTCCTCAGGAAATGGGCTGATTCATGAAGTACACAGTGGTCTTAGCTCTCTGCTTAGTCTTGGGGGACTGGGGCCAAGATAGGCAGGGCTGGCCTAGGCAGGTTCACCTACAGGTCCCCCAATTGCCAGCATAAGCACCAAAACTGAGGAAGAATTCAGTGGGTGGGTACCAAGCACCCACAAATGTGTCTAAATGTGGATCTAGGAAGCCTTTCTGGCCCCAAGTTCTCTCCACTGGGATGGTGGCTGGTCTAAACTCCTAATTTTAGAATAGTGAGTGCTCCAGATGCCTGGAGATCTGCCTGTATATCAAGGATAGAGTCCCCTCCATGCACCAGGATTTCTGCATGGGAAGTGTGGGGTAGCTCAGGCCACTATTTGAGGCAAACAGGTGCTCTAGATGCCTAGAGATGGGCCTGGGTTGGAGTAGAGAGGGCCTCTATGCAAGAAGATTTCTGCATAAGAAGAGTAGGGTGAGAGAGGCTGCCAATCCCAGTGAGTAGGTGCTCTGAATGCCTGGATCTCTGCCTGGGCTCACTGCACCACGATGCCGTGAGAACCTCACTACCCCATGATGTAAGCTCAGGAAGAGTGGGGCATATGAGACTGATGAACCAGATGAAAGATTACTCCAAATACTTGGAGGCCTGCCTGGGCATGAAGCAGAAAGCTCCTCCCTGAACCATGATCTATTATCTATGTCTAGGAAGGGTGGAGAAGATGAGGCTGTCATCCAGGCAAGCAAGTGCTCTAGATGCCTGGAGGTATGCCTGGACATGGAACAGAGAGAACCCTACTCACTGCGATCTACATCCAGGAAGGGTGGGGTGAGTTGGGCTAATACAGCTGAGTGGTTGCTTCAAATGCCTGGAGATCTGCCTAAGCATGGAGCAAAGAGGGCCCCACTATACCTTGATTTATGTCCAGGAGGAGCGGGGCACCTCAGGCTGATGGTCTAGGCAAATGATGCTCCAAATGCCTGAATTTCAGCCTGGGGTTAGAGCAGAGGGGGTCTTGATGCACCACTATCTCAGGGAAGCAGGCTGGTAAACCAGTAATAGCACATGCAGACCAGGTCAGCACAAGCTAACCCTGGTGGCAAGTCTTGTTGCCCAGCCAAAATTGCAGCTGTAGCAGCTGCCTTTTGCCCTAGGTTTCTGATGAGGGAGAGCAGAATTCAAAGACACATTTCATGTTAGTTTATTTGTTCTTATAATACTATATTTTATTCTATATTAAATGAGAATGAAAATAGTAAATAATGACTCAATGTAGTATCAATTAAATATTGTAATGAAAATGCTTACACAAGTGATCGACAAAAACAGACACTAAATAAATATTGGCAATTATTATTTGCTGGGTCCTCACTGAATTTTCAACTTTTGTTCTTTCCTCTAGGCCCAGTCTTGCTTACATTCTGTTTAAAACTGGGTTAACCTAGCAGTAGTGTGCTATTCATTTGAGAACATAGAAAATAGGAATACACATTCAGTGTATTCAGTATTCAGTACAAATAATTCCTAATCCTAAACACAGAAATTTACGATAAATTATACTTAATAAACACCACGAGTCATGCCAAACCCAGCCTTATTTTTGTTCCCTATCATGACACTAGGGAGACATCTGGCTCTTGAATAGCTCAGTGACACTGACATTTCTGGCTTAGAATTCATTTCCATTAAAAATCATGTTCATATTATTTAAAATAATATGCTGTGACTTTTGGGATCAGCAAAATTATTACTGGTTAAATACAAAAGCGAGCCCATAAATATGCAAAATAAAATTAATATTATTTTTACATGGCAATCCTTTATGATATTTCCATGGCATATAATTTAGAAGCAGAGGACATGTTCTAACAGAAGGAAAGGGTGCCCTCTTGTGTTTTAGTTAAAAGTGAACAATTTGCTAACATATCTCTCCAACTTATATTTATTAGATTCTCAACTGAAAATAGTTTATAGAATAAAGATTAGACTAAGAAAAAAAGAAAGAAAAAATGAAAGCTACTAGTAGTATAAGGTGTTAAGAAAGCATACTGTATTTATGATGCATTCTTCTTGAGTTTAAATGTAGAAAAGTGTTGGATGAAATATTGTCAATCGATGATCATCTCCTTTTCTATCACCTAATGAAATACAGTTAATCTATCTGTGGAGTTTGCCGCAAGCTTGGAATTGCTAAACATTTATAATAATATTACAGATGTCATTGTCTAAAAATATGTAGATATGAAAATTTTATCACAAAATTTTGATTGTATACATTTCCTTCAAACTGATTTTTTCAATATTTTTAGTAATAATTTTAGCCAGATTGAATTAGAACACAATATAAATTACTCTTTATGCATTTAAAATATTTCACCAGATATTTCATGCATTTCTATGTCCCATTTTATTCGAATCAATAATAATATAATGTATTGTCAATTTTCTCCCTAAATTGAATATATTTCTCTGCAGTTTTCTCCAGAGGGATTTGCAGAGACAGGATGCTATGAAATTACCTCTCCCATGCCCTCCTCAGTACTAAGGCTGAGGTACCTGTCTACATCAAAAGATGATTAGTACAAATCAGATGACTTAGCCAGGTGATTCTTTACACCATCTCCTATTATGAGTTGAATTGTCCCTTTCCCCAAATTCATATATTGAGTTTCTAACATTCAGCTTCTCATTTAAAGATAAGATTTTTTAAAAGGTGATTAAAGTAAAATGAGGTCACTGATGTGGGCCTAGTCCAATAGGACTGATATTCTTAGAAGAAAAAAAGATTATGACACAGACAGAAGAAAGACCATGTAAAGGCACAAGGAGAAGACAGCCATTTACAAGCCAAGAAGCGAAGTCTCTGAAGAAACCAACCCTGCTGACACCTTGCTCTTGGACTTCTGGCCTCCAGATCTATGAAGAAGTAAATTTTTGTTGTTCAAGCAACCTGAATTGGTTTACTTTCAAATGGCAGCCCCAGCAAACTGATAGGTCCGCAGAGTTCTTTTTCTTTCCACAATGTAAAAGTTTTAAATTCATTTTTTCAGAAAGCATTACTTCCACCTCAATTTTGAGCTCCAATAAACAAAATTTAAACATCAAATGGTGATAAACAGTATAAACTTGCATCTAATACATGATAAACTAATATTAGCAATAACTTTTTTTTATTGTACTTTAAGTTCTAGGGTACATGTGCACAATGTGCAGGTTTGTTACGTGTGTATACATGTGCCATGTTGGTGTGCTGCACCCATCAACTCATCAGCACCCATCAACTCGTCATTTACATCAGGTATAACTCCCAATGCCATCCCTCCCCCCTCCCCCCTCCCCACAATAGGCCCCGGTGTGTGATGTTCCCCTGCCCGTCCGGTGGCGCAATCAGTTAGCGCGCGGTACTTATAAGCAATAGCTTTTATTAGCTGGGTCAATGGCTTGCTCTTTCTTCACCATTAAAGTGTCCCTACTATATCTTCTTTTCTCCTGTTTTCTTCAAAGCCAGACAAATTGGCTCCACTTTCCAGCAAAACAGTGGGTCCATCTGTCAGTAGAGTACAAAAAGAACAGAAAATCCCATACTTCTGACTGTATTAATCCGTAGCTACATGCAATTTTCACAGTCAATCTCAGTGTGCACATGTAACAACTCACATCTCACTTGCACTTGTAACTATAAATCATGGTGTCAGGGGAAGCAGGCACGAGTAAACCAAAACAGATAAAGATATGTACTCACACACAAATTAACATTCAAAAATCACTTTTTGATTACATAGTTCATAATTTATAAAATTCTTTACTCAGTTTTGATTGTAAAACATAGGGATATCTCAAATAAATTGAGCTCTCTAATTAAATTTCTTAAGTCAGTATTTTAAAATACATTATATTAACTGTATGGGAAGTAAAATAGAAGTATTCAATATTTATTCATTCATTCTCCTATTAATTTGTCATATTTTCAAAACAAAATTATTGAGCACCTAATCTCTGCTTTACATTAGTAAACAAAAATAGTTAAGTCAAGGAATTATCATTGGGTTGGTCTTAGAGAAAAGCAAAAGAAGTGTAGTCCTTGGTCAGGTAACTCTCTGATGTAAAATGTATTTTCTGCCTGTGTGTTTATCACTCTGTCTGTATGTGTATTTCCCTAACTGGTTGTAGCCATAACATTAGGTAACATGTATAAAATGCTTAGGAATGTTCCTGGCACAAATTAAGTATTTGATAAACTAAGACAGTTAACTCATTAGCATATATAAATTCCACTTTCTACATCCATGAGAAAAAGAAAAATATATTTATTTGATACGGGTGTTGTCGGGATTGAATGAGATAATGCATGTAGCCCAAATTTTATATATACAGTTTAATTAATACTAACCCCACCCCCTAAAAAACTGCATATGATATGAGCATAGGATGATTTCCACAAATTATGTTAACATTAACTGAAAAATTGTTCATTTAATTCTCCTTTGCAATTGATAAACTCTGAAGTCTCAAATATACTTTGAATATAAACAACACTGATTTATCAAGCTTTCTGATTATCCTATGGGATGAGAGCTCTATCTAATCCTTTAGAAAAGTGAGACTTTGAAAAAGTGTCTAGTTAGTGGTGAAATGGTATTTTGACAAGACAAATTATTTCTTTTTTTGAGGTAAATTTTAATGCTGAATCAGTAGATTTATTGCACTGATTTTTTATGAGTAAAATTATTACATTCAAACTCATGCACAGAGTATTTTACTGAATGACATTCTGCAGTAAGACCTGTCATGAATATTGCTGAGAGACACAGAGTATAATTCCTACTTGAAACTTAAATTATAAAACTCTCAAGGATCTTCTCAAATGGCATTCAATAAATCCATGCTATGTCTTTGGAAGGGAAATATTTCTAAAGTATATTACACTGATTGTCACTGTTAAATACTTTTTTATTTGTGTGTATGTGTAAGGGTTGCTTTAAAACTAATTTCAGAATAAATGAAAACCAGCACAAAGAAGGCTAATCACGAAATTACTTTTACCTTAAAAGTTTTCATAGTTTTTTTCTCTTTTTTTTTTTCTCAAGTTGGCTGACTATGGATGTTGGATGCTAGCTCTCCTCAGAAAGATCAAAGTTACAGGCGAATGGCCATGATTTAAATGGAAATCTGAGGGAGTGGAGCAAGGACCTGTTGGAGCATCCATGGGAACAACCTGGGGCACAAAAGAGGAAAGTAGCAAGAGACTGGCAAAGATTGTCTCCCTAGAAACCTGGACCATGAAAAGGGTAAGTCATGGCTTCTCTTGTCTCCTCACCTGTGTGACAATCTGATCTCCAAAGTGTTGGGGAGCCCCTCTGCCCTCACAATCCAGACAAGGATGTTAGTGGTGATGGGACCTTGCTAAGGACAATAAATTGGGTGGTCAGTTCATGCAGGTATTCCCATACACAAATTGAACTGGCAGGTGCCACACTGGTTGTACATGTACTATAGGCCACTGTTCTCCCCAGGGGACTTCAGCCCTTAGGTTGCCACATCACTAGATACCTCACAAACATAGCCCATGACCTGCTCTGACTTTGACAACCATATGGTGCCAGGAGATCCCTGAGGAGCTGTGGGTTCCTTAAAGATCTAGCCCTCAGTGTGGGCTGCCTTTAGGGAAGAGGGGAGCACAGCCCTCCAATCTGCCTTTGGGACAAAGGAAACATGGACATGGAGTCAATTGATGAAGGGGGTGGAATTGACTGCTGGAAATAGAAATGAGAAAGAGGTTATCTCCTGTTGCCCCCATCCACTGTTGCAGACACAACAGAGTGAAGGGTTGGGCCCATCTCCTGCTCATTACATAAGGCAGTACTATCCTGGCCATAAAGGGCAGACAAATCACAGAGCTGTCTGTCTGCTCTGGACTGGGGGAAGAGGCTTAGCCCTGAAACCTATTTTGTAGTAGCCACCAGAAGGGAATTTCTTTGGTTCTTCATCACAGATAGGAGGCAGAGGACAATGATTATATGAACTAAAGGTCACAAACCCTGCAATAGGGCCCTGATATGAAAGCAGAGCATGTTCCTACTTGCCCAGGATAAGCAGCTAGTGCAGTGCCTCAACCCTGCCCCCAATATCTCAGCATACCCCAATATGCTGATTCCCTCCTTCTCCTATTAGGGTAGGTTCCTCCCCTCATTCACAGGGTCCTGGAGAGTGGGTGGCTTTTACTCTTAAGTGACACCTACTGCATGGAATACTGAACTGTACCACCAATAAAAAACTGCTGTCAGAAGGTCCCAGTGCTAGTGAATGAGATAAGCTTTATGAGACCTGTGCAGTCTCAGCCCTGTAGAAGATAGTGCATCAACTCATATGTCCAATACATCACTACAACAAGCAGCATGTGAGAAAACCACAACAGAGAGGGTATGCACAACCAAGAAACCTATATAGAGACGTGGCCCCCTGAAAGCACCCAAAAATGAAGCCAAATATTCATACTCAATACACACCACAGTCATATCCTCAAGGGAAAAAAGAATAAAATGTAGAAAATTCCATTCAAATGATAGCAAATAAAAAAAATAAAAGCAACTGTTGCTTCAGATGAGAAGGAATCAGTGTGAAGACGCTAGCAGAACAAAAAACCTGAGTGTTGACACCTCTGAAGGAAGACACCAATTCTTCAGCAAAGGATCCTAACAAAAATGAAAATTCTAAAATGACAGATAAAGAATCCAATAGGAAGTACAATGAGATTCAAGAAAAAATTGAAAATCAAAGCAAAGAATCCAGAAAAATGATTCAGGATTTAAAAGACGAGATTGCTATATTTAATGGAAAAACAAGTAGAAATTCTGGAATTGAAAAATTTACTAAAGAAATTTCAAAATATAGTTGGAAGCTTTACTAATAGACTAGACCAACCAGAAGAAAAATTTTCAGAGCTTGAAGATCAGTTTTTTGAATTAACCTAGTTAGACAAAAATAAAGAAAAAAAATTGTTTTTAATTAAACTAAGCTTTAGAGAAATATGGGATTACCTAAGTTGACCAAAGCTATGACCAAAACTTATAAAATATTCTTGAGAGAGAAGAAAAAGTAAGCAAATTGAAAAAAAATATATTTCAGAGAATAATTCAGGAAAATTTCCCTAGTCTTCCCAGAAAGGTAGACACCCAGATACAAGAAATTTAGAGAACACCTGTAAGATAATGTACAAGAAAAACTTCACCAAGACATATGATCATCTGACTATTCAAAGTCAACACTAAAGAAAAAATCTTAAAGGCAGCTAGATAAAAGGGTCAAATCACCTATAAAGGTACACCCATCAAGCTAACAGTGGATTTCCCAGCAGAAACCTTACATGCCAAAAGAGATTGTGAGCCTACTTTTAGACTCCTTAAAGAAAAATAATTCCAGCCAAAATTTTATATCCTGCCAAACTAAGCTTAATAAATAAATGAGTAATCAAGTCATTCCCATACAAGGAAATGCTAAGGGCAATTGTCACAACTAGACTGGCGCCATAAAAAATGCTCAGAGTAGTTCTAAATATGGAAATGAAAAGATGAACTTGCTACAACAAAAGCACTCATAAATGCAAAGTACACATATCCTATAAAGCAAATACACTATTGAGACTACAAAGCAACTACCTAAAAACACTATGACAGGAACAAAACTTCACGTGTCAATATTAACTTTGAATGTAAATGGCCTAAATGCTCCACTTAAAAGATATAGACTGGCAAATTGGATAAAAATAAAAACCCAACCATCTACTGCCCTCAAAGGACCCCTAATGAATAATGACACCCACAAGCTCAAAGTAAGAGAAAAATATGTTATGCAAATAGAAAACCAAAAAGACCAGACATTTTTATTTTTTACTGTATAAAACAGACTTTAAATCAACAACAGTAAAACAAAACACAACAAATCAAAGAAGGGTATTATATAATGATAGAAGGGTTAACCAGCAAGAACATATAACTATCTTAAATATATACACAACCATCACCGGAACACACAGGTGTATTAAAGAACCACTGCTAGACCTAAGAAAAAGAGATAGATAGCTATATACTATAGTGTGGGAATTCAACACCCCAGTGACAACACTAAACAGATCATTAAAGTAGAAAACTAACAAAGAAACTCTGGACATAAATTAAACTCTTGACCAAATTGACCTAATATATAGCTATAGAGCATTCTACTCACCAACTGCAGAATATACATTTTTCTCATCTATGCATGAAACATTCTCCAAAATTGACCATCTACTTGGTCACAAAGCAAGTCTCAATAAACTCAAAAGAATCAAAATCATATGGAGTATTTTCTTAGACAACAGTGTGGAAAAGTAGAAATCAATACAAAGAGGAACTCTCAAAACTACACAAGGACATGGAAAATAAACAGGTTGCTCCTGACTGATTTTTGGGTGAATAACAAAATTGGGCAGAAGTCAGAAAAAAAAAATTGAAACAAATGAAAATATATACACAGCATAGACACAGTAACCTCCAGGATACAGCAAAAGCAATGTTAAGAGGAATGTGCATAGTGCTAAATGTCTGTATTAAGAAGCTGGAAAGATCTCACATTAACACAAAAAAGTAACATTGCACTTCAAGGAACTAGAGCATAGGAAAGGTAGCATAGGAAAATAAATAACAAAGATCAGGGCAGAACTTAATGAAATGGGACCAAATAAATCATACGATGTATCAACAAAATGTAAAGTTGGTTTTTTGAAAAGGTAGATGGAATTGGGTGTTCTGAAAGATGAGATGTAGTCAGCCAACAAGAAGACTTGGGGAAGAATCTCTCAGGTAGAGGGAGAACAAATAAAAGTCTTGAGGTGGGCATTCATGAGCGACTATGAAGGAAGAAACAGGAACCAGCATGCCTAAGAAGAAACAAAATTGATGGACCACTGCCTAGATTAATGAAGAACAAAAGAGAGAATATTTTAATAAGCTCCACCAGAAATGACACCCATGATGTTACAACTGATACCACAGACATATATGTAAGACTATCATTGAACACTATGTTCACTAACTAGAAAACTGGGAGAAAAAGGATAAATTGCTAGATACAACCTCCCATGATTGAATCAGGAGGAAATTTAAATCCTGAATATAACAATAATGAGCTATGAAGTTGAGTCAGTAATAACAAATCTACTCACTAAAAGAGCCCTGTATTGAGTGGACTCATACCTGACTTCTACCAGCTCTGCAAGAAAGGTTTAGTACCAATCTTACTGCAAGGGTTCAAAAAAATTGACAAAGAGAGACTTTCTGATACCAAAAATCTGGCAAGGACCCAAGAAAAAAAAAAGAGGAAACCTCAGACAGAAATCCCACATGAACAACCTCCAAAAATTTTCAACAAAATACTAGCAAACTGAATCCAGCAGCACTTTAAAAACATAATTCAATAATCAAGTGTTTTATTCTGGGATCACAGGGGTGTTTTAATACAGATTAATAAATCTGATTCATCACTAAACAGAATTAAAAACAAAACCATATGATTATCTTAATAGACACAGAAAAAGCATTTAATAAAATCCAACATCCTTTCATGATAAAAACCTTCAATAAACTAGGCATTGAATAAACATAACTCAAAATAATAAAAGCCATACATGACAAACCCACAGCTGGTATCACATTTAATGGGAAAATGTCAAAAGCATTTTCTCTAAGAATTGGAACAAGACAAAGATGTCCAGTCTCACCACTCCTGTTCAACATAGTACTGGGAGTATTAACCAGAGCAATCAGGCAAGAGGTAAAAATAAAAGGCATCCAAATTGGAAACGAGGAAGTCAAATTATCTTGTTTACTGATGACTAGATCTACCTAGGAAACTTTACAAATTCTTCCAAAAGCCTCCCAGACCTGATGAATAATTTCAGTAAACTTTCAGAAAACAAAATTAATGCACAGAAATCAGCTGTATTTATATACACCAAAAATGCTCAAGCTGAGAACCAAATCAAGAATACAATCCCATTTAAAGTAGCCACAATAAAAATTCCAAGCAATTCATTTAACCAAGGAAGTGAAAAACTTCTACATGGAAAACTACAAACACTGATTTAAAAAATTGTAAATGACACAGACAAATGGAAAAACATCCCATGCTCATGGATAGGAAGAATCAATATTATTAAAATAAATATATTGTTCAAAACAATCTAAAAATTCAAAGCTATTACTATCTAATTCCAATGCCATTGTCATTTCCAAATTAGTACTGAACATAGATGCATGACTGCCCTTCTTAATCTGAGTCATTTACCAGTAATACTGTCATTCTTTTTACTTTCCCCTTATGCATTTTTTAAGCTTTAAATAAGACAAATTAATCCTGCTTGCTTTCCCCAAAAGCCATTATATGCAATATACTTGTGTATTTAGAATGATTATCCCGAGGAATTCCACCTGTTTTGTCTGCTAGTGACATTTTAAAACTCACTCTGAGTGTATCTTCTTGAGATTCTTTTACCCACCACAATTATTTCTCCACTCACTTGATTAAAAAAAAAATAGAGAAAGTTAAGGACCTCACATTACTTAATATATTACAGGCTTCATATATGAATGCACTCCCACTACTGGATTCCTACCTCTCAATTTGTCATCTGTGCCCTTAGTATTTTGTGCAGACCCATGAAACTGTACTCTTTATTTCAGCACCAGACTTTTAATTGCCAAAAGGCAGATAGCCTTAATTTGCTTGTTCCACAGCATATTAGTCCATTTTCATGCATCTGATAATGACATACCTGAGACTGGGAAGAAAAAAAGATTTAATGAACATACAGTTCCACATGGCTGGGGAGGCCTCATATGGTGGAAGGCAAGGGGGAGCAAGTCACATCTTACATGGATGGTGGCAGGCAAAGAGAGAGAACTTGTGCAGATCTCATGAGACTTACTATCATAAGAAAGACCCACCCCGATGATTCAATTACCTCCCAGTGGGTCCCTCCCAGTACATGTGGGAATTGTGGGAATCACAATTCAAGATGAGATTTTTGTGGAGATACAGCCAAACTATATCACTCAGTTTAACACAAAAGAAAATGAATAAGTATAGAAGAAAATAAATGGCAAAATGTATAAAGGGAAAATGCTGTGCTAATAATCTATCTATATCAACTTCATTGAATTAAATTTCTATGGAATAAATTATCTTTCCTAAGTACATAGCTTAGTGAGATTGACAAATGTGTGCAGTCAAGTTATCATGACCACAATCAAGATTTAGAATATTTTCATCATCTTAAAAACTTCCCTCATGCCCCTTTGTCATCAATATCTGTAGACTCTTTTGATCTCAAATGCTACTTTGTTTAACGTGATTATAGTTGGGTCTTTTCTAGGATTTCATATTAAGGAGAATATACAGTATATATTCTTTTTGGGCTTGGCTTATTTTACTTAGCATAGTGTTTTTGAGATTCATCTATGTTGTGGTGTGTATTAGTAGTTTGTTTCATTTAACTGTTTAGTAGTGTTCCTTTGGATGGCTGTATCAAAGTTTACTTATCTACTCACCGGTTTTAGACAATTATGAATAATACTGCTCTGAAATAAAGACCAGTCTTTGTGTGGGCATATATTTTTATTTCTCCTGAGTAGATAACTAGGAGGGAAACTGGTGGTTGTATGTTAAGTATGCATTTACCTTAAAAAAACAACCAAACCAAAAAACATACAAATAGCCAAAAGGTATATTAAAAGATGCTAAACATCACCAATCATCAGGAAAATGCAACTCAAAGCCACTCTGAGATATCTCCTCACATGTTTTAGCATGACTGTTATCAAAGACACAAAAGATAACAAGTGTTGGGAATGTGGAGAAAATGGTACAATGGTATACTTGTGCTTCAGTGTTGGTGGATATATATTCATAATTATATCCTCCTGCTGAATTGACCCCTTTATCATTTTATAGTGACCTATTTGTCTCTTCTTATACTTTTTATCTTGAGATTTATTTGTCTAAAATAAGCATAGCTACTCCTAATACTTTTTTTTCCCATTGGCATGGAATGGTTCTCAATTTTTTTTATTTTCAGTCTATGCTTGTCTTTATAGCTGAAGTGTGGTCATTGTAAGCAACAGATCACTTGGTCTTGTTCTGTGTGTGTGTGTTTTTTTTTTTTCATTCGGCCACTCAATATGTTTTGATTTGATAATTTAGTCCATTTTTACTAATCTTTATTATTGATAAGTAGGGACTTACTCCTGCCATTTTGTTATTTGTTTTCTGGTTGTTTTGTAATCTTCTCTTCCTTCCTTCCTTCCATCCTTCCTTCCTTCCTTCCTTCCTGTCTTCCTTTTATGTTTGTATTTTTTCTTTCCTGTCTTCCTTTTAGTGAAGGCATTTTTCTCTGCTGGTGTGTTTTAACTTCTGACTTTTTATTTTTTGTTTATCTATTACATGTTTTTAGATTCGAAACTTGCACTTATCTTATAGCCCATTATCTTAAAATGATGCCAACTTAATAGTGATTGCACAAACAAATTACCATGTAAGCAAAGAGAAAACTAATAAAACCTCTACACTTTAAGTTTGTCTCCTCATTTTTTATATTTTTGTTGTTTTTATTTATATCTTACTATGCTGTCTATGCATTGGAAATTGTAGTTATTATTTTTAATCAATTCATCTTTTCATCTTTCTACTTAAGATAGGAGTAATTTAAATACCACATTTACATTTTTATAATATTCTGTGTTTTCTGTGTACTCATTATTCACAGATAGTTTTGCACCTTCAGAAGATTTCTTATTGCTCATTCACATCTTTTTCTCCAGATTGAAGAAGTCTCTTTAGCAATTTTTTTGTAGTACAGATCTGGTGTTGATCAAATCTCTTAGCTTTTATTTGTTTGGGAAAGTGTTTATTTCGCCTTCACATTTTAAGGATATTTTTCCCAGATACACAAATTCTGGGGTAAAAGTTTTTTCCTTCAGAATTTTATGTCATTTCTCTCTCTCCTGGTCTGTAAGGTTTTCACTGAAAAGTCTGCTGTAAATTGTATTGAAGCCCCATTTTATGTTATTTGTTTCTTTTCCCTTGCTGCTTTGAGGATCCATCCTTCAGCCTTTGGGGATTTGATTATTAAATGCCTTCAATTAGTTTTCCTTGTGTTACATTTGCTAGGTGTTCTTTAACCTTCTTGGACTCGAACACTGTTATTTTTCTCTAGGTTTGAGAAGTTCTCTGTTATGTCCCTTTGAATATAAGTTTTAGCCCTTGCCGTCTACCTCCTCTTTAAGGCCAATAACGCTTAAATTTGCCCCTTTGAGGCCATTTTCTAGATCTTCCAGGTGTGCTTTATTCCGTTGTATTACTTTTTGTTTTGTCTTCTCGGACTGTGTATTTTCGTATGGTTTATCTTCAAGCTCACTTATTTCTTCTGCTTGATCAATTCTCCTGTTAAGAGAATCTGATGCATTCTTCAGCATGTCAGTTGCATTTTCTTTCTCTCTTAAGTTTTTTTTTTCTTTGAGAAATGGTCTTACTGTCTCACTCAGGCTGGAGTGCAGTGGCATGATCATGGCTTATTGCAGCCTCTACCTCTCAGGCTCAAGTGATCCTCCCAGCTCAGCCTCCCAAGTAGCTGGGACTACAGGCATGTACTACCATGCCTGGCTAATTTTTTCTTTTCTTTTTTTTCTTTTTCTTTTTCTTTATTTTTTTTCTTTCTTTTTTTTTTTTTTTTTGTAGAGATAGAGCTTCACCATGTTACTTAGGTTGTTCTCAAACTTCTGTGCTCAAGCAGTTCACCTGCCTTGGGCTCCCAAATTGTTGGAATTACAGGCATGAGACACTATACCTGGCCGTCAACTGCATTTTCAACTCCAGAATTTTTGTTTGGTTCTTTCTAATTATTTCAATCTCTTTATAAAATTTTTCTAATAGAATTCTGAATTACTTCTCTGTGTTATCTTGAATTTCTTTAAAGTTCCTCAGCACACCTATTTTGAATTCTCTCTCTGAAAGGTCACACATTTCTGCTTCTCCAAGATTGGCCCCTGGTACCTTATTTATTTCTTTTGGTGAGGTCATGTTTTCCTGGATAGTCTTGATGCTTGTGGATGTTTGTTGGTATGTGGGCATTGAAAAGCTAGGTATTTATTGTAGTCTTTGCAGTCTGGGCTTGTAGGCTTCCCAGGTATTTGAAGGAACTTGGGGGTTGTGATCTCAGTTTTTGGTCACTGCAGCCTTACCTGCATTAGGGGATACCCCACAGTAGGTAATGCTGTGGTTCTTGCAGATTGTAGAGGTACTGCCTTGGTGGTCTCGGAGGTCTTGGATAAGATCCAGAAGAATTCCCTTGATTACCAGACAGAGACTCTTGTTCTCTTTCCTACTTTCTCCCAAACAGAGTTTCTGTGAGCTGAGCTTCCTGGAGATGGGGGAGGGTTGACACAACCACCTCAGTGGTCAGCACCACTGGAACTGCACTCTGTCAGACCTGAAGCCCGCACAGAACTGAATCTCACACCAAGCCCACTATAACTACTACCTGGCCACTGCCTATGTTTGCTTAAGGTCCTAGGGCTATATAATCAGCAGGCTCTATCATCAGCCAATCTTATTCCCTTCTCTTGAAGAGAAGGGATTATGGGCAGGTTCAGAGACGCTGTCTGGGAGCAAGGGCCTGGAGTCAGAAACCTAAGAAATCTACCTGCTATTCTATTCTAGTGCATCTGAGCCGGCACCAAAACCACAAGACAAAGTCCTTCCCACTCTTCCCTCTCCTTTCCCCAGGCAGAGGAGGGTTTTCCATGTCCAACCACCACAGGCCGTTGTGGAGGCCTGCCAGGGTACTGCTAACATTCACGTAAGGCCCAAAGACTCTTCAGTCAGCTTGTAGTCGGGAAGTGATAAATCCCACTAGGACTGGGTTCCTCCCTTCAGGGCAGTGGGCTCCCTTCTGGCCCATGGTGTATCTAGAAATACTCTCCAGAAGCTAGGGCCTGGGGTGTGGACTTCGCAGCTCTGCTTTGTGCCCTGTTCTAGTGTGGCTGAGTTGCTCTTCAAGTTGCAAGACAAAATCCTCCTTAATTTTATCTCACCTTTCCTCAAGCAGAAGGAAGGAGTCTCCTTTGCAGCTGTGAGCTGTGGTGCCTTGGGTTGAGGAAAGGGTGGCACAAGCACTCCCTTGGCCACCCTTGCTGTGTCTCACTAGGTCATGTGACTCCCAAGTCCGCTGGCTCCAAGCACAACACAGCACTAGGACATGCCTAGGAGTTGCAGTCCGTGTGGCCTAGACTCCCTTTCAGGTTTATTTAGGGCCCCAGACTAATTTAGCCCATGGTGGCCAGCATTGCTGATATTTAAGTTCTGACTACTGGGATGAGCAATTCCCCTCTGGATAGCGCTGTTCTAAATATTCCCTCCATGGGCATCAGCTGAGTTCTGCCCAGTGTTGGCAGCACTGTATTCCCATGCAAAGTCCCACAAGTGCACAGAATTTCTGTCAGCACCATGTGGTCACTACCAAGGGATGGGGAAAGGGTGATGTCAGCAATTCAAGACTGTCTTTCCTACCCTTTTCAGTACCTCTTTAAGCAATATGAAGTTACACCCAGGTACTGTGATTGCTTACCTGATTTTTGGTTCTCATGAAAGTATTTTTTTGTGTAGATAGATGTTAAATTTGGTGTTCTTGTGGGGAGGAACGTCGATGGAGGCTTCTATTCAGCCATTGTATTAGTCTGTTCCCACACTGCTATAAAGACATACCTGAGACTAGGTAATTTATAAAGAAAAGAGGTTTAACTGACTCACAGTTCTGCATAGCTGGGGAGGCCTTAGGAAGCTTATAATCATGGTGGAAGGTGAAGGGGAAGCAAGGCAAGTCTTACATGGCATAGGAAAGAGAGAGCGAAGGGGGAGGTACTACACTTTTAAAGTATCAGATCTTGTCAGAACTCACTATCATGAGAATGGCAATGGAGAAATCTGCCCTCGTGATCTAATCACCACCCACCCTGCCCTTCCTATAACACATGGGGATTACAATTTGAGATGAGATTTGGATGGGGGCACAGGGCCAAACCATATCAAGCATCTTACTCTGCCTCTTGCCTCCACTTCTTAGTTTTCAAATGTGTTCTCTTTGTTTTCTGAAGCCACATTATCTGGGTTTCTTTCTGATCTGCTGGCCCCTTCTTAGTCTTCTTTAATGTGTTTTGTTCTTTTTTGTGAATTACAGTGTTGGGGTATCCTTAACTTCAGTCTTAATCTCTGCCTCTCTATCCACATTCCTTCACTCTTGGAAAATAGCTTAGTTTTTTATAACATTTGTACATTGACAACTCACACATTTCAGCAGCCAGGTCTGACTCAGAATTTAAGTGGAACATATTTTTAGCAGTCTCTTGATACCACCACTTAAATAACCACTCTGTATCTCAAACTTTACATATTCAAAGAAAAATTTTGGTTTCTACGCTTGTAACGCTGTTATTTTCCCAATGTTGTCCCCCCAATAATTACATAATACTTTACTACATATTAGATAAAAATTTATTAATTATCCCTGATATTTTTTCACCTTCAGCTCTCTCACAGATTGAATTCATTAGCAATTTCTAACAGCTTAAAATCCAGAAAATATGCTAAATTCATGCACTTCTCTTCATTTCATACTACTGTCCTTGTTTATATCATTTCCAAAGTACTTCACCTGCTACATAAACTACTTCAATGCCTTCTGACAGATCTTACTGTTCCCACTTCCACCATCCTAATCTATTCTTCATTCAGAGACATAATTATCTTCTAAAGTATCAGAATTATTTCATAATTACCCCCAATTAATTTGAGAAACTTCAAAGAAAAAATGACTTGAATCATGAATTATTTTCCTATTTAATTTTTCCATTCCAATGAATCTCAACAAGAAAAGTCAGTAATAAAATACTTGTCCTATAATAGGTAATCTCAAAAATTAATTTTAATAATATCAAGTTGATGCATTCCTATCACAAAAGACCATAAGGAAATATTTGGAAATTCATATTCTCTTAAGCTATTTTATTAAGTATAGCATATAATGTTATTTTCTTTTGATTTGTGATGACAATGTTTGAACACTAGAAATCATGATTCAGTTGAAAATTTTCTTTTCAATAAATACTTATCCATGTATTGCACAAAATGTTATAGCATGACTTTGGCAGAAATCCCTTGGAAACATATCAGAGATATATCTCACTTTTCCAAAGATAAAACAATTACATAAAAACAATTGTTTTTATTTTAATGTATGGTTTATTAGAGTTAGAATTTTTATGTTACCATGGTGTGAAAATGTTGTTTTTACTTTATCCAAAACGTCAGAGTGTTTCATGAAATTGAACCAATAATGTGTGAACCTTGATAGCTATGTAAAACTAGTTCTTGGGCTACTAAGGACCATTCTTCTGTCCTTTCAAAAAGGTAAACTACTTCATTGTATACGCCAGGTTTTTATCAAAGTTCTTTGCTCCATTTATAATGTTAGCAGAATTATATTTAGAAGAGTATTTTGCCTGAATCTTACCTTCATCCCTAGAAAAATCAGCACGTGGGTGCTCATGTACTCTACCTGTTTTTTAGAGATAATAAATGTGAGGTGCAACAACTTGCCCCTAATATCAGAAAGCACACTCCAGGCCACTGGACCACAGCATCTTCGTGGATGTAAAAGAACTTGACTCTTCACAGGTTTTCATCTCCTCTCTGGGAAACATTTGCCTAAACAGAGCCTCTAGGATACTTGTTACTTCCAGCCCAATATAATTACAATTAGTAAAATATCACCAATTCAATAGTACAATATTCTGTGGAATGCAAGATAATAATGCGCCCAACAGACTAATTTATGGTAAAGAGCAGGAGAATAAATATTGTCCTGGGGCAATACAGAGAATATGCATTGTCCTGTAAAGACAAACAGGTTTTTATTGTTTTTATTGATGGAGACTGAAGAGAATACATGTGTTAGGTCAATAACAATATTACAAATGATAAAGGCTATGTTGATCTGCTCCAGTAAACACACAACATCCAGCATGGTGGTTTAGGATTATCATAGCCCATTGTCATCTGCCACAATCCATCTGGTTTTCAAAAGGGAGGCGAGACAACCTATTTTTTAAGTCTTTTAATAAGTTAAGTTGCATTAACTTCTTCAACTTTTTCCAGAATGTGATTTTTTTTTTTTAATTACTATTTATTCTAGTGGTACAATCCTTCTTGGAACCATTAAAATTAGGCTGCTTTGTAGGGCTACATGTAGGGCTAAATTTCAGTGCAGTCTTTTTTGTGGCTGTAAGAGACAATATATTACAGTCTGCCTAAAATCCATGGATAAGAACTACTGACTTTTCACAGTATGAAATGAGTTGCCCAGTGGCTTTTTCATTTTGCAAAAATTTCAATGTCATTTCAATTGTCATTATGTTTCGATTCAAAACTACTGACTTGACAGTATGAAATAAGTTGCCCAGCGACTTTTTCATTTTGCAAAAATTTCAATGTCATTTACAGAAGCCAACCATCTCCAAGATCTGTATAATTATCATTGCCATCATACAAGTCAACTGCAACAACCACTGCTCTTTCCAACACCTCAGCTTCTGCCTGCACCCTCTCCCAATTAAACGTGTTAAAGCCTCAGTAGTTTTACTGCCACTTTATGACAGAGATTATCACCATCTCACCTCTAAAAGCCAATGGTGTCCATATTACTATCAGTCCATTAAATTATTCTGCTCCCAAGTCCTATTGAAAGTAACTATTGCTTAAGATGAATTTATTAACAACTGTCCTAACTGGTGTTCTTAGAAAGAAAAACGTATTTTCTCCTAAACCCATTGTCCAAAACTTACTCCTTTGAAACGCGAACTCTGCATCAGGGTGCTGAACAGAACCAGGGAATTTTAGAGTTTAGGAGGCAGAAGATATGACATGTGCAAGGCAAAGAACTGTGGGGTTTATACACATAGGTGGACATCACCTACAGTTGAAATATACATCAGTTACTGAAGTGAAAACAAAATTGCTGAGGATCCATGGACAGAAGCCAAGAGATCTAAGGTGACCCATTGAAAGTTTTCTGATACATATACTACTCAACAGATTTTAAAATCTCAATCAATCATGATCAAGATAGGTGAAAAGAAATATACATCTGGAAATAGTAAAGTAAAAAAGCAAAACACAGATAAAAAAGAAAAGATCAGAAAGACACCCTGAGAGATAAGGCTAACTACCATAGAAGCAACAGCCACTAAAAGGACAATTCAATTTCATGGCGGCATAAAATGCTAAATGAGAATGAAATACCATCTTCAATATTTTTAGAGGAATGAAATGCCCAGCTTTAATTTTAGACATATAAAAGATCTTTTAAGAATGAAAATACTTTTAGATCAAGCTTAGAGTATTTGCATTATGGTATCTTCAAAAAGGAAATTCTAAGAGATGCTATTTCAGAACACAGAGAAATATTTTAAAATGGAAGATTTTAGATAGAATAGGAATAGAGAGAACAAAAATATAGATGTGTTCAAGAATCCAAAGAAATATTGAAGGTAAAATAAAGTTAGATTGTCGTATGTAAACTGAAAAGCAAAACTAAAATATAAAGCAACAATAGCATATCAGAAGGGGTTGAAAGACAATTTCCTTGTATTATTATATAAAGACAAAAGTCCTTCTACTATTTTACAGATATTGATTAGTTTTAGGCCTTACTAAGTTAATTATTTATACTGTAGTTCTTGAGATAACCATTCAAATTAGAAATGTTCATTATTCCAAACCAGGAGGAGAAAAATATTAAAATAAAATAAAATTAGTTCACAAAAATGAAAAAAAAAAGAAGAAATGGGAAAATAGAACACATAAATGAGTTAATAGGTATAAACTCAAATATGTAAAAAAAGTGATAATTATCAGTAACACAACTACTATTTCTAGCAAACTTATATTATATACACTCTTCTTCCAAGCAGGGCTTAGATGCTCCCTTTGGAGACTGATACTAAATTTCATGCGTAAGTCACATTTAAAACTCAATTGTTTTCCAGTGTTACATAGCAAAATCACTTTTGCCAACAAACACATTCAATTCTTTCATCTACAGCTGCCTTTCAGTTATATCCATGAAAAAATATACATCTTTAAAAGTGAGTCTTTGCCAAACTTGTGTATTGAAAATCACACTATACTTTAAATTCAGGATTGTTATTAGACAAAAATAACACACATCTGGATGTGCAAGAACTGGAAGTTAAGCATGCATTTAGTTCAATGGTCTAAATAATAATTTTATCACATACTTGGAATAAAGTAATCTCATACTGTCTGAAGGAAGAGCAAACTGGTAATATCTTCTAGAAGGTGATCAGAAAATATGTATAAAAGCCTTTAAAATGTTCATGCCCTTTGACTTTGCAATCCTTTTATTAGGATTCTACCCCGGTATGATAGAGTTACAAACAAACATTTGTAAAGAATACTATATTGTAATATTCAAGAAGCTTTGAAAACCATTCATAAATATCTTATACAAGTTGTATTACATAAGCACCATTAAAATCATGTAAAATTATATCACATTTAAAAAATATTTAATTATTTATGTTATAAAACATGCTCCAGTGAAGCATCCAGATATATAAAGCAAATATTATTATAGCTAAAGAGAGAGATAGGCCCCAATACACTATTTATTGGAGACTTCAACACTCCACTTTCAGCTATGGAAAGATCTTCCAGACAGAAAATCAACAAAGAAACATTAGACTTAACCTGCATTATAGGCCAAATGGATCTAATAGGTATTTAAAAAATATTTCATCCAACAGCTACAGAGTATACAATGTTTTCCTCATCATATGTATCATCCCTAAGTATGGGTGTTAATATGTTAGGTCATGAAACAAGTCTTAAAACATTCAGAAAAATGGAAATAGCATCAAGCATCTTCTCTGACCCCAATAAAACTAGAAATTAATTACAAGAGGAATTTTGGAAACCATAAAAATACATGGAAATCAAACAATATGCTTCTGAATAATCAGCGGGTCAATGAAGAAATCAAGAAAAAATTGAAAAAATTTATTGCAACAAATAATAATGAAAACATACTAAAACCTTTGAATTTCTGTAGTTTCTGTTCTAATGTGATACGGCAAAAGGAATACTAAGAGGAAAGTTTATAGCTGTAAATGTCTACATCAAAAAAGAAAAAAAGCATCAAATGAACAATCTAATAATGCATCTTAAAGACTACAAAAGCAACAACAAACTAGCCCAAAATTAGTAGAAGAAAATAAATAATAAAGATCAGAGCAGAAATAAATGAATTTGAGATGAAGAAGACAATGCAAAAGATCAATGACATAAAAAGTTGCTCTTTTGAAAAGATAAAACTGAAAAACCTTTAGCTAGACTAAGAAAAAAAGAGAGAAAATACAAAGAAATAAAATTAGAAATGAAAGAGGAGACATTACAACTGATACTACAGGAAATCAAAGGATCATTGTGGCTACTATTAGTAACTATATGTCAATAAATTGGAAAATCTAGAAGAAATGGACAGATTCTTAGATACATACTACCTAGAAAGATTGAACCAGGAAGAAATTGAAAACTTGAATAGACCAGTAACAAGTAATGAGATGGAAGCTGTAATAAAAATTCTGGTAGTAAAGAAAAGCCTGGGATTTGATGTCTTCACTGCTGAATTCTAGCAAACATTTAAAGAACTAATACCAATCCTACTCAAGTTATTCTGAAAGATAGAGGAGGAGGAAATACTTACAAACTCATGCTATGAGGCCAGTATTACCCTGCTAGCAAAAGCAGACAAAGACACATCATAAAAAAGAAAATGACAGGAAAATATCTCTGATGAATATTGATGTAAAAATCTTCAACAAAATATTAACAAAGTAAATTCAATAATGCATTACAAAGATCATTTATCATGACCAAGTGGGATTTTCCCTGGAATGCAAACATGGTTCAACATACACAAATCAATTAATATTCTACATCATATCAACAGAATGAATGATAAATATCATGCAGTCATTTCAGTTGATGCCACAAAAGCATCTAATAAAATTCAGCATTTTCTTCTTAGTAGAAGAAAAGATCAGAGTATGATAAAAATCCTTAAAAAATTGGGTATAAGAGGAGCATACGTCAAAATAATAAAAGCCATGTATTACAGATCAACAGCTAGTATTGTGCTGAATGAGGAAAAATCGAGAGCCTTTCACCTAAGATCTGGAAAACAACAAGGATGCCCACATTCCCTACTGTTATTTCACATAGTACTGGAAGTTCTAGCTAGAGCAGTCAGACAAAAGAAAGAAAGAAAGGACATCCAAAGTGGATGGAAGACATCAAATTATCCTTGTTTGCAGATGATATAATCTTGTATTTGAAAAAACCTAAAGACTCCATACAACATTTGTTAGAACTGAAAAACAAATGCAATAAAGTTGGAGAATGCAAAATTAGCATGCAATAATTCAGAAATTCTATATGCCAATAGTGAGCAATTTGAAAAAAGAAACAAGAAAGTAATTCCATTTATAATAACCGCAAATAAATTTAATACCTAGGAATTAATTTAATCAAACACATAAAAACTCTCTGTAATGAAAACTATAAAACACTGATGAAATAAATTGAAAAGGATTCCCCAAAACTGATAAATTTTATATGTTCATGGATTGGAATAATCAATATTATTAAAATGTCCATACTACCCAAAGCAATCTAAAGATTCAATGCAATCCCTATCAAAATACCAATGACATTCTTCAAAGGAATAGAAAAAAATTCCTAAAATTTAGATAGCCAAAGCTATTTTGAGAGGGAAAAAAAACTGGAGGAATCACATTACCTGACTTCAAATTATACTACAGAGCTATACTAATCAAAACAGCATGGTACTGGCATAGAAAGAGACACAGAGGCTGATGAAACAGAATGGAGAACCCAGAAACAAATCCACACACTCACAGTAAACTCATGTTTGACAAAGCCAAGAACCTATGCTGAAGAAAACACAGCATCTTCATTAAATGGTGCTAGAAAAACTGGATATCAATATGCAAAAGAATGAAACTAGATCCTTATCTCTTGCCATATAGAAATGTGAAATTAAAGTGGATTAAAGACTTAAATTTAAAACCTCAAACTATGAAACTAATACAAGAAAACTTTGGGGACGATCCCCAGGACATCGATCTGGGCAAAATTTCTTGAGTAATACCCCACAAGCACAGGCAATCAAAGCAAAAATCGACAAATGGAGTTACATCAAGTTAAAAAGCTTTTGCATAGCAGAGGAGACAATCAACAAAGTGAAGAGACAACAGACAGAATGGGAGATATATCTGCAAACCACCCATCTGACAAGTAATTAAGAACCAGACATATAAGGAGTTCAAACAATTCCATAGGAAAAAGGTACTAGGGGCAAAAGAATTGAATGGACATTTCTCAAAGGAAGACATACAAATTGCAAACAGGCATATGAAGAGGTATTAAACATTGATCATCAAAGAAAAGCCAATCAAAACTACAATGAGATATATTTTCTCCCCAGTTAAAATGACTTATATCCAAAAGGCAGGCAATAGCAAATGCTGGCAAAGATGTGAAGAAAAGTGAATCTTTGTACACTGTTGGTGGAAATGTAAGTTAGTACAACCACTATGGAGAACAGTTTGGGTATTACTGAAAAAACTAAAAATACAGCTAGCATATGATTCAGCAATCCCACTGCTGAGTATATACCCAAAGAAAGAAAGTCAGTTGATTGAAGAGACATCTGCACTCCCTTGTTTGTTGCAGCATTGTTCACAATAGCTAAGATTTGGAAGCAACCTAAATGTCTATCAACAGATTAATGGATAAATAAAATGTGGTACATATACACAACGAAGCACTATTCAGTCATTAAAAAAAAAAAAAGAATAAGATCTGTCATTTGCAACAACATGAATGGAACTGGAGGTCATTGTGTTAAGTGAAAGAAGCCAGGCACAGAAAGACAGTCTCCACACATTCTCATTGATTTGTGGGAGCTAAAAATTAAAACAATTGAGCTCATCAAGATAGAGAGTAGAAGGATGGTTACCAGAGGCTGGGAAGAGAGGGACAAGGGGGTGAGGATGGTTAATGGATATAAGAAAATAGTTAGAAAGAATGACTAAGACTTTGTATTTACTAGCACAACATTGTTACTGTGGTCAATAATAATTTTATTGTATATTTTAAAATAACTGAAAGAGTATAATTGGATTATTTATAACACAAAGGATAAATGCTTGAGGTAATGGATATTCCATTCATCCAGATGTGATTATTATGCATTGCATGTCTGTATCAAAATATCTTATTTACCCCATTAGTATATATGCTTATTATGTACACATAAAATTAAAAATAATAAAATAGATAATAAAAATTTTTTAAAAATGAAATTCATTTTGGAAAGGAAGAGGTCATGATTTATCTCTACTTATAAATAAGATGACCTTCTATATATAAAATCCTAAGAAATACACACACAAGCATAAGCAAACACGCCCACACCTGATTATGTCTAATATGACTAATAAATTCAGTAAGACAACAGAATACATAATTAGCATACAAAAACAATAGTAATTCCCTATACTAATAGTGAAGAATATAAAAATTATGTGAAGAAAACAATTCCATTTCCTATAGTATCAAAAAATATATAAAACAGAGAAATAGATTTAGCAAAAGAAATTCAAGGCTTGTGCACTGAAAATTACAAAATATTGTTGAAGGTGAGACAATATCTAAACAAACATAAAGCAATTCCATGTTCAGTGATTGGTCAACTTAATATCATTAAAATTGAAATACTCCACAAACTAATCATATTGTGGATTCAAACAATCTCAAGAAATTCTCATTTTTTATGTCTGTGGAATGTTAGAAGCTAATACTAAATTTTTTACAGAAATGTAAAGGATGCAGAATATTTTAAACAATCTTTAAAATTAGAACAAAAGTAGAAGATATTTCTCCTAATGTCATAACTTAGTAAAACATTTTCAGTAATAAGGACTGTATGGTACTAGAGCGGAAGAGGTATTTACATCAATGGAAAAGAAATGGCATCAAAAAATAAACCATTATGTTCATAATAAAAGTATTTTTGACAAGGGTACCAAGGAAACTCAAGTGGGAGAGTAATAGTCTTTTAACCATGTGGCTGAAATAATTGGTTATCCATGCAAAAAAAAAAAAAAAAATGAAGTTGGACTCCTACCTCACACTATGTATGAAAATGAACTTAAAACTGACCATTGACCTAAATGTGAGAGGTAAAACTATACAAATCAAAAGAAAACATAGGAGCAAATCTGTGAGCTTGGGTTATACAATGATTTTCTATATATGACATCCAAAGTACAAGTAACCAAAGAAAATATATAAATACTTTAGATTTCATCATAATCATTTGCAACAACATGGAAAAACATGGAAGACATTATGCTAATTGAACTCAGCTAGGCACAGATTGACAGATTCCACATGAGCTCATTGAAATGTGGAATCTAAAAATGTTGATGTCATAGAAGTAGAGAGTAAAACTGTGGTCACCAGAGGTTGAGGTTGTTGGCAGGGATTGAGTGACTAGATGATGTAGATCCACGGATACGTAATTACAGTTAGAAGAAATAAGTTCAAGAGATGATTTGCACAAGGTGGCTGTATGGTGACTAAAGTTAATGATGATATCTTGTGTTCTTGAAAAATGCATAGACAGTAGATGTTAAGCATTATTATCCCAAAACTATAACCAGCTAAGGCCAAACATTATTAATTAGCTAGATTAAACTATTATATAATATATATGTACTTTAAACTGTCATGTTGTACATGACAAATACATAACAAAATTTTGCATTTTAAGAACACCATCTGGAAAGTGAAAAGACTGCCCCCTTAGAATCCCAAAATAGAAGCAACTTAAATATGCGTCAACTGAAGAAAGGATTAACATATGTTGCATATCCATATACATTGTAGTATACCACAAATGTTATTTGGATATAAAAAGGAATCAAATACTGATACATATGACAACATGGTTATACCTGAAGAACATTATGCTAAGTAAAAGAAACCAATCACAAAAGACCACGTACTATATGATACCATTTATAGTAAAATCTAGACTAGACTAATCCATTGAGACAGAAAGTACACTACTGGCTGCCTATGACTGGAGAAGTGGGGACTGAGGAGTAATTCATAATGAGTATGGGGTTTCCTTCTGTAGTGATGAAATTATACTAAAATTAGGTAGTGATGATGGTTGTGTAACTGAATATACTGAAAAAAAAGATGAAATGTAGACTTTAAACTGATGAATAAAAAAGACAAAATAATTACTGATTGTAATATTCCTGTTTATCTGTGCTTGAAATTAATACGAGCTGAATATTTCAATTTCGTGGTAATAAATTTCCATCTTATTTAAGGCACTTTTGATAAAATTTTCAGTCATTTGCAAAAAAGGGTCCTAAGTTTTTTGTGTTGCTCATAGACATAAAGGCAGAAACAATAGATACTGGGGACTTCAAAAGGGAAGAGAGAGGGAGTGGGGCAAGGGTTGAAAAACTACCTACTGGATCCAATGTTCACTATTTGGGCAGCAGGTTCAGTAGAAGCCCAAATCCCAGCATTATGCAACACATCTATGTAATGAACCTGCACGTGTGCTCCATGAATCTATAATTTTAACAAATGTCTTATGTACTGCATACCTAACTTATATAAAGGTAGTTAGGTAATGCCCCAAGAACAAATACCAGATACTTAACTAAAAATAAAGTTAAGCCATGCTAGTTTTTAATCCCAATGTTATCTCCAATTAAGTTTGATAAATTTTTTTAGACTACTGAAACAAGGTACACCAAACTAGATTTTTGTTTTTTTAGCATTTGTGGACCATTTTTTTCATAATGCAGTAGCAAAAAAAGAAATAAACAAACAATTCAATTCCAAACATCCCTACAGCTTTCATTTGTAAGAAAAAAATGCCATTATTTTTTTCAATACACTGTATAAAGATCAATTTACTTTCATGAATGCGTTGGTAAGGCTGAAATTATATTTTCATTAATAGAGTTCTAGGCCTGAAGTTAAGATTTAATATATTGAAGAGAACAGCAATTTTCAATAGCATATCCCTTAAAATTATTGTCACTTTAATGGCTTGAGCTAAACAGAGTTATTTAAGATATAAAAGGCTATTTAGATCATTGATTCAATTAGAGCAATTCACCATGTTGTCATTCTTTATGAACTCTTCAGTATACTTGTCACACAAGGTGAACCAATACAGTAAATGAGTCATTCCAAAAATTTCTATATTAGACAAGTTTCATTATCTAGGACAAAGCAGTTACTTAAATATTATTAAAACAGGCTTAAAAGAGGAATAAAAGTGAGGGAAAGGCTGAAATAGAAAGAGAGCAACACAGAGAGAGAAATAGTGATTTTAATAACTATAAAATATTTCTTCCTTTGATTTGCTCAGAGAAGAAGTGATAATATATCTTTCTTAATCTATTGGACTTAAAACATAACTTTGAACATAAAGCTATGATACTTGATAATCTTTTCTGATATACTACTTTTTTGATATTCTTGTATAAAGAATATTCTATAGGTGGGGAGGAGAGGACACTATGCTAAATATTACTCCTGGAAAAGTGCATTTGCTTCAGAGAAATCTTTATCATAGGTCTATAACAGGAAGGAACAATAGCATCTCTTATGTGCTGAAGTAGCACAATAACGAACTCTGTTCAAGTGGATCAAAAGCCATCAAGGTCAAAATTAGGCACAGGTAAGGCAGGATATTTCTGATAGAATTATATATTAGTCCATTCTCACGTTGCTATAAATACCTGAGACTGAGTAATTTATAAAGAAAAGAAGTTTAATTGGCTCATGGTTCCACAGGCTGTACAGGAAGTGTGATTCTGGCATCTGCTTGGTTTCTGGGAAGGCCTCAGGAAACTTAAAGTCATGGAAGAAGGCGAAGGAAGAGCAGGCATGTCTTACATGACCAGAGCAGGAAGAAGAGAGAGAAGTAGGGAGGTGCTACACACTTTTAAACAACCAGATCTTGTGAGAACTCTGTCAGGAGAATAGCACTAGGGGAATGGTGCTAAACCATTCTTGGGGACTCCATCCCTGTGATAAAATCACCTCCCACCAGGCCCCACCTCCGACACTGAGGATTACAACTCAACATGAGATTTGGATGGGGACACAGATCCAAATCATATTACATTTTCACGCCTTCCAGTAAAGCTTTATATTTTTTAAGGATATTTAAGTACTTGGAAATAGAAGTAGAGAGTAAGGGGAATATTGTACAGCCATCACAGCCTTTGCCTACTAAAGAAGTCAGTTCCATGTGACAAATGTTCATTTTAACATTCGCTTCTTCAATCCATCTGGGGTTGTTTCCTTATTTCTATAAGACACTGCTTTTCAAATAAATTACCAAAAGCATTCTGGAAATCCAAAAGTAACTGTACGAACTATAAGCATTAGAAAACACAAACGTAAGTTGAAAATATTTATGAACCTAAATAGATGTAAAGCTAGTGACTCATATGTTATAATGTATTCACAGATATTTCTTAAATAAAGTAGGCATTTCTATAAAATAAAAACCCTAATAATATTTGTTTTTAAGAAGAAAACTAGAAAAGGAAGAAAAAAAATGATGGTATGTTTGGAAGATGCTGAGGTGAGCTGGTGATAACGTTTTATCCACTGAAAAAGCAATACAAAGAACAGAAATTGAATAAGCCAGACAATGCCTGAGTTTTTTCCAAAACCGCCGTGCTGTTTTAGACTTTGACCTGATTTAATTTTCACCTCTGTTCTCCCTCCCCCTTCTTCTCTTCCTTCATCTCATCATTTCAATTAATTTCAAAGAATTTGAAAATTCTTTGGAGAATTTTCAAAGAACTTAAAAACGGGAGAATTCTGTCCCCATGATTTAATCACCTCCCACAAGGCCCCACCTCCAAAGTGCTAATCTTGCCTCCCTGTAGTGGGTAGGACAGGGGATGAGGGATGATGTGAGGGAAGAAAAACAAAGGGCTGTATGTATAGATAGCTATGCATATTTGAGAGATAACACATAATATTATACCTAAGTATTTTATATATGTAGGTATATAAATATGTCAAAATTGATTATTCAAAGACATGGTCTGGAAGATCTTATGACCAAATTAAAACAGAAATTTTATTTTGGAAGACATTAATGAGCAATTTCTTCTTAGATTTCCATTGTTTCAAAATCATGTCTGTAATAATAAAGGGCAATTTTTCAAAAGAATAAAAAGGATAAAAATCCTAAATCAGAAGAGTGCCAACAATGCACTAGAGATATCTATACAGGATCTGAATAGGTATGAGCTACCAATACAAAGAAAATATTTTTTATATGTGTTATGTTTCATTTTGCTTTTAAACAGTAAATGAAATTATCCAAAAGCACTAGAAAACTCCCAGAGTTTGATTAGCAGAAGCTTAGATCAAGATGAAGCAATGGGATTGTTGGTAGGAACAAGCTGAGCTGTTCAGAAAATGGTGACAGGGCTACCTCCGTGATGTCCTGGGCACAAAACTCATCTCTAACCAACACTTGGCATGAAATGTGGCCCGAGTAAAATGTAGGCATTGTAGTGGGGTTTGTAAAAGGGCAATTGTATCTTTTAGAAAAGAGGAACTGTGCACCAACTATCTTTGAGCTAGTACCGAAACACAGAGCAAAGCAAACAAAACCTTGAGCAACGGTGTCTTGTGCCCTACTCTACTTGCCCTGCCTGGCAGTTCATTCCAGTAGAATTCTGACTTGGCATTGATCCTTGTTAAGCTCGCAATCTGGCAAAAACTGAGGATGCTGTCAAGCTAGTAAGTGTAGTGGTTACAGGGGAGCAGGTGCCCCTAAGCATGACTCAGAATCTACAGTTACCAGAGTTCCTGCCTGGAACAACTCAACAAAGTTCAGGCCCCCGGCCTAGTTTACAGCTGCCCACATGATTAACTAAGCCTGCACGCATTATGGCAAACTGGATCAGCAGAATACAAAAAAAAAAAAAAAAAAAAAAAAATCAGAGTCAACACAAATTTCTTCCTTCTCCCTTTATCTGTCATACAGGTATTTGAAGAAGGGTCTGCAATATATCTGACAGAACACATTTAAACTTCCAAAAAGAATGTATTAAAAGAGAGAATACAGAAATATCATTAGGCACATTAAATGACTCCATGGTTGGAAAAAAAAAGGATTATTTTAGAATTTTGAAAAGAATATGGTAATTTGTAAAAGGCATCCTGTCTCCTTACAGTATGTTGTACATAGTGCCTACAATATTTGAAAACAAATGTCATCAATATGAAGAAAACAAATTGAGTTTGGAGAATATGCTTTCAAGTGACAAACAAAAATAGCATATTAAAATAAAATACTATCAAGGGGGCAATGATTGTAAGATTAAACAGTAGAGAAATCGAGATCAAGATATTTTCTTTTTCTTTTTTTTTTTTTTTTCTTTTTTTTGCGATGGATTTTTGTTCTCGTTGCCCAGGCTGGAGTGGAATGCCCCAGTCTCAGCTCACCGCAAATTCCACCTCCCCGGTTCAAGCGATTCTCCTGCCTCAGCCTCCCGAGTAGCTAGGATTACAGGTGTGGGCCACCACCCCAGCTAATTTTGTACTTTTAGTAGAGACGGGGTTTCTCCATGTCTCGAACTCCCGACCTCAGGTGATCCGCCCGCCTCAGTCTCCCAAAGTGCTGGGATTACAGGCATGAGCCACCGTGCCCAGCCATATTTTATTAAATTTAGAAAAAATATGATTTTGCAAAAAGATCAGTTACAAGAGGAGCAAGCTGGAGAATGGAAGTAGGTCTGATATACATGAATTAGGAAATACAGAAAAAATTGAAGATAAAAAGGAGAAGAATAATCAATTAAATAATAGAAGAAGCTTTCTTCTACATAAAAGAGGATATGCATCTTCATAACAAAATGATTAATTGTTGATCAGGCAAAGGGACTGGAAAAATATTTGTTCATATATTAGTGTATGTGTGTGCATGTGAAATTTTATGTTGTCTGATAGCAAAATTCAAAATATTACCAAATTGCTCTCCAAAACAGATTGCTCTGATTTATACTCAAAATTCAGTTCTCACAGTCCTAAAATACGATGAATGTTTTTTCCAAATTAAAAAACTTCGAAATTAAATTACACAAATTAATAAAAAGGTAGACATTAAGAGTTTCCTTAAAAGGTGGTAAGGCTTGAGATGAATATGGTGAAAAATATCAACTGTGTGTATTTCCCGGTAAAAGCAATTCTGTAATTAAGTACTTGACAGGGCTGGTGTGATGACACTTTAGTAAGAGTGATATCAAAGTGACTGTGGCCAAATATTCTATTTCATCTGAAGATGGGCGCTGGCTTGTGATTTATTGGTCATAGATCAAAGGCAGAAATATTTCTCCCTGCTACAACATATATTTGACTTCCAAAACTCTGAATTCTAGCCGTTAATTCTAGTATGTTCTCTGACTCAATAAATACAGTCTAATAAAGTAGGCAAATGGCCAAAAGCCTGCTTTAGAAGTGTAGGAATATGTCCTTACCCAATTTTGCAACATTTTAGCTAAATATAGATCTGAAATTGTATCTAAGGCCACAGTTCCATCTAGAAAATAACTGAGTTTTTGAAAACGGTTATGACTATTGCAGCCATGCCATATGGCCATCTTTTAGTTGTATTAACTAAGATTACTTGGGAATTTCTAAGTTCCTTATTTTTTTTAATAAATTAGTTTATTCAGTAAAGAATTTGTGACAAAATGAATTTCATTAAAGTTTGCCTAACATACATAAGGTTAGGTAATTATGATAATTATAACCACAAGATTGTAACCTTTAAACTATCAAAACCACAATTCTTCTTTAATGATTAAATAAATAACATAAAAATTATTTTACATTAAAAAAGTGATTATAAATTTTTCTTTCATTCAACATTTCTTATTCTTGACCTTTGATTAAGTATCTTTAAAAGCACCGTGGTCTTCTTGGGTTATAGCAGCTTAAGCCTTTTAAAATTGTATATATATTTTTACTCTAGTGCAGAGAATGCAGCCAATTGATATTTAAAGATCATGGCACGGGCTGGGTGCAATGAGTGGTTCACACCTATAATTCCAGCAGTTTGGGAGGTGGAGGCAGGCAGATTTTTTAAGCCCAGAGGCTTGAGATCAGTTTGGGCAACATGGTGAAATTATTGTCTCTACAAAAAATTTTAAAAAAAAATAAAAACTTGCTGGGACTGGTAGCACATGCCTCTAGTCCCAGTTACCTAGAAAGTGGAAATGAGAGAATCACTTGAGCCCAGGAGATCTAGGAAGTTGTAGTGAGTTTTGATCGTGCCACTGCACTTCAGCCTGTGTGGCAAAATACGACCTTGTTTATAAAAAATAAATAAATAAATATAAAAAAACCATGGCATGGCATGTTCTATAAAATTCATAGTATTTCTGTTGCTGTAATTATGCAAAAGTTTATTTAAAAGACTCATGGGCCAATTATTGCAAAAGGAAATACCATATTAAAACTTATAGAATATAAAGGATGGGATAATCAATTTTTGTGAATAATTTCAAAACACATTACACATAAACTTATCTGACATGTTGTAATATAGAGGCAGTGAGAGCCACATTTACCCGAATATAGAAAGGAAGACTCAAATCCATGCATTAACACTAACTCAGTTTGGAGTTCGAGCACTGAGGAAGCATGTCCTAAAGGTAATAAAAGCAAAAAACCAAAACAAAACCAAAATAAAACCAAAAGCTTATGACTGCTTCCTACTATAGATTTCTCATTAATGCAGAGATTATGTCTGTTCTTCAGAGAAGCACTGTCCTACAATACTCTATAAAATAAACAAAGTCTAATAAAATAGTCTAATTGTCCAGTGCTCCTAAGTTAATGAAAGGACAGTAGTATTAGTTTAGCATACACACTTACCCCATTTATATGCATCTTACATTTTACCAGACATCATAATTCATAGCTTATTTAATTAAATCTTTACAATAAACTTGAGGTAAGGAGAGAAACTATTATAAATATTTTACATTGGATAAAACAATTATGAATATTTAAAATGTTATCAAATGTTTCAGTGTGAGAAATAGTATGTTATATGCATAAACTGTAAACATTAGTTGCAAGCAATTCAACCTGGTGTTATTGTCTTTGTTCTCTATATTTGGAAACCAGGAAATTGAAGTCAATATGGTGTCACACATTGCATTTGATGGAGCTAGAAATGAAATCTACATCTGTGTATTTCCAATGCCCTTGACCGTTGTGCATTAAGCTTTTTTACATATTAAGTGTCATAGAATTAATATCTGCTTTTGGCAGAGGATGCTCCAAAATAAAACCAAGACACTTAAATTTGAAGAGATAATAATTTAGAGGAAGCCATGCTTTATCAATGTTAAGAGTTAGGTGGGCAAAATGTTGTTATACTCTCAGATTCGTGAGTATGTATACAAGATTGGCTGTCCCTACATATGTAAAGTATAAGCAGTGGAGCTCTGGCACCCTCTCCTGACCCTATAGAAAGTGAGTGCTTCTGCTGTCTCTTATCCCTTTCTCTCTAACTTGTTTTCACCTAGCTTTTGTCTAGTTCCTGCCTGATCAGGTAGCCACTGGTAAAAATAGAGACTTACTGTGAGCTTTCAAATTTTTAAATTTACCTCTTCTTTGGATATTTTGAATATGTAAATTTCTTAAAACTCTATCCCAGTGGAATAAATCTTTAATAGTGAGATATCAGTCAGCATGATATGTGCAGTGGGTATTTAGATGTTTGGGGCGCACTGCCCTTCAAATTATACCTATCAATCTTGAATTCCTTAAAAGGTGACATTATAAAAACATAATAATGATTAATTTAAATCCCAATAACTTTGAGAAAAAGGCTTATGGATGAAAAATATTTGTACAAAGTCATTTTAGTCATTATTTGCCAAAGTGCAAGTTGTCATCCTTATGAAAAAAGATTGGGTAATTTCTCCTTATGTTATAGTGAAGTTGCAGACACTGAGAATAACACAATAAACGCACTATCTCATTAATGTCATCTATCAGTATAGGCAGAATTGGACATTATTTTCTTTGAATTCTGCTTTAAAAAAGGAAACTAGTTGAGATATTTTATTTTTAATACACATTTTTTCATAGCTGTATGGAGTGAATTTTACTTCAAATGTAACAGTTTATAAACATGAATATCCAAAAATATTCATATGAAATACTTATACATAATACCTATTATATTTATTATATTTAATGCACATGTGCAGGTATGTTTAATCTAAATCCCATGTGAAAACCCTTTAAGGTATACACAGTTGACCATATAGGTGTGAAGTGCTATAGTTTCTAAGTGGTTCTTTCATATTATTCAGAAGAATATATAAGCAATCACACTTTGCAATTTGTTTTACGTGCCAGTAAACGTATGTTGTAGATTCAGTGGTAGCTGTAATTATTTATTAGAATACTAATAAATGTAGAATAGTTTAAATGTTTATCCAAATGACTATGCAGACTGTTTTGAAGAGGTTACAGATACCGCAGACAGTTAATTAAATGCTCAGGAGAGGCACACGTAAGAGACTTCCCCAGCTGTTTCATGACCTCAATGTAAACTACTCTAGGTCCTCCTATTTAGATGTAAGGCCGGATGTCCTTGATCATCTGCAAGCGTAGTGAAAGGAGTTGTTTCACGTATCGCCATATAGGGTACAGGCCGGTGACACCATCTGTGAAAAGGAATATCTAGCTCGGTTTTCACAGAACAATCTGAAAGGAGGTAATTCATAGAGTTTTAACACTAGAATTGCTATATTATTTGGCTTTGTATCAGAGCAGGACTGAAGGCCAGCGCTAACTTTTGCCATACAAAATGTCATTTACTGTACCCCAGAGTATTATTTTCATCATCAACATATATTACTAGGTTTATTTTTCCAGAAAACATATAGTTTGATTAATTCCCAATCTTATAATTAAGGAGATTTAAAATCCTAATACAACTAAACAAAAGAACGTAGAGCAAAAGAAACTCATTTATTATTGGTGGAAAACTAAAATTGTACAGCCACTTTGGTAGACAATTTGCACTTTCTTACAAAACTAAACCTCATCTTATGGTAAGATCTAGTAATCATACTCTTGGTATGAGTATTTACTTAAAACATATGTCCTCACAAAAACCTGCACATTAATGGTTATAGCATTTTTTTCTTAATTGCCACAATTTGGAAGCAACCAAGATGTAATCTTGTAGGTGAATGGATAAATGGACTGGTAATCCTTGCAATGGAATATTATTCAGTTATAAAAAAATGAAGTATCGAGTAACAAAAAGACATGGAGGATACTCATATAAATATTGTCAAGTATTAAATAAAAGTAGCTAATCTGAAAAGGCTACATACTAGACTGATTCTAACTATATGTCTTTCTGGAAAAGATAATAAAAACAGTAAGAGCTGTGGTTTCCAGTGGTTGGTGGGAAGGGAGGGAGGGATAAATAGGTGGTTATGATACTCTAATGGTAGTTACTTCTCATTATGGTTTTGTCAAAGCCCATAGCTTGTACAATGCAAAGAGTGAACCCTAATGGAAACTATGGAATTTCGTTAATAGTAATGTATCATATTTTCTCATCGATTGTAGGAAATGTACCATAGTATTTCAAAATATTGATAATAAGGGAAGCTGTGTGGAAGGAGTGTTAGGTGAGGGAAGCACAGAGGAGCTTACTGTAGTTTCCACTAATTTTTGTCTACAAACCTGAAACAGCTCTAAACAATAAAGTCTATCAATGTTTTAAAAAGTATATTATGTCCAGAAGTAGATCCTCATATATACAGTGATGAACGACTGATTTTGTTACTATATAATGCCAAATGAATTGGAAAACTGTATAGAAAATAATTTTCTCTTGATCTTTAATTGCAAGGATAAACATAATCAATCCATATTAATTGTAGATCTAAATGTACACAGGTAACCAATAAAGTTGTGAGAAGAATACACAGGAGGATATTTGTATGTCCTTAGAGAAAGGCACAAATCTTTATCTAGGACACTGAGAGCACTCAAATAAAAACCTGGAAATTAGTAAATTAGACTTCATTGCATTTAAGAAATCGTGTATCCCAAAATATGAGAAAACATATTCACAATAAAGATATTTAACAAAGTATTATTATCTATAGCATATAAAAATTACTATAAATATTAGTAAATATATAAATAAAGATTTATTATAAATCAATTTCAAAAAGATTATTCTAGCAGAAATAGACAAAAGAACAAGCATTTCACAGGAGACAATATATTACCTATTGTTGTTAAAATATTTTTAATTAAATACAAAATACTGGCAAAAACATTTAGCAATCAGAAAAGTCACAGAATATTGGTGAAAAGAGAATATCGGACAAACACCTTAAAAAAGTCTTTGCCAGTATCTGTTAAAGATGAACATCTGAATACCCTCTGATACAGAAATTCCATTTTTAGGTTTAAACCCAGCAGAGGCACATAAATGTGTTCATTTAATGGCCTTTAGTTAGCTGCTGTTACCAGCTCTATTCATCACAGTCCCAAATTGAAAACTCATAAATTATCAGCATAATGGATATATAATATTTCATACATTTATGGAATGAAATGCTATGTAACGTTCATTACTAATGGATCACTCTCCTATTTTAGTAGGAGAGTGCTGATATCACTCTCCTAATAGTTTTGAGGATCACAAAATATTTTATACTCTTTTTATGTAGAAAGTGTGTATATATATATACACATATACACTATATATATATATATTCACACATATATACACAGTCTCATATATTGAACTCCTCTATTATTAGGGAATAGACTTTTTAACTAAATTAAAAATAATATTGTTATTGACTGTATCTTAGGCTGTACTAAAATAATTCTATAAATTATAAAAATGAAAATCATATAAAAATATTGGAGCAAAATGCAATAAAATCAGAAATTAAACACAACTGGAAAAAAAGCTCCCATCAACATGGCAAAAAGAAAACATGCCTTTATATATGTTTCTGCCTAAGAGAGACACAAGTATACATAATTACAAAACATTGAAAATAGCAATAAAGATAGTCCAACATACTAGAATCTGTGTATTCAATCTAGAAAAATCCACAGAAGAAAATCCATAAACTTCACTTCCCAAATAAAGAAGAAAAACAAGAGAATTAAATTTCAGTCTAGAAAATCTATGACAAGTACAGCACAGTATATTAAAATGTATTGAAGAAATAAAGAAATACAAAGGCATAAAAATGGAGTAATAATAAAAAGTAATATATATATATAAATTGCTATCAAAAATAAATTTAAAAAGTTGGAAATTGACAAGGCAATACTTTGTGCTATTCTTTTAAAGTTGCTTCTCACCCCTTTCTTAATCCATATCAATCACTAGTACGTTCTCCATATCTCTGATTTTGTTATTTTGAAAATGTTATACAAATGAAGCCACACAACTTTTTAAGATTAACTTTTGTTCACCCAGCATAATGTTCTTGAGATCCATCCAAGTTGTTGCATGTATTAATCGTGTGCTACTACGTATCTTTGGGTATTATTATTTTTTTTTTTATTTTGGGACAGAGTCTTGCTGTGTCGCCAGGCTGGAGTGCAGTGTCACAATCTCAGCTCACTGCAACCTCTGCCTCCGCCTCCTGAGTAGCTGGGATTAAAGGTATGTGCCACCACGCCCAGCTAATTTTGTATTTTTAGTAGAGATGGAGTTTCACCATTTGGTCAGATTGGTCTTGAACTCCTAACTGCAGGTGATCTGCCCACCTGGGCCTCCCAAAGTGCTGGGATTACAGGCATGAGCCACTGCGCCTGGCCTCATGAGCAGAATTTTGTGTGGAAATAAGTTTTCATTTCTCTGAGATCAGTTTGTATTTGTTCTGTTTCTTTTTCCAGCTTTTTAAAAAATTTCAGTTGGAATAACTTTTAACTAATTGTCTTCAAATTCAATGATTCTTTTCTCTGCTGTGTTCAATTTGCTGATAACCCACTGAGGACAGTTTCATTTCTTACACGTATGTATGCATGTGTGTTTATTTGTGTGTGTATACGTGCATGTGTTTTCATTAATCTCATTTTTAGAGTTTCCATTTCTGTATATTATAATATTCTATATCTGGTCATGCATATTTGATACCTTTTCCACTAGATTCTTTACAATGCAAAAGTTATTTATAAGTATTTTTTTTCCTAGTAATTCCAACATTTGGGCCCTTTATGTATCTTCTTCTTTTGATATCTATTTAATGTGGATGATTTATATTCATAGTGTATATGTGTATTTCTTTATTGGATTACAGACATGTTATGTATATAAACAATAAAAATTGAGATAAATAATCTTTGTGTCCAGTAATAGACATGCCTTTTCTTTTTTAGATAGCTAAGGGTTATGTCAAAAAGACTCAGGTGTCATATTGAAGAGGCTGCCACTGTCAAACATTTTACAATTTGAGCTCCAAAAGTGATGATATATAAGACTAACTTAGATTCATCAAATATGTTTAAAGTTATAATTTCTTAATAATAATAGTTAGCCAATTTTAGGAAAATAATAGGGAAGCAAATCATTATCCTTAAAATAAGATACAAAAGGAAAAGATTTATCCTGTCCTTCCAAAGGAGTTATATTACTATGAAACCAAATAGTAGTTGCTATGGTCTGAATACTTGTCTCCCCAAAATCTCTGTTTTGAAATCCTCACTCCCAAGTTGGATGGTTTCAGAAGGTGGGGCCTTTGGGCAATGATTAAGTAATAGGCTGGGCCCCTTGTGAATAAGATTCATGCCCTTATAAGAGGTCTGAGAGACATTCCTCATCCCTTCCACCATGTAAGGACACAGAAACAAGGCACTGTCTATAAGCCAGGAACTGGGCTCTGATTAGACACTGAGTCTGCCTTGGCCGTGGACATTCCAGCTTCCAGAACTATGAGAAATAAATTTCTAGTTTGTGATTATTTGTTATAGTGGCCCAAGTGGACTCAGGCAGTAGTTGAACCGTATTTTTACCTTTAATTTGACTATTGCCATTTGCTACTCACTAGGCAGCAATTGATTTAGTCACGGAAGGTCAACCACTGTTTATACCACAAGACATGCCTCTTGATAAGACAAGACAATACCTATAGTCTTGCCAAAGGAATTGAAAACGAATCTGATGAAAACTCTCTGTGGCCAACTGGCGATTTGCAAAAGGTGTAAATGACAGAGGAACATCCTGAAATGAGTATGCAATCAGCAAAATCCAGACTGCAAAAAAATCTAAAGGTCAAACACCACATGGTTTTCAACAGATAAGTTACAAGGAAACAAAAAGGACAGAAGGGAATCTGTAGATTAAAAAAGACTGAAACATAAAATTAAAATAAAGTTGGCGAGACTAAATTGTAATTTGTGAAGCACACCTGGAGGATAAAATGTGGATAAGATGAAAGGAAAGGACTAATATACGAGTCAGGATGCGGCTGATCTTGAGGGAAAGGGTGGTTTTGAGACTGAATCTGAGCCCATGAGGAGTCTCTATGTTTGTGACTTTGTTATATTTCTTGGATTTTGTAGTTTTTACCTTATTAAAATTTATAATAATTTACTAAGCCATGTGACGCTGTTTATAGTTTTCTTGCATCTGTATTCTATTTTACATTTAAAGAGTCTTTTTAGAAAGACAGAAAAGATCATTTTAGATATTAAGCCTTAATAATTCAGAAGGGCACAATGAAACTGTACTGAGATACTAATAGAAAAGCAAACATATTTTACTTTCTTTTTTTTTTGAGACCAAGTCTCACTCTGTCACCCCGGCTGGAGTTCAGCGGCATGATCTCGGCTCACTGCAACCTCCCCGTCCCGGGTTCAAGCAATTCTACCTCAACCTCCTGAGTAGCTGGGATTACAGGCAGGTGCCACCACACCTGGTTAATTTTTGTATATTTATAGAGACGAGGTTTCACCATGCTGGCCAGGGTGGTCTCGAACTACTGACCTCAGTTGATCCTCCCCCATCAGCCTCCCAAAGTGCTGCAATTACTGGCGTGAGCCATCGCTCCTGGCCCACATTTTTCTTTATGTGAAAAGAATCAAAGAACAATAATATACTCTTTCTTGTTAATAGTTTCCAAAAAAGTCATTTATCTGATGACGGGATAGATCTCATTATCTAACTATTTTGAAAAGTACATATTTTATTTTATTCATGAGTTGTGGTCATTTTAAGAGTTTGGATTTCACCTGAACTGAATTGTGGTTTATTTTAACATTAAATGAAATAATAGATCAATTCAACAAACTACACATTTCACACTTGCTTTGAGATAAATTGACCTTCGCCGAATTAGCTTCTCTTCACAAGGTAACGTACATAAAAATGCCAATTTGCATAAAGACCTTTTAAAAGACAGCAGGAGTTCAGTACAAGCTACTGAGAGTTTTCTTGTTGCCTAACAGAAATTCGCTCCATAATAATGAAAAGTGACTTTTTCATGCACCTTCCTTTATTTTTGTGCCTGAAATCACAGATTGTACACAAAGGGAATGTGCTAAGCTGAACATAGGCAAGAAGCAGCAATGGCAACAACAACAAAAGTTAGTGATGCATTACAATCTATATATCGTTACGTAGTGCCTCCCCATATATATACAGAGGGGGACTACATAACAATATATAGATTGTATATATATATATAGAGAGAGAGAGAGAGAGATTTCTATTTCTTGATTATATATTATATAATATGCTATATTATATATTACATAATATGTAACATTCTCTCTATTTCTTGATGACATATTACATACATATATAATCAGCAAACTGCTATTCCCAGAAAAATTATTTAAGCAATACCTCTTTCACTTCCTTAAGAAAAAGCAATACTGGATTAGAAATATTTTTAAAAATTTAAACATTCTATGAAAGTGACCTGTGAATGCACAGTCAGTGCTTTTGCTCTTGTTATATATGCAAGGAGGTGTGGAGAGTGGCTTTAATATATTTACGACATTGAACATAAAGGTCAATCATCTAAAAAGAAAAAGGCATCAGCAGTTAGAAACTGCATTCCAACACTACATTTGTGGCCAAAGAATTTTATAAATGAGACACAAAGAGAGCAAATAATTTTCAGATGCAATTTATTTGAAGATTAGGTATCATCTGTATAACGAAAAGAAGCAAAGATCAATATAGTCACATTTTACTCGTTTTGCTGCTAAACACGTGTCGATTTATTTTTGTAAATATTGTCTTTTTGTTGTTATTACCTCTATGATCTACAATAACAAGGTTAGTAAAAAATCTTACTGTTGATGGTGACTTTACACTATATATGTATATATATGCTTGTGTGTGTGTGTGTGTGTGTATATATATATATTTTTTTTTTTTTTAATTTTTTTTGAGACGGAGTCTTACTCTGTTGCCAGGCTGGAGTGCAATGGCACGATCTCGGCTCACTGCAACCTCCACCTGCTGGGTTCAAGCAATTCTCCCGTGTCAGCCTCCTGAGTAGCTGGGACTACAGGCGCCTGCCACCATGCCAGGCTAATTTTTCGTATTTTTAGTAGAGAGTGAGTTTCACTATGCTGACCAGGCTGGTCTCGAACTCCTGACCTCATGATCTGCCTGCCTCGGCCTCCCAAAGTGCTGGGATTACAGGCGTAAACCACCGGGTCCGGCCCTTTACACTATTTACTTGGCATAATTTTGCATTCTAAGTATGAAGAATTCATTCTAGTTGAATTTTTCTCCCACTGGGTGTTAGGATTCTTAGTTTTCCCCTAGATGGCAGAGTAGTATTCTAAATGTAAAAGATGTCCTTTGTGATAAACATTTTAAACATTTATGTTGTATTTGCCAGTCTGGTTGAAAAATAGTTTTCCCCTTTTCTACAGTTAAAACAGTATACATTCATGTGGTATATTTTGAAATTGGCATATATAATGAGATAAGGAGCAAGTAAGTACAATATTTTTAAAATTAAGTGATCACATACAGAAAAGTGTAGTAATGTTTGATATATTTACATTCACCAAATAACCTATAAACAGTCCAACAAGCTTTAACATACCATATCTTACCCTAAGAGTATTGCTTGGCATTCTGTTTTGCAGCTTTTATTACTTGTCACAGGGTCCCTGATGAAAGAACTCTAAGAAAAACCCCTTGTGGTAGTTTAGCGCAACTTTCAACAAGAGAAGTTCCCATCAAACTTTCAGGACAAATATGTCTAAGAGCAGTTCTCAGTCTAAAATGGAGTTTCAGCAACACTATTGTGAGCTCTTCCAAATGTCCAGTATTCCCTTTCTCCACATGTTCTTAAGCAATAGATTGAAGAAGCTTACAAAGTCTCTATTTCCTCTGCAAACACACAGGGTGGTTGCGATTCTCAATTAAGACACTTAGAAACTGAGGAAGCCTCTCACTTTTTCCCCGTTTCTAGCCTCATTGCCATAAGAATATTTGTATGGCATTTGCAGCTTCCAAGCAGCATTTTTGGTATTTCGCTGATGGCATCATATGTAAATTTGATTTTTATGTGGAACATCTATATCTTCCCTGGTTTCCTATATAGACCCCAAAATATAGAAGCACAAAGTATGACAGATAAACAAAAGATTTAGTAAATAAAACAGTGGTATTAAACTTAATAAGAAGAAATAATGTCAAAGCTGTCCTAGTATGATAAATGTGTGAGATATATAAAGAATAACATCACCAAAACTTATAACAAGGGAATTATTTTAAATATTTTTCCTCCTTAGTCAAATATATCATTTCAGTTTTTCAGTACCTGGGACATGCAAATAAAACAAGGGCAATAATTATTAATTGGGAGGGAGATAAGCAAGTATTTCTCACTAGAATCAAGTTAATTATTGGAAAGCAGGCGTTCCAGAGACAACTACTTAAAATGCAATGCTTTTGGCCTGGAATGTTGTACTCCCATATGTCAGAGGGAAGATATTATTCAACTCTTCTTAACTTAATTCAATGAAAATATAATTTTATGTAAATGTGAACTATTCTTCATCTTTTGTGGAAGTATAAAGGTAGCATTGCAATTCTACTTTATTCTTATCTTCATTCCAATGTTATTGATTAAGAAAGACTGGGACTTACTAAATGGAAAATGAAGCCATATTTTGCAAAAATACTATACAATGTGCTAATATATCTAGTCAAATTATAAAAATAAAATTATATGGTAAAGACATCATTTCAACAAATAAGATAAGAAGGCTTTTACTTTAAATATTCAGATAGCTAAGATTTAGCATTTGATTCTGATTACATTAAGAGAAATTCTTGTATTAGTCTGTTCTAATGCTACTAATAACGACATACTGGAGACTGGGTAATTCTAAAGGGAAGAGGTTTAATGAACTCACAGTTCCACATGGCTGGGGAGGATATATTTATTTTGTCTCCCTTATGTATTTAATTTTCAATTATTTATCCAAATCACATGCAATATTGTACAACCTATATTTTAGGCCTCACAATCATGGCAGATGACAAAGGAGGAGCAAAGGTACATCTTACATGGCAGCAGATAAGAGAACATGGGCAGGGGAACTGCCCTTTATAAAACCATCAGATCCCAGGAGAATTATTCACTCTCATGGGAACAGAATGGGAAACACCTGCCCCCATGATTCAATTACTTCCTGCTGGGTCCCTCCCACAACACATGAGGATTATGCGAGCAACAATTAAAGATGAGATTTGGGTAGAGATGCAGCCAAACCATATCAATTCTCTGTTCTCATCTTCATTTCACATATGCGTTGGGAATAGGCCCCCAAAATCTGGCCATAAATGGGCCCAAAAACTGGTCATAAACAAAATCTCTGCAGCACTGTGACATGTTCATGGTGGCCATAACGCCCACACTGGAAGGCTGTGGATTTACCGGAATGAGGGCAAGGGACACCTGGCCCACCCAGGGCAGAAAACCGCTTAACGTTGTTCTTAAACCACAAACAATAGCATGAGTGATCTGTGCATTAAGGACATGCTCCTACTGCAGATAACTAGCCAGAGCCCATCTTTATTTCAGTCCATTCCTTTATTTCACATAAGGAATACTTTTAGTTAATATATTATCTATAGAAATGATGTGTATCACTGACTTGCTGTCAATAAATATGTAAGTAAATCTCTGTTTGAGGCTCTCAGCTCTGAAGGCTGTGAGAGCCCTGATTTCCCACTCCACACCTTTATATTTCTGTGTGTGTCTTTAATTCCTCTAGCACTGCTGAGTTAGGGTCTTCCCAGCCAAGCTTGTCTCTGCACATATGTAAGCATGAAAGTGATATATTTATTTTGTTTCCATTATGTATTTAATTTTCAATTGTTTATCCAAATCACATGCAATATTTTATAACCTATATTTTAGGCTATGATTTTTAAAATGTATAAGTATGTATTAACTATATAAGAACTTTTATATATGCTGTTACTTTAATGCCCAAGAATCTTGAAATAAATATATATTTATTTTAGTTTACAAAATATGAAAATTTTAACTCAGAAAAATTAAATAACCTGATCAAGACAATAAATAAATAACTGGAATTTGCCTCCTGTAGCTTCAGCCTGATGTTTTAGTTTGTTTTCTATTGTTCATTATATTTAATTAATCTAGTATTCTGATATTCAGTATATCTCCTTCAGGCTCCAATATTTGTATTCATCAAACTTGCTGGATCTGATTAAATTAGTAGAGTTTCCAAATTAAGAATGCCAAGTAATTTTATTATGTTTGCTCTGTTTCTTAGGACTGCTTTCTCTCTAATCACTTGTCTTATTAGTTGGTCATTGACTGTGAAAAAAGAAAGCCTTCCAGTTTTATGAGATAGAACTTAAATGGTCCTTTGGAGATTGTGAACTTCACATCCTTAGAGAAAATGTCATGAAAATTGAAGTCCTCATGGTTTGTGAGTAGCATGACCTTTGCATTAGCTTTTCTAACTGTTTAAATTGTTCCTAATCTGTGTTCTAACTCTACTTATGATGACATTTATGGCTGCCCTCTGAAATCTTCACATTTCACTTAACTTTATCATATTAGTAATGCAGGTAAACTCTTATGCCTTATATACATTTACTTGCTAGATACATTCTCCAGATAGGCCTAAAAGAAAAGCCAGTACTCTTCCTGACCTGTGATTTTTGTAATGTCTACATTGCCAATGATTCTCATTCAGCTTTCAATCAATAAATTGTCTCAAAAGTTATTTTAATTATGATTCATTTAAACAAAGAAAGTTTTTACTCTTTTTAAATTGCTTAAGCATCAGCTAAATTGATTTTTATTTTTTTAAATTCAGTTTTCATACTGGTGAAGCAAAGGAACTAAATTATTTCATTCTTAAAAACTTTTCCAGCTTTAAAATTCAATGTACTCTAAGATTCAATTATTTTTACTTACTTATAATTAAGCTACACAAGCATTCAGTAAAATTCCCTTTGAGGATCTATTTATCTATCTCTCTCTATATATATCTTTATCTATCTATCTATCTATATCTATGTATCTATCTGTCTATGTATCATCTATCATCTTTCTTTGGTGAAAGTTTAAATGCTATTTAATTCATATACTAACACACACATTGATATTCACAGTTACATTTAATTTTATTACTTTCTTAGTGTACCAATAACTTCAATATTCTTACTGTATTTATAAAGTGTGATTCATCTACACTTAGAGGCAATATAATTCTTTATTTCTAGTCTTTGTTAAAAATTGATTTTAGGACCTCAAAATATAGACTAATTGTTACCCTTGAAAATACTTTTTTTTTTACTTTAATCCTTACAAGAAGATAAAACTTTCAGAAGCATGCATGGTTATTCTTTGCTCTCTTTTTATACAGAGAGCTGCAATTGATTTTCATTTTGTCTCTTATGTGAAAAGCAACATTTTGAGTTGAGTTGCTTTTACCTTGAGAATACCATCTCATGTTTTCAGATCCCTAGGCAATGGTCATGGCGTATTTCCAAAACGTGAATCTCTAAGTTGTCAGAAAACATTTCCTGTGGCCTGGTTGCCATCCCATCTGGATGCCAAAATCTCTTCCACTGTGAATTGTGGTCTTTGATCCAGAAATTGAAAGAATAGAGTGAAGAACAATGTGGCTTCTCATCACCTGCAAATAGCATATCCATTACTCAAACATGGGTTATGAATTTGTATTTTATTATTGCTGTTATACATAAGAGATAAAAAGAAAGAGATATGTGAGAAGAGAAAAAATGAAATGAAGCACAAATATTCATTACCTAGGTGGTCACTTTTATGATGATGACAGAATTGGTAACTTAAATTTGAATCATTTGGAGCCTGTTTATATAGTGACTTTGTATGATGAAATATTACAGAATCATTTAAAAGTCATGTTTATTAATACTCATATTGACATAGAAAATTTTATATGTTGTTAAATAGAATACTAATATAAAATGCTAAGACATGCATGCAACATTGTCATAATCCACAGAGACAGACACATGCACACAAACACACACTGCGTGTATGAAAACCGTGAATATTTTTAAAATTTGACTAATGTGAAAAAAAGACGCAAGTATTGTTGCAATAGTGCGAGGTCAACACAAAACAGGAGTTACAGCAAGAAAGCATATACTCCTCTAAAAACATCTTTAGAAAACTATAACCAAACTCTGAGAAATGTCCAGCGTTAAAATACCCTATTTTTATGATTCTGAGAAATAAATATGGAAAAACTACATACAGAATATTACTGCCACTAACTGATCCGAGCTGAAAATATGTGATCCGAGCTGAAAATACACCACTTTATCTTTTCTTTCAACCAGTGCCACATATTGTTTCTGGCAGAAAATAGTAAGTGCTGCTCTTTATTGGAAGCCTTTCACTGAAAATGCACCTCATGCCTAATTCAATTCAACTAGTCAATTTTTATTGAATAGACTCTGTGTTTAGCATTGTGGTTAGGCACATTCACAGAAGAGAAAACAGCCCTGAAGTATGTTTCGGTGCTAAAATATATAATAGAGAGATTTAGTTCTGCGGGACACAGAGAAGGTTAGGACTATAGTCACCTGTAATGGTTGGAAAATAGTTTTGAGGCCCATGGCAGTGTTTGTCATATTTACCATTGCATGTCAAGTGCCTGGGACAATGCTTAGAACCTAAGGGTGCTACTCCAAAGCACCTGCTCTTAAAAATAGCACAGTAATGTCCCTAAACACATCAAGGTTAATAAGCCATAATAAAAATAATGAATACATATTATAAAGCATTCATTTCTGAGGACTTCTCATAAAATTTAAAGCATTCTAGATCTTCATAAAATCGAATCCCCCCATGAAATAGTCAATCAACCTAAATAATTTTGAATCTGAAATCTATTTAACTTATTGAGAGAAATGAGAAAAATCTAGAGCATGCTTACCGCAAACCCCTTGCCTAGGATGTATTCAGGAAGTACCTAAGAAATACTTCTTAAATGAATGTTTACTCAATACTTCTTAAATGAATACTTCTTAAGTGAAATACTTCTTTTTTTTTTTTTTTTTTTTTTTTTTTTTTTGTGAGACGTAGTCTCACTCTGTCACCCACGCTGGAGTGCAGTGGCGCGATCTTGGCTCACTGCAACCTCTGCCTCCTGGGTTCAAGCGAGTCTCCTGCCTCAGAATCCTGAATAGCTGGGACTACAGGTGCCCGCCACAATGCCTGGCTAGTATTTGTATTTTTAGTAGAGACAGCATTTCACCATATTGGCCAGGCTGGTCTCAAACTCCTGACTTCATGATCCGCCCACCTTGGCCACCCAAAGTGCTGTGATTACAGGCGGAGCCACCGTTCCCAGTCTGAAATATTTCTTAAAGGAATACTTCTTAAATGAAATACTTCTTAAATGAATGTTTACTTCCTAAGCACTCCAGCCTTGGCGTTATCATTGGACACTTGAATCAAAAGCTGAAGTTTTTATGTTTACAAGTTTTCATTGGGTTGTATAAAAAGTTTACTTAAAAACTCAAATCTTGGGCCCGCCAGCCCATCCTGCACACTGCAGATTTTTGACTCACTAGCCTCCGTAATTTCATGAGACAAGTCCTTATAATAAATCTTCATACACACACATACAGACACATACATACATACACATTCTATTGGTTCTGTTTCTCTAGATAAATGTGATCAGTATATCTTCCTTTTTCAGATTTCAAATTTCCATAACATATTTTAGTGAGCATTGTCAGAGTTTTCACAATGAGGTTAGATTAAAGATGAACAAGCCTGTATCTGTCCTGTCCAAGATACTAGGACTGATTTGTGGTGAAAGAAAATTATTATAAGCTCTACAGTTTTTAACGTAGAAATTATAAATTCTGGACTTTTTGATTTGATCCAGACTAAGATAATTGTAGTGAAGATAGAGACCTCATCTTCTAGTTAGAGGTTGTTAGTGAATGAATATTAGTAAGATAAAAGAAGCTCTGCAAAGATGCAGCAAGAAAAGTAATTTGTTTTTGCATCTATAAAATGAACCTGATATTGCATAATTCATAGGAATATTGAGAGCATTTAGATAAGCAATAGAGATACACATAAAAAAAACTTCACATGAACATTCAAATGGAGGATATGATTTTTATTTTAAATTCAGATTATTTAAGACTATTCATTTTCTATTATCTGACTTTATTTATTCTAGGATACAGACATATAGTAGTGAACAAAACAAAATCTTCACACTAATATACGTATATTTAAAACAATCTTTTTAAAAAATTACTGTTTCAGATACATTTCTAATAATTGAATTTAAACACAATGATTCACAATAAACAGTGCAGTTACTAAAATGCATTAAAGGAATGGTATTAACAATTGACTTTAAATATCTATAAATAATTAAATATTCTATTTTAGTGTAGATATATTCTGTATTCCAGTAATAGGAAAACAACATCTAGCCTCCATCTTTAAAATATGGATTGAATAAAATAGTATTTTCGGAACGCCCAGTTAAATTGGGGTTCCAATACCAGATTAGCTAGCAACCCTGCCCTAATGAAAATATGGAAGTGGAACATTTGTGTTTAGTGGACTTCCTTGGGATACATTTTTAACCTGGTGGATGGGTTAATGCCTATTTGTTGGACCTGTGATCACGAGGTTCCCTCACACGGGAAACTTGTTTATACTGGGAGGTATACTGGGACTTGTCTTATGAAATTATGGAGGTTAGTCAGTATACTGGTCCGGGACTCTTACCCAGACTCATGTGCTGTTTATGCCTGCCTGACCATTACTCTGTCTCTGGCAGCCTGCCTTTGTGTTCTCCTCAGCATCCTTGGGAAGCCCATAGTTCTTCAGATAGAAGGCACACATTCAATACACCACCACAATAGAAAACAAGCTCAAAGACTTTGTGCTTACACATCCTGAGTAAAGAGAGTACGATCAGTAAGGAGGGCATTCGTTCATCTGTCTGGGTCAGGAAGAGCCTTCAGGAGCATACGGAGAGAGAGAGAGAAATAGCAGCATTGAATATATATGGGAATAGGGAGGGTGTGGGTCACTTTGTGCAAATGTCTGAATGATTCCTTTAAAGGAGCTGGCAGGAAAGCAGGAGCCCAGTGGACTAGACAGAAGAGATGCCTCTAAGTTCTTATCTCTGCCTAGCAGGCTTGGGCCATTTGAGCGTGGTGTAGAACTGGAAACTTTGTCGATGGTGACCAAGCCCTGCCTCTCATAGGAGAAAGTTAAACTTGTACTCAAAATGGATGCTGAGGCAGGAACATTGTAAGAATTAACAACAATTGGTTACACGTCTTTATTAACTTCTATTTTCCTTCAAAAGTTAGGCCTGGGTATCTGTAGAATTAAACTTCAAGATTATGTTTATAGGGGTGTTAGTTTTGACCCATAGTTTCACTAATGGTGTGCTGGTAAATGTTCAACAACTGTTCTCCGAAGCCGATTTGAAGCTGTTTGCAGCTTTCTGTGGTATAAATATACAAACTATGACCAATTTCAAGCAACAAATGTATCATTGCTGAATGTGGCGTTGGGAAGAGAAGCATAAAATTTGCTTCTGTGAGGCTGTATGAACTGGCTTCAGGATACCACCCGCTTTTTCTATCTAGAGGCCATCTGAAATATAAACAGATATATAAGTACACAAATTTATATTAAAGTAAGCTGGATTTATTATTCATATTAGGTTGCTGCAAGAATAATCGCGTTTTTTGCGATTATTTTTAATAGTATGTATTTTGTTCAATGTAAATTCCTCTCGGGAATTAATTGCCTGCTTCTTGTTTTAGTAAATTCTCAAACCCTCTATGTTCCACATGTAAAAAATTTCTTTGTTGCAAACTATAGGTTTCAACACAGATACAAGAATCTAAGGGGCATAAGTAAAAAACAATGAGTGAGAGATGGTACCAAAGACAATACATTTATCTTTGTAGAAGAGATTCTAAAAAGCAGAGCCTGAAACAACAGATGAGAAAAGATCTGAGAGTATCTTTAGAAAAAAGTGTTTAAAAACCTGTCATTTTCTTTAATGTTTTAATATAAAACCTTGCTGTGAATAAAAGCATAAATACATTCCTCCAGATTAGTAAATTTTCCTAAGAGGTATCATCAATCACATTGTGCTCTTTTCAAGAAATAATTAGATTATCTTATGTAAAGTGAGTAGAAAAGTCATTTTTTTTCTGCCTGCAGTCAGTATATGCCAATTCTCACATATTATACATGATTATATTGAACTCAAGAGGTTTTAAGACAACAGAGAATAATTAAGATTTGGAATTTGGAAAGAGAAGGAAAAAATCTCAAGTTGCCAGTTGTATTGGAAGTTCACTTTATAACTCCAACTTGATTTAATTTTGAATATCCTTGTGCCTTGGAATTGAATTCAGAGGCAAGAAAGTTAGCAATTTACATAATGGAATCTCTCTGGATAAAATCCTTGAGGACATGCTATATTCTAATTGTCACTTCTCTGTTGAAATTTCTTTTTACTATGCCTCAGATGACAGTTATAAATGCAAGAACAATTAAATTGTTTTAAGGAAGAGGCACAGAGGCTGACATTTGATTTAGAATCACTGAGAATTAAGAAAACTCACCTGGTGATAATATGTCCCCTAGTAAATTGACCAGCAGTAGATCCCCAATATAATCTGGTGATTAAATTTTATTGACACCTCGAGGGATACATTTGTAGGCATCTAGACATTATCATTGTTAGCTCACAGGTGTTTACAACTATTATTTTTAATAAAAATAATATAAAGAAACATGGCATTACTCATAAAACTCCTGTGATTCTCTATTCCCATTTCTTTCCATTTTGCATTGTCATAGAATGTCTGAGAATTTTATGCTTTAAAAGGACTGAACTAGAATTATGCTATTATTAATTTTAACAATCAAGTTTAAAGTGAATATTTTGTGAAACCCAAAGCTGTTTCAAGAGTGGGTAGGAAGAAATTTTAATGTCTGAAGCCATACATAAATTAGGCCATACCCAACTCAGACTCTTGCACTCTATATAGATAGCCTTGACCTTTGAACTTCTATCTCTACAATAAGAGCTTTTCTATTTACTTTGAATTAGGTTTGGCTCAACAAAGCATTATTGGGCACAATTTTTTGTGCTAAGATGCATGGCACATAAACCAACCTATTTGACAGAGAATAACAGCACTACAGTAATACATTTTCTTACACTTAATAATATAAAACTTCTGCAGGGTAAACAGGTAATTCAGAAGGCAGGTTGATTAAATTTGTGTGTTTGTGTGTGTGCACAAGTGTATCTGTGCACACATGTTAAGATTCAATTGAAAGGGTAATGCCAGACAAGCCTTTGGATGGAGAAATAATTGTACTGACACACTTATTTGGTGAAGAGGTGTGGAGGATAGTATATACATTACTACATTAAGTACCTCATGGAATCTTTTCCCTTCTTTATAATATGGCTTATTCTTCTTCTGCAAAAAGTTTATTTAAATTTATTTATTAGGGTTTTGGAGAGGCAAAATAATTCCATCTGCACATTTTTATGAAAAGCCTCACTACCTTGGTATTTCTTTACCCTTGAAGATTGTCTTAGGACCAAATCCAAAAACATATGCATAAATAAAATCCGGTGACCCTCTGTGCCCAAAATAAAATAAGCAACAGTATTTTTTTCAGATATATCTTTGTAGTCATTTTTTCAAGAAACAGGAATTTAAGGGAGCAAGATATGTATACAAATGATGGTCACACTTATTGGGTAGACATTTTATAGAAAGAGGAAACTACATTTTTCTCCATAAAATTAAACTTCAATTAAGTAGTCATACTAGAATGCTTTCATTTAGTGACAAATAGTCTTATAAAAATAATAATGAGTACATTTGTCAAGAGCTTACCATGTGCCAGGTGTTGTTCCATTGTTACTCACATAAATTCACTTATTGAAGCTTGATGGCAACCATTTATATAGGTCTTATTATTATTCCCCATTTTTAAAGAGGAAATCAAAACATAGAAAAACATAGAAAGGTGAACTGATTTGCCCCAGGCCCTACAGGTGATACATAGCAGAGTCCAGATCTCAGACTCACAGATTAACCACTCTGCTATCGAATGTTTCAGGACCATATACCCAAATGTCCTTGCGTCTTCTGCTGCAATCCCAAGAGTGGAAAATCGACTCTAGGAACATGATTAATAGCATCTTTTTAATTACATTTAAAAAGTTAAAATGTTGGCTGACCTTTAAATTATAATAGATACAACATTTTTAGGCAAATACAATTAAAGTACATGCAACACAAAAATGTCTGTATTTTTTTTTTTAACACTTGTATAATCAGCCTTTGCCTGCCATATGGAAAGTGTGTGATTCTTTTTTGCTGAATAAATGAGATGGATGTCATGTTAATCTCACATTGATTCATTTATTTACTGGTTATTTTTTAACATGCTTGTTGTTCATTGAGTCTCAGCACAGGTTAGGTATTATACTATGCACTGAGAATGTGGAGACTAATATATGAACCAAGCCTCAAGGAGCTCAAAATCAAGTGCAAGTAGACACAGATGTCACCTAAATGTGATAAATACTAAAGTTATTGAATACGTGTTTACTGACGCTTCTCAGAGAAATATGAGTCTCCTGTGTGAACATGTTGGGATGTGAGCCTAGTTTTTCAATGTTAGAAGTGTTTCAAATAAGTGAATAAAATCATATAGGAGAAGAGGTATATTCCTAGTCAATGATGACGTTACGTTAAGACCAAGACTACATGATAGTGAATGAACTTTACAAAGAACTCTGAATAGTTGAGCAATCAACAGAGTCCTAAAGACTGTACCAGAAGCCATGGAAGAGTTAAAGCAATTTCTATAGTAAATAATTTAAGTGCAACATTTTGGATTGGTATTGACCATCTAGAAATTTGTGCAGTATTGCATTTCCTTTGGTTTGAAATTAAAGTATTATTTCCCAAACCAGTAAATATTAAATTATTGAAATAATTAAAGTAAAATTGAGCAACCTGACATGCTCAGGAGAAATTTGAATCAAGGAAGTAACTCCATGATATTTCAAAATATGGCATAAAGTAAAGATGATACCTTTGTGTATAAGGGAAAATAGACTAAAATTTTCAATTTGTTCTCTGACAAGAAAATAATAATAAAACACTGGATAACAAATGAGGCCATTTTTCTTCAAGAAATAGTGTTTTTTCCCCCTCAGATTATCTTGTGTAAAACTGACTCCTAATATGTATTAATGATGCCTCATAAATAAAATATACCAGGAGAGAAATGAAAGCAGAGCTTCTTGTAGAAGCTCATCTCATCTTCTATCCTAGCTAGTGAGCTTTTTCCCCTCCGCATTCATCTCCTGTGATTCTAAACAGAATAATAAAATGCTGTTCTCTAATTAGGGAAGGTTTTTTAAATATGTTTTGAATTACTGTGAATGTGAGGTGTTATATTTACTGTACCTGTAGTATACAAGGCTAAAATTCCCTCTAGCATTCTTGTTTATGTCTCCCCTGTTGTCTTTGGGTTTTTAGCAATTCCTTTTTTTTTTTTTTTTCAGACGGAGTTTGCTCTTGTTGCCCAGGCTGGAGTGCAGTGGCGTGATCTCCACTCACCACAACCCCTCCGCCTCCCGGGTTCAAGATATTTTCCTGCCTCAGCCTCCCGTATAGCTGGGATTACAGGTGCGTGCTGCCACATCCGGCTAATTTTGTATTTTTAGTAGAGATGGGGTTTCTCCATGTTGGTCAGGCTGGTCTCGAACTCCTGACCTCAGGTGATCTGCCCGCTTTGGCCTCCCAAAGTGCTGGAATTACAGACGTGAACCGCTGCGCCCAGCCGAGACTCTTTCTTAAATAAGGTATGAGAGGCTTGCAGTTCTTTGAACTGTAATATAGTTGTTCATTACCTTCTCTTATCCGTCTTTTGATGTCAGCACTTGTCTGCAGTTATAGCCCTTACTTCTGATATTACTAATTTGTAAGCTTTTTATTTTATTTCTCATGAACGGTGCTAGATATTTCCAATTTTATTGAACTTTTCAAAAATCCAGATTTTTGTTTCACTGATTTTATTTATTACTTTTCTGTTTTTTATTTCATTTATGTCTGTTCTTTCTTTTATTGTTTCCTTCCTTCTGCTTGCTCATGGCTTATTTTGCTCTTCTTTTTCTAGGTTCGTGAGATAGGAGTTTAGATTATTTATTGGAGATATTTTCTATTTTCTAATGTAAGCATTTAATACTATTAATTTTCCTCTCAGCACTGCTTAAATTGTGTTTCATCAGTTTGGATATATTGTATTTTTAGTTTATTTTACTTAATTTGATGCATATAATTTTTTAAAAGCATATTGTTTATTTTCAAGTGTTTAGAGATTTTTCTTTCTTTTTTTTTTTTCAATTGCTGGTTTGATTTTATGGTGGTTAGAACATGCTCTGTAGGACTATAATTTTTAAATTTGTTGAAGTGTGTTTTATGGCCAAGAATATGACCTGTTTTAGTATATGTTTCATTAGTGCTTTAAAAGATTATATATTTTGTTATTATAACATGTAGTGTTCTGAGTGTTCTGTAAATGTCAATTAGATACTGTTGACGGATGGTGTTATTGATTTCCTCTACATTCTTGCTAATTTTTATCTGGTTCTTCTATCTTGAATCCTCCATTACCACTGCCTTGTGATTTAGGAAAAAAAATTACCTAATTTCTGAAACTCACTTTTTTTCACATGTAAATGGGTCATAGAATATTAACTTTTTAGGATGCTTAAGAAAAGCAGATAAATATAATATATGTGGCATATACAGAGACTTGAAATAATTATAGACTGTATTATTTTCATCTCTAGGATTTGATAAATAAAGCAATAACTATCTTGAAATGGATTTACTCTCTGATATATTCTCCCAATCTTATTTCTGTAGATAGGCCATCACACTCAATTTCTCCCAAAAGTTAGTTAAAATACTACTAGTAATTACATATTACTGTTTGGAACAATCTTTTTGGAAGTTCTTTACATTGGCTTTGTAATGATTTTTTGGATGTCACACAAAAAACTCAGACTGCAAAAGCAAAACTAAATTAATAGGACTACATAAAACTAAAAAGCTTCTCCACAGCAAAGGAAATCGTCCACAAAATGAAAAGCATCCTATGGATTTAGAAAAAATATTTGTAAATCATATATACAATAAGAGGCTAATACCACAAATTTATAAAGAACTCTTAAAACTCAATAGCAGGAAAACAAATAACCTAGTTAAAAAATGGGCTAAGGATATGAACTGACATTTCTGCAAAGAAGACATAAAAATGGCCAGCAGGTTTATGGAAGGCATTTAACCTCATGCATCATAAGGCACATGGAAATTAAAACCAATATAAGCTATTACCTCACACCATTAGGATGGCTATTATCAAAAAGACAAGAAAAGACAAATGTTGGCAAGGTTGTGGAGAAAAGGGAACCCTCATATGCTGTTGGTGGGAAGGTAGACTGGTACAGCCCTTATGAAAAAGACCATGGAGATTCCTAAAGAGGTTTAAAATAGAATTGCCATATGACGCAGCAATCCTTCTTATGCTTATATATGCAAGGGAAATGAAATCACTATGGTAAAGATATCTGTACTTTCATGTTCATTGCAGCATTAATCATGATAGCCAAGATATGGAAACAACTTAAATGATCACAGATGGACCAACGGATAAAGAAAATGTGCTATATATAATCAATAAATATTATTCAGCCTTAAAAATGAAGGAGATACTGCCATTTGCCACACTGTGGATAATCTGGAGGGCATTATAGGTGAAATAAGTCAGAAACTCAAAGGTAATGCATTATCTCACATATATGTGGAATCTGGGAAACAAAGAATTTCAAATATACAGAGATAGACAATAAAACAGTGGTTATCAGTAGTGGAGGTTGGGAGGAAGGGCATGAAAATGAGGAGATGGAGGTCAAAATAGTAGATATGTAGCATAGATAAGTCTAGAGATCTAATGTGCAACATTGTAACTATGGTTAATACAACTGTATTATGTTAGAGATTATTGTTAAGTAACTAGATTTTGCTGCTCTTGTCACAAAAAAAGTAACTATAAGATGACAGCTGTGTTAATTTCTTCACAATAATAACCATTTTACTATCTCTATGTATCCCATAACATTATGCTATAAAGCCCAAATATACACAATAAAATTTATGTTTTAAAAAATATGTTAAATCAAATAAAGGCAAAAAAAGAAAAGAAGATAAGATTTAAGAAAATGAGAGATGTAAGTTTTAAACCCTGAGTGACTTTAATGTATCTGGCTTTGGGGAAAGCAAATATTTTCTTTGAGCCTTATTTTCCTCACCTTTCAAGTGCAGAAATTAATACTTGCTCTCAAGGTAGGTATAAATATCAAGAAAGAATGTGTTATGATATATATCATTTTTTTTATCATTGGTAGTTAATTCTCTACATAGTTTTTGCAACATTTTTACTACCAGTGAATTTCTTCTGTACCACATTATTGATCTACATTTTGCTGAGAAAAGGATAGTTCTCTTTCTTGCTGCTGAAATGACTGGTCCAATTATTGCTTTACTACTTTCTAGTTGTGAATCTCGAAAATTTGAGACAGGTCTCAGTTAACTGAGAAAGTTGACTTTGCCAAGGTTGAGGACACGTGCCCATGACATAGCCTCAGGAGTTCTGACAACATGTGCCCAGGGTGGTCAGAGCACAGTTTGGTTTTATACATTCTAGGGAGACATAAGACAGGAATCAACATATGCAAGATGAACATCAGCTTGATCTAGAAAGACTGGCAACTTGAAGCAAAGGTGGGAAAACTTGAAATGGGGAGGCGACTTCCAGGTCACAGGTAGATAAGAGACAAACGGTTGCATTCTTTGGAGTTTCTGATTAGCCTCCAAAGGAGGCACTCAGATATGTATTTATGTCAGCGGGCAGAGGGGTGACTTTGAATAGAATGGGAGGCAGGTTGGCCCTAAGCAGCTCCCACCTTGACTTTTCTCTTTAGCTTCATGATTTGGGGGCCCCAAGATTTATTTTCCTTTCACATAGTTTATAATTTTGACATGTTTCTCATACTTCATTTGACCATGTTTCTTCTAACAAATATATTCTATTTTTATTTCATTATTTGGCCTATATTTCACGTCTAAATTATAATTTTTTCAAAACTGACCAAGTGGCTATAACCAATAAATTAGTGATTCTGTCCTCCTATTTTAAGCTATTCTTGAGCACATTCCCCTTCACCTTCAGGTACAGGCTGTGATACACGTGGATCAATCTTCTTAGACTCACAGTGTCTTCTGAGCAACCGGAGCAGAATTCTCATTCTCCTCATCCACGTGACCTTCTTTGGCATTCGGGCATTGGCTGTACCCTTCCGCTTACCTATGCCCATGTGCCTGCCCTTCAGGCGGGCCAAGGTGTTTTTCTGGCATCGCGCCCAGGAATGGACCGTCACAGGCTTGCAGTTGATCAGCCCATCTTTGATCAGCTTCTGGATCTGCTGACGGGAGTTGGCACTGGCTATTTCATTGGTCTCACTGGTGTCTAACCAGACCTTCTTCTTCCCACAGTGGAGGACACTAGAGGCGAGCCTCTTCTGAAGCCTGAGCATACTCACGGCTGTGGCCACATATTCTCATGGAACACATCCACAAGCTGAAGGCAGATAAGGCCCTCAAGAAGCTCCTGGCTGACCAGGCTGAGGCCCGCAGGTCTAAGACCAAGGAAGCAGGCAAACGTCATGAAGAATGCCTCCAGGCCAAGAAGGAGGCGATCATCAAGACTTTGTCCAAGGAGGAAGAGACCAATAAATAAAAGCTCCCCCTTTGTCTGTACATACTGGCCTCCGTGATTACATAGATCAGCCATTAAAATAAAACAAGCCTTAAAATAAAAGCTGAAATTGGATCCCTTCCTTACTCCTATACAAAAATTAATTCAGGATGGATTAGAGACTTAAATCTTAGACCTAAAACCATAAAAACCCTAGTAGAAAACCTAGGCAATACCATTCAGGACATAGGCATGGGCAAGGACTTCATGTCTAAATCACCAAAAGCAATGGCAACAAAAGCCAAAACTGACAAATGGGATCTAATTAAACTAAAGAGCTTCTGCGCTGCAAAAGAAACTACCATCAGAGTGAACACGCAACCTACAGAATGGGAGAAAATTTTTGCAATCTACCCATCTGACAAAGGGCTAATATCCAGAACCTACAAAGAACTCAAACAAATTTACAAGAAAAAAACAAACAACCCCATCAAAAAGTGGGCAGAGGATATGAACAGACACTTCTCAAAAGAAGACATTTATGTAGCCAACAGACACATGAAAAAATGCTCATCATCACTGGCCATCAGAGAAATGCAAATCAAAACCACAATGAGATGCCATCTCACACCAGTTAGAATGGCAATCATTAAAAAGTCAGGAAACAACAGGTGCTGGAGAGGATTTGGAGAAATAGGAACACTTTTACACTGTTGGTGGGACTGTAAACTAGTTCAACCACTGTGGAAGACTGTGTGGCGATTCCTCAAGGATCTAGAACTAGAAATACTATTTGACCCAGGATCCCACTACTGGGTATATACCCAAAGGATTATAAATCACACTGCTATGAAGACACATGCACACGTATGTTTATTGCGGCACTATTCACAATAGCAAAGACTTGGAACCAACCCAAATGTCCATCAATGACAGACTGGATTAAGAAAATGTGGCACATATACACCATGGAATACTATGCAGCCATAAAAAAGGATGAGTTTGTGTCCTTTGTAGGGACATGGATGCAGCTGGAAACCATCATTCTCAGCAAACTATCGCAAGAACAGAAAACCAAACACTGCATGTTCTCACTCATAGGTGGGAATTGAACAATGAGAACACTTTGACACAGGAAGGGGAACATCACACATGGGGGCCTATTTTGGGGTAGGGGTAGGGGGGAGGGATAACATTAGAGATATACCTAATGTAAATGACGAGTTAATGGGTGCAGCACACCAACATGGCACATGTATACATATGTAACAAACCTGCACGTTGTGCACATGTACCCTAGAACATAAAGTATAAAAAATATATATATTCTTATTGGAATATGAAGTGCACATTCTGATGTGAACAGCTTTTCCAACTTCAAGCCAAGAATCTGATTCTCTACAGGATATTTAAAATTCCAAACTAATAATCTTATCTATCACATATTAGGAACTATATAAAAAGAAAACTTAAGCAAAACTTTAGCTCTGAAATAAATTTCCCAATTCACCACTCCCGTTTGCTATGATCCTATTTTTTATCCTCTTTGGTTGTTATTTCAGTTTTCTGGTCTGTCTTTATCCTTGATTCTTGGCTGCATTTTTCCCAGCAATGAAGCTAGCTCAGGTCAGTGTGGACTTGAGTTGCATTGTTTCCATTCTGTCTTTTCTTGTCTACAGCTAACAGCTGTAGATCTCTGTAGTCCTAGAATAGTCTGATCCTAGCAAACTACCTTATGCAAAGCATTGTTAATGGGTTACCTTACCTGCATGAACAATGACCACATAGCTCTAAAACCACCATGCCATTACTTTCTTTTTGTTCCATGCATCAAAGTTATGGTGATGCTCTGTTGTTTATCGTACTACTAAGATAGCTTTTCTTTATTTACTGTTTATAGGCTTTAACATATGCTAAATTTAGAGAATCGTTTTTCTCCAATTTACAGAAATATCTCTGATACAAATGCCTGGGTTTGAGGAAAAATTCTCCATCAATGCCCAATTATATTTCTGTAAGAAGTAAATCTGTTTTACTTGCTGGTTATTACTTCAGTATAAGTTTGATACTTTATATACAGAGAATAATGAAGCTCTATATTTTTTTGCTTAATGTTATAATTCTAAGTAGGCATTGTAGGAAATCTGAACAGTGTAATAAATTTAGTGCTCTTTATTATATTTATTTATCATGATTATCATTTGTTGTTCATCAGTTGCAGTGCTTTGAAAATCTCACAAGGATCTTTGAGTGATCTGAGTGATGATTAATTAACAAACATAACTTACATTGCTTTAGGGTTTATAAAACATTTCAGATACATTATTTCATTTAATTTGATCCTTTGAAAAACACTGCCAGAAAAGAAAGAGAGAGTAGAGAGAGAGTATATATTTAGAAAGTTTATTTTGCCAAGGTTAAGGACATATGCCCATGCCACAGCCTCAGGAGTCCTGACAGCATGTGTCCAGGGTAGTCAGAGTACAGTTCGGTTTTATATGCTCTAGGAAGGGTATTCTTATAAGAATATATGCTTTCTCTTCTCACACACACACACACACAGACACACACACAATATGTACACACACACACATACACACACACATACACATATATATACACATACATATGTATATATAAATTGAAACTCACTGATAATTTTACCAAGGTCACTCAGTTAATGAGAGAGAAACTGATAAATACACCTACACTCACCAATTTCAATTCCAGTGTTTTCCCAATATTGCTATATTTCATTATGTAAGAGATAAGGAAGCATTGTAAGGTGCTGCAAAGGCCTTGCTAAGTTGTGCTAAGTTGGTACAGTTATAAACTGGGCTTGTTTATCCATTTGTGGGTTGCAAAGCTAAGTCTTTTCTTCTTAAAGACGTTTATGAGTTTCTCAAATATATTCTAGGAGTCAGTCTGTCTTTGGGACAATTCACACACATGATGTCTTTGTCTATACCGATGCAAATGAAAATATGAACCTCTGTACAACTTTCAGTATAGACGTAATTGAGCTGAAATAACCTTGTTCTACTCAGCCACGTAAGTCCAACTTATCCTCAGAGTCTAATCATTAGACTTCTACCAATAAATATTGGTCACTTGTGTTATAGTCAAAGGTACAGGGCCATTTAAGATTTATTTGAGGTGGCTTTGGTGGAGATTCAGAGCCAGTTATCCAGTGGCCAAAGTGCCAGCAGCTATTCCCTGGGAACATTTTTCTGGTTATAGGATCTTGACTCTACCTTTTTCCCTTGGTTCTAGATCAAACCCAGTTCTGTGAATTACTTAATACCCTTTCATAAAAATATATTTTAATATAAATTAACAGTTTCTGGTTCTACTCCTTTTTTTCACCAAGAAATATAATACAAACAGTCTTATAATGGGAGAATTAATGAATGACTAAAATAAAAACTTTATACAACTTTCCAGTTGTTTTTAAATATTTGTTTTACTTATCTTAATTATTGCAAGGTTATTGTATGGTACATTTGCTGAACCATCATTCTGAATGCATTATTTCCTACTATGAGAGAAGATACAGTAAACTAACACAGTAATTCACTTACTTTAATTCAGTTACTTCAATATAGTTGCCTTTTGTTGTTGTTGTTGTTGTTGAGATGGGGGCTCACTCTGTCACTCAGGCTGCAATGTAGTGGTGTGAATGGCTCCCTGTTGCCTCAATCTCAGGCTTCAGCCATCTTCCCACCTGAGCCTTATGAGTAGCTGGGACTACAGATGCACATCACCACACCCAGCTATTTATTTATTTATTTATTTATTTATTTATTTATTTTAAAAGCAAGACCTCGTTATGTTGCTCAAGTTGGTCTTGAACTCCTGCGCTCAAGCAATCCTCCTACCTTTGCTTCTCAAAGCACTGGACTTCCCAGTGTGAGCCACTGTGGCCTGCCAGTTTCCTATTTTAATCCTGTCAATTACCATTATTTATGTAAAGTGTATTGGCCTGTAGCTTAATTTCTAGGGATAGCGAGCAGTTCAAATACATAAGATAATGTTAAACCTAAAAGCTTATAAATTAAAGTCATGTAGAATTAAGACAGTAAGATTATGTTTATTAAATATATCACAAAATACATACAGAATTTGAGAAGATAATCTGTGCATACTACTTGCTATGTAGACAAATGGACACGTGCCATTGTCACAAAACTGAAATAACTGTATTACTGCTGAGACTTGTAAAGAGGAAAAATATTCAGTTTTACAACTGACCTTTAAGAAAATTTTATAGCCTAGAAACAATGAGCTAATTTTACTAAATTTCTGCTCCCATGATAGTAGTCTTTGCCGAGACAAGTTTGAAAGTAGCTATAACTTATATAATGTCAAGACATTTAGAATCTATTCTCATTATAGATATACTTAAAGCAAGTATAATAGACCAAAAAGTAATTGAAAAAGATTTTACATCTCTATTGAAGAAATTCAAAATGCCAAAAATGTGCTTTTAACACAGAGAAACTTCTTAATTCTTCTTCATATTATATATACTACATATACTAGAGGGTCCCCAAATTTCTCTTTCCTTTTCAATCTCCTCTAAATTTTCCATCTATATCAGCCTGGACTGAATTTTAAATTTTTAGTCTATTCAACTAACACTTCTAGATCTGTTCATTTTTTTTCTGTTCAGTAATATTCCCTACTTAAATAAATTCACCAAGTGAGCCTTAGAAATCTTCAATTCATCTCTTCAAACATTATCTTGATTTTGCACATCAAAGGTTTACAGAGAAAGCGAAAAATAATTATCCTTAATCAGTACAGGAATAGACGATACTGAGAAGTCTTGCAATAATATTGTTTTGTCATATTAGAAACAACAAATATTAATATAGAATAATGATTTTTAGTGTTTTACCAATAATAATGGGTTAAAATCATCTAGAGCAAGAACCACAATATAGGTCATCTAGTCCCTTCATAAATATAAAGAATTCTCTCTTCTCCGTGTGTGTGTGTGTATTTGTGTGTGTGTATTTCAATCTATTTAACTATCACTTCTGGATCTCTTCATTTGTTTTCCTGCCAGTAAATATGCTCTACTTAAAGAATCCATTAAGTGAGACTTAGAAATCTTCAACTTATCTCCTCAAACATTATCTTGATTTTGCACATCAAAGATTTCAAATAGAGAAAGCAAAAAATAATTCTCCTTAATCAGTACAGGAATGGAAGAGACTGTGAAAAGTGATGCTGTCATACTTAGACAATAAATATTAATATGGAACAATAATTTTTATTGTTTTATCAGTATTCATGGGTTGAAATTATTTAGAGTAAGAACCACAATGTAGTGTCATTTAGTCACTTTATAAATACAAAGAACTCTTTCTTCGTGTGTGTGTGTGTATGTAGGGTTGTGTATATACACATACACATATATTTTAATAAACAATTATATTTTATTTAAAATGGTTTTAGGTTCAGAAATAAGTTACAAAGATAGCAGAGACATATATCCAAAGCTTAGTATAAGGTATAATTGTCGCTATTAATAAACAAATATGGATACATTTTATTAACAAAAGTCCATACTTTTTTTAGATTACCTCAATGTCTCCAAATATCACTTTTCTGTTCTAGGATCCCATCCAAAATACACATTACCTTCACTTGTCATTCTCCTTTGGCTTTTTCTGACTATGACTATTTTCTCAGACTTTCCTTATTTTTGATGACCTGGAAAGTTTTGAGGAGTATTGGTGAATATTTTGATGTTTCTCAGTTGGGATTTGTTTGGTGGTTTCCTGATGATTAGGTTGAAATTATGAGTTTGAGGGAAGAAAACCACTGAAATAAAGTGTCAATCTCATCACATCACATTAAGGATACATGCCATCAGTTTAATTTGTCACTTTTGAAGTTAAATTTCATCACCTAGCTGAGATAGTATATTTGTTAGTTTTCTTAATTATTCAGATTCTCTTTCACTCTGTCCTTCCATGCTGTACATGTTGGAGCATAGTCGTTATACACAGTCCACTATTAAGGAATGGAAAGATATGCTGTGTCTCATTGTGAAGGTAGAATCTCTCTCTCTCCCTCTCTCTTTCTCTCTGTGTGTGTGTGTGTGTGTGTGTGTGTGTGTGTGTGTGTGTGTATCTCCCTCTCATTCACTGGGCTGGATTTAGCCATTGCGACTGTTTCTGTTGGCTCCTCTGTTTCTTTGAAGTACCCCAGTAATTATATTTTTTAATTTTTGAGTACTTCCCTACTTTCTGATACTACAAGATACTCTAAGCTCATCTTGTGTATCCCTGCTGAAGCCCTAGATTGAACCACTTCTTTAAGGAGCTCAGCTTCCTTTTCTCAGCAAATGTTATTAGAAACCAGCATCTGGGCTCCGGATGTGTTAATTGCTACTGAGGTGTTATTGATTCTAGGACTTTCCAAATGACAGCAAGGAAATTTATAAAACTCATGTATATACATATACTCATAAAAATTTCTGTGGATATCATCTGTATCTACATTACAATAATAGTTTCTATGGATGAATTGATCCAGTATTACATGGTTTATTCCAGCTTTTCTCTCTTTCTTGTCTGTAATCTCCTATTCCAGATGTGAGAAACTTGCTCCTACTATCCATCATGCATTTACGTCAATTCTGTTATATATGTATGTTTCAGGATTGTTAACCAAAATCATCACTGGGACAACTTTACCAAAACTTATGTATGGATCTTTTTGCTTTTAGTCTTTGAATGTTCGCTTATTTCCAAAGATAGTTTGGTCAGAACCTTCTTCCCCAACCTCCTTAAAAGAGGTTATTTCATGTGTTTCTTACAGTGTTCGATTCTCTACTATTGTCTGTATTCCATCCTTGAACCTTCCAACCCCTTGAATGATTTTTTTTTAATTTCACTCTATGAACGCTTCCTCTTTGTCCTGTGAAATTCTGTGAATTTTGACCGTTACAGTTTCATACACAATACATTTACTACCCTAAAAAATACACTGTACATCATCTACTCAACTGGCCTATACAAAAACCTCTGTTAAACACTTATTTGTTTATTATATCAATTGTTTTTGTTTCTGCATAATGTCATAAAATTGTGTGAGGTTTCAATGTGTGGTTTAATAGCTGATTCTTTTAGATCATTAAATAATATTCTAAAGTTTGTTTAGCCAGTTACCTATCAAAGAATATGTTGGTTGCTTCCAGGTTTGGAGCTTATGAATAAATTTGATAGAAGCTTTAGAATGCAGACTTTTGTGTGAACATAAATTTTCTGATTGGGTAAATTTCTAGAAATGCAATTGCTGGATTATGTTGTAAGATAATTTTTACCTTTGCAAGAAATTGCCAACTATCTTCCGAAGTGACTGTGTCATTTGGCATGCTTGGTAGCAATGAACAAGGGTTCTAGTTCTTCTGTATTCCTGTTAGAAATTGATAATAATTTTAGTTTCTTGGATTTTAACCATTGTCATAGATGTAGAGTAATACATTATTTTTGTTTTAATTTGCATTTTCTTAATGACAAAATTTGTTTAAAATCTTTTTTATGCAGCTGGGTGTGGTGGCTCACGCCTGTAATCCCAACACTTTGGGAGGCCAAGGCGGGCAGATCACGAGGTCAAGAAATCGAGACCATCCTGGCTAACACGGTGAAATCTCATCTCTACTAAAAATATAGAAAGTTAGCGGGCGCCTGTAGTCCCAGCGACTCCGAAGGTTGAGGCAGGAGAATGGTGTGAACCCAAGAGTCGGAGCTTGTAGCAAGCCGAGATGGCGCCACTGCACTCCAGCCTGAGCGACAGAGCGAGACTCCGTCTCTAAATAAACAAATAAATAAAATCTTTTTATATGCTTATTTGCCAACTGTGTATCTTCTTTAGTGAGATGTCTTTTAATCTTTTGTCCTTTATTCATTGTTTTTGTTTTGTTTTGTTATGTTTTTTTGTTTTGACTTTTTTTTTTTTTTTTTTTTTTTGAGTCTCGCTCTGTCGCCCAGGCTGGAGTGCAGTGGCCGGATCTCAGCTCACTGCAGGCTCCGCCTCCCGGGTTCACGCAATTCTCCTGCCTCAGCCTCCCCAGTAGCTGGGACTACAGGCGCCCGCCACCTCGCCCGGCTAGTTTTTTTTTTTTGTATTTTTTAGTAGAGACGGGGTTTCACCGTGTCAGCCAGGATGGTCTCGATCTCCTGACCTCGTGATCCGCCCGCCTCGGCCTTTGTTTTGACTTTTAAGAGTTCTTCGTAAATTTGGATAAAAGTCTTTAACTGCTATGTACTTTGCAAATATTTTCTCCCCGTCTGTGATTTAATGAATGATTCTCTTAACAGTGTCTTCTGCGCAGTGGCTCATGCCTGTAATCCCAGCACTTTGAGAGGCCGAGGAGGGTGAATCACCTGAGGTCAGGAGTTCCAGACCAGCCTGACCAACACGGAGAAACCCCGTCTCTACTAAAAATACAAAATTAACCAGGCGTGATAGCGCATGCCTACAATCCCAGCTACTCTGTAGGTTGAGGCAAGAGAATCCTTGAACCCAGGAGGCATAGGTTGGGGTGAGCCGAGATCACGCCATTGCACTCCAGCCCGGGTGACAAGAGAGAAACTCCGTCTCAAAAAAAAAAAAAAAAAAAAAAAAAAAAGAAAGAAAGGAAAAGAAAAAATGTTTTCTAATTTTAAAAAAGTCAAACATCATTTCTTAAAAAAAAAAATCATGGGTATGCTTTTGGGTTATATCTGATCACTCATTTTCAAACTCAGTCCTTTAGATTTTGTTTACATTTATGATTTATTCAAGTTAATGTATTTATAAGTGGTAAGCTATGTATATAGATTCTTTCCTTAAAATATGGACACCCAAGCACTGAAGAACTATGTGTTGAAAGACTATAATTTAACCATTAAATTGCCCTGCACTTTATAAAAAACACTCAGTTGACTGTGCTTGTTTAATTCTATTTCTGCATACTCCATTCTGTTTCATTGATCCATGTTCCTATTCCTTTGCCAATATCACATTGTCCTCCTTACTGTAGCCGTTTGGTAAGGCTGAAAATCAGGTGGTATGATTAATCTAAATTAGTTTATCTTCAGTGTTTTTATGGTTGTTAGAGATCTTTGGCTTTTAATACATATTTTAGAATCAGTTTTTCAGTATCTATAAAACAAATTGTTGGAATTGTCATTGACAATGCCTTCAACCTGTATTTTAAGCTGAGAAGAACTGACATCTTAATATTGAGTCTTTCAATCTATAAACAGAAATATCTCTCTGAGTTTTTTCATCAGTATTTTGTAGCTTTCCAAATTCAGATACTGTACATATTTATTAGATTTTAATTTAAGCATTTTGGTTTCCATTGCTATTGTAAATAGATTTTTTAACTTCAAATTCCAATTTCTCATAAAATAGCAATTCACTTTTATATATTCACATTGTATCTTTGTATCATGCAATCTTGTCATGCTTGCGTTTTAGTTCCAGCATTTTTTTCGTTAATTCTTTGGGGTTTCTCCACATAGACAATATTGTCATCTGTGAATAAAGAGTTTTATTTCTTGGTCTCCTCTCTACTCTGTATATTTTTGATTTTTGTATGATCAACTACACTAGTAAGGACTTTCAGTACAATAGTGGATAGAAGTTTTGGGAGAGGCCATCCTTCCTTTCTGATCTTAGGGGAGTAAGTCTTCAGTCTGTCTCCATTAATTATGATATTAGCTGGAAGTTTTTCCTACATGTCTTTTATTAGATTAAGGAAATTCCCTCTTTATAGTTTTTTGAATGTGTTGTATTTTTTGAATGACTTTTCTCTGTCTAATAATATGGTCATTCATTTTTTCTTCTTATCCAGTCTGTTAATATGATAAATTGCATTTCTTGACTGAAATGTTGAACCAGTCTTGCATTCATTAATTAAACCCCATTTAGTATGGTGTATTATCCTTTTACATATTTTCAGATTCAGATTGCTAGCATTTTTTACCCTTGTTTTATGTCTGTGATCATGAGAAGTATTGATCTATAGTTTCCTTTCTCATAATACATTTATCTGTTTTTGCTGTTAATACAAAGCCGGTCTCATAAGATGAGTTGGAAAGTAATCTCCGTTGCTCCTGTTTTTTGAAAAAAGTTGATGTAGAATAACCATTTCATCCTTAAATATTTGGTAAAATTAATCAAAGAATCCTTCTTGTCAGCACTTGTCTCAGCACTCAGATATGTATTAACTTAATTTCTTCGCCTGATGTAAGGCTATTCAAATCATTTCTTTCTTCTTGAGTGAGTTTTGGTATTTTGTGTCTTTCGATAAATTGTTCCCTTACTCCTAACTTTCCAAATTTGTGGGCATAGAGTTGTTCATATTTTATGCTTATTTTCTTTCTAATGTCTAGGTATTGTCAGTGAAATTGTATCCCTGATAAAGATATGTTGAAACCCTAAATTCTTGTACGTGTGAATGTGACTTTATTTGGAAATAGTGTCTTTGCAAATGTGATAAAGTCAAGATGAAGTCATACTGGAATAGGCTGATCCCCCAATTCCAAATGACTGCTATCCTTGCAAAAAAAAAAAAAAAAGAAGAAGAAGAAGAGCTACAGAGACAGAAATCCATGGGAACACACCATATGATGATGGAGATATAGATTTTACAGTGATATATTTACAAGCCAAGGAACACCAAAGATTTACAGTAATCCTGGAAGCTAAGGGAAATGCCTGAAAGGAATTCTCCTAGAGCCATCACAGAGAGGGTGCTGGCATCTTGTTTTCAGACTTCTAGACTCAGAACTGTGAGAGAAACAAATTTCTGTTGTTTTAACCCGAAAAGTTTGTGGGACTTTATTACAAAAGCTGTAGGAAACTAGTAAACCACGTAAAGGTACTTTATAAAGTGCTATGCAAGCAATGTTAATACAAAATGAGATTCCCTTATCATGTGTTTAAAATAAAACTAGAAAGTTAAAATACATTCATCAAATGTATTTTAGCCACTTTTTATAATATTGTGTTTTGTTCTCTCCACTTTTCCTTTTTTCTCTTTTCTTAATGAGCCATTCATAACTTCTTGATATATGTATTTCTGGCCATAATTATTTTACCACAAATTCACAGTGAAATAAAATACTATCTAGTAGTTAAAATGATTAACATATTTATAGATCTTCACAGACTTTAGAATACTTTTAATAATGACCCTATCATAAAACCCTATGAGATAGCAGATTTTCAGAAGTAAAATTATGCATCCTGAATCAGACCGTTGCTTGGCAGAGGTGGTATTCAAACTCAGATCTTGCCTGATTCTAAGCCTAGTAGTTGTTGTATTTTGTAATTTAGATTCTTGTTCACTTTTATTAAGAGAACATGTCCTTGAATGTTTCTTTTAATAATAAAAAATTGCATTCCAGTTAATAACATTAGTCACTTAATAATATATATTTTTTCTACCATCCAACAAAAATAACTTCCAGGTAAAATGTGTAATGCTGACAGAGTTGTTTTGGATTAGTAAGGTAACTGCATAAATATGTTTTATTTTTAAAACACCTTAGATGACAGTTTGTTGAATCATTTAATTTTGAAAAGAGGACTGATTTTTGTTTGTTTGTTTGTTTTTGTTTTTGGAGACAGAGTCCTGCTCTGTCACCCAGGCTGGAGTGCAGTGGCGCGATCTTGGCCCACTGAAAGCTCTGCCTCCCGGGTTCACACTATTCTCCTGCCTCAGCTTCCCAAGTAGCTGGGACTACAGGCTCCCGCCACCACGTCCCGCTAATTTTTTGTATTTTTTAGTGGAGACGGGGTTTCACCGTGTTAACCAGGATGGTCTCAATCTCCTGACCTTGTGATCTGCCCGCCTCAGCCTCCCAAAAGTGCTGAGATTACAGGTGTGAGCCACCGCGCCTGGTCTGAAAAGAGAACTGTTAATAAATTATACAATTATAGATATTTTAGACAAAATATTGGGCCACATATTTCCTACCCTTGCTACATATACACAGTAATACACTGAAATTAACATTATGATGTTTAAAATACATGTTCAGACATGAATGAAACACAGCAGAGTCGCTGGGCATCAGAGAAAAAGAAGTAACTTGAAACTGGTGCACAAAGTGAGAGCTAACAATTTGGGAGCTAATAAGACTAGCAGACAGTATATTGGTCCTATGGGATGAGATTCAGGTTTTAATACAGGAAAGACTTCTCCTGAGCCTTTAGCATAAAGTCCAAACATCAATGAGATGGCTAGTCATGAAAATGGGATTAGATCAACATCCTCTTTTGGCCAGTGATATGGCAAGAAATTTGTGACTGAGAAAAGAAATCGTTGCTTAAAATGTTGTCTATTCTGTAAGAAATTTTAAAATGCTCATGTCTTAATTAAATTCTAAATTATGAAGACTGATCATGAAAGCTGATCCCACAATAGTGAAAACTCTGGAGCCTTGGAAAAGTCAAAAATTTATTGAATCCTCAATTATAGAGCACACATTGGACTCCACAGGAAAGTAAACGCTTACAGATGGTGAGCTCAGTATCAAAACTTATAAAACATGCACTGAAACAAACCACCATGAGAAAGATTTAGCAGGCGAAAGAGTTAGCATATGAAAGAATAACGCCTATGAGTGAGGAGATAACACAACAATTTGGAAGGTACACAAATGTATTTAAATGAATAAAAAGATAAAGAATAGAAACCATAAAACAGCAAAAAGAGTATGAATAAAAAAACAAATTTGGATGAAAAATAATGAAAACTTCTTGTTATGAATGTATGTTGTCATAAGATGCAATATGCACTGAAAAAAATAAGTGAAGGTTTATAAAGAACCGATGAATTTATAAACTTCAGGAGATTTTTACAGAAATGAAAAAAAGAGCCAAAAGAATAACACAGAATACAGCTGAGAATTTTATGTGATAAATTTTATTTTATGAGATAAAATTAATGAAGATAGAGATAAAAGTAATGAAGCAGTTTAAGAAAGTTGGGTAACAGATTTAAAGAGTCTGATAAGATATCCTGAACAGAGTGATAGAATAAGATAATATTTGTGATGATAATGACTGTACATTTTCGGTTATTAAAGGAAGACCTGAGAACCACAGACCAAAAAAAAAAAAAAATCAATCAAGGTCAAGGAGCAAATATGTATCATATACACATTTGGTCCACCTAGAAGTAGAATATTAAGGGTATATTGCATACATCAAAAAATTAGGAAGTAGCACAACGTAAAAGCAGATTTACCATGTGTAATCAGATATTATAGGAGGAAATTAAATGAAATTTTTTGTTTAAAGAAACTCTGAATATTAACTTTAAAGGAGTGATACTAATATTTTCATCTCTTTGCTATGCAAAATTGAGTGTCTGCGGTAAAATGATGTGATTGGTAGAAATTGCTTTAAAATACTGCAGCGAAAAAGGTAGGATGAAGAATGGACCAAAAATACTGATAAAAATCTGATGATTGCTGAGCATGGGTTCAGTTTACTATTCTTTCACTTTGGTATGTGATTGCAGATGTTCATAAATATCTGTCAAAGTAAAATTCTGCAAACTTTGATTATAAATTTACAAAAATTATTTGTTGCTGGATTACCAAAAACAAGCTAAAACTAAAATAACAAAGAAATATGGAGGATGGAAAAAACCAGAATAATGTTATTTTGTGCATTTGTTCTTTGGTAGAAAAGAGATAACAACATTGCACTGTGACAAATCTGTTAAAATTTCAAAGGGTTTGCTGCAAAAGTAATATAAAAATGAATACATTTCAAAATTGTAGAAGAAAATTAGGTAACCAACAGAATCTGGTAAATTTTATGGAAGAATGAATGAGGAGGAAAATAAAAGGAAAGCATACCAAGTAGAAAACACAAAATAAAATGAGAGAAATATTTTCCATTGTATTTATAACTAAAATAAACTGAAACATTAAAATTGCCTGTTCAAAGCAGAGATTATGATGGTTATAAAAGCTGTTACATAAATTTTAAGTATATATATAGAAAGCATGTAATTAAACAGAAAAATAAAGTAAAAATATAGAATATATATCAGGAAAACACTAACAAAGAATGATGTTAATTATAAGATGTACAAATAAAATTATTTTTTCCTTAATGATAAAATGTAGGAAAATTATACATTTAGGAAAAAAAATATAACCTGAATCTTTTTGTACGTGAAAATATCTAAACTGAAAAACATGTCAAAAAAGTATAAAAGTGCAATATTCTAAATTTACTCTCTCAAAATTTCTAGATCAAACAGTAGTTAAGATACAGAGATCTAATACAATAAACACTTAATGTAATAGACATCCATAGAATTCTGCAAAAAATAGAGAACACATTTTTTAAAACCACACTTGAGACATAAAAACAGTCAAACAAAAATCGTTGACCATGTGTTAAACCACAAAAGGAATATCAAGAAGTACAAAGTATCAATAAATTAGAATCTAAGTTCTCTGAGCACAATGCAATACAATCCATAACAATTACACTATCCAAGGCTCCTCAGATGACACAATGAGAGGCAGTGACAAGTAAAAACCCCCAATACCTCTTTAAATTGCAGATTCATGAACAAAAATTATTACTTTAAACCACTAAATTCTGGAGTGGTTTGTTATGTTCCATAAATAATCACTAGTCAAAACATTATAATAATGGCTAACACTTTGAATATCATGTGCAAGACATTGTTCTATGCACTTAAAATTAGAATTCATGTTAATTTATTTAATGATCTGAGTTAGGCTCCATTCAAAACTCAGTTTTGAAAATGAGGAAACTGAGGTGCAGATGAGTTCTGTCACCTGCTCCAGGTCTGAGCTTCCAAGTAGTGACGCCAGGCAAATGCACTCCAGAGCCCTTAGTCTCAACCACTACATATCAGAATTAAAGTGTTTTGAATAACATTGAGTTGAAAATGGATTTACCAGGTTCTGACGAAAAGCAGCCTTACGTTAAGAATCAGGAATTCCACTTATGGCTGTGTCTTTGCCACTAATTTTCTAGGGGATTTTGGAGAGTCATTTAACTTCTTGGTGGTTTATTTTTCTACTCTGTAACATCAAACTACTGCAAAATAATCATCCTTTTTTATTTTTATAAAGCATTAAACCACCAAAAATATGTCAGATATTATGTTTCACTTGTAGAGGAAAAGTCTATCAGACTGATGGACATTTATAAGAAAATGGCTCAAGAAGTAGTGACCAAATAATACAAGCTTTAATGCATCACTGCTTTTGTAAAGTCTCTCTCTTATTATAGTCAAATACGGCACATTGAAAATCACTGTGTTCTCCATTCTTATAATTGCTTCAATAATTTATAAAGATGGCATGTAAAGTGACAGGAATTGATATTCAGACAAATATGTTTCCCCAAACCACTGTCAAATGAGCTGGCCTCTGGATGTGTCCTGAATGGTGTGACAGTTGAAACAGTCCCTAAAGAAATCAGAAAGCTTTGACAATTTGACAAAACGACTATGCAGAGCCTGCAACCTTTACAAATTACCCTTTGTTTGAACACTGAAATGAATAATATCATTTCCAAAGAGCATATGGGGGTAATGCAGTATATCTTCTACTCCCTCTGGATCAAAGTGTATCTATCTATTGTTGTAGAGTAAATTCTCATTTACTCAGTTCTTGGGGAAATGCTCTCAGAAAAAACAGAAGTGCTACTCAGCAAATTTTGTTTCACAAAATGTTAGCCTTGCGACAACTTTTTAAAAAGTCATTATGATTAAACTCATGCAGAAACTGTTCCAAGAAACGTATATAGAAAGTTTTCCAACAAGACGTTTAACTATTGACAAACAGCATATTGTGTTATAGAAATATCTATTATATAAACCAATTTTAATTATTTCCTTTTTTTAATTTGTTAATTGTCTTCCTTTCTTTTCTCATTTCCTTCTGTTCTCCTTTTTCTCTTTGTAACTATAATATCTAAATGTTAAAAAATAGTGCATGACGTGGAAGTACAGACATAAGCCACCAGTCTTCAAGGTACACAATAGGGAACATATGACTACATAAAAGTGGGTATATTTACTGATAGTCCTATAGCAATGATTTTGGGGGAATAGTTTCTTAATATTTTTAATTTTTAATTTCTTCATTTGTAAATATACTATTATGATATCTACATTACTATCTCATAGGATAGATATGATTACTAAGCAAGTTGCTGAATGTGGAAGCTTCTAATAGGTTCTAAAATTCTATTCAAATATAGTGCCAGATTTTAAAAAAAAGTGTTCTAACTCTTAGAAGAAAAGGAAAATAAATATTACCTATTTTGACAGCCATTCCTGTTCTTAATGCTATGTATATTCTCCATGAATTTGAAATAAAAACTTATTATACTTTTTTGTTGTATAGCTAGATGCAGAGTCATTGAGAAATAGTAATTTGTTAAATAACTCCTTCTCTGAAAAGGGATGCCATAGTAATCAGTGGTTGGATCAGTAGGGTCTTTTAAGAGGAATAATTATTTTAATAACTGATCATTATCAAGAGTCAATAATTACTGCAAGAAGAAATTACTCTTCTGTATGAACAATCAAATTATGTTCAACTCTTCATGGGACAGTCTAATAGATTAACACTAATTATCTCTAATCAAATGACTGAAAGTTTTCTAACAATCATCATGTAAATTTTGAATCTAAATATATCTGGATAACAAGTAACTCTAGTGATTATTTTAAACTTTTAGCTTTATAAACTTTACTTTAAATAGATGATTCTTATAATAGTAAATATTCTTCATTCTCTTACAACTTTGTAGTGCCTTCTTTCACAGGTAAAATGAGTAAGATGCTACAGGGCTAGTGGAAACGAGGGAGACTTTGTATGGAATGTTTACTCTTAATTTCTACAATCCAAAAGTTAGAAAAAATAAAAGGAGCAGTAAACAGACTTCAGGACCAGCATTATTCAGATTTTGTGCCAGAAGTTTTTGCTGAATTTCTGGAAGCCTATACTTGAACTGCTCCTCACACCAGAGCTTTCCTTCTGGTCCGCTATGGCCTCAAAGAGTGCAATACCTTTGTTTTTAGCACCTTCCTTGGTTCTTGATCCTTTCTTTTTACTTCTGTGCACATTTTGCAGGGAAAAATATTCTGGTGATATTCAGGACACTCCAGTAACACAATCACAACCTTACTCTGATAAACTCTGATGCATGTATTTGCTTTACGGTTTTTATTACCAAACCAAATTTTTCTGCCTCCAGTTAACTAACTTTGCTTCCCCACCATATGTGGGCTCACATGCATGTGCGTGCGTGCACACACACACACACACACACACAGACCATGTACTTATTGAGACATCTGCATCTTAAATTATTTCCTTTCTATGTGGTTTACATAATTCATCTTTCAAGCTTTATTTATTACAGCAAAACATAATCTCTCAACATACTGCAGAATATACACATATGTTGTGGTTCAAACTGGTGGAAAAAATATTAAAGATCGTTATAGTAATAGCCAAAAACTCTCTTGGAAGGCCTAAAAGTTTGCATAGCTTCAGATTGCTTGGCTGAAGAGAGCCAGGGTCTCTTTGCAGCAGCCAGAAAGATTAGGGTCCAAGTACAAAAGAATGTGGGAAATTTATATTACCAACCTGTTTACTTACATGGGCTTAAGACTGACCTTTGTCCTACTGTGGGTACATTACCGCCTCCTACTCAGGGGTTGGCAGAAGTTTATTACCAGCAAATAGTGTTTGCTTTAGGCCTCAGAACCTGGCCTTTAATCTCTACCCTCTAGTGGTGTTTACTCACAACTTTTGTTAATTCGTCTTACTGAATACATATGAGACTCAATAGCTGATCAGGGCCCAGTCGCAACTGTTTACAGGACTCTGCTAGCAGGGAGCCTGTAAGCAGCTGGGACCCTCAACTGGACTGGCAAAGCAGAATATCTTTGTGTTAGTGTACTTTATTCATCCATTGCCAAATCAAGGGTCTGCAGGAACAGACCCCCTGCAGCTAGGGCCCCCGTGAAAGGAGCACTGCCTCACACATATATCTTAACACAGTCTGTGACCTTACCACAGTTTGCTTCTCTTCTGATTGGCTTAATGTATCTATAGGTGCACTGGTAAATGTTTGACAACCAACTTTTTAAAATGACCCTGATTTATAATATTTTCAGATTTCTGTCATTTAAATATCCCCACCATGGATTATTTCAAACTGTCAACATGATGCCATTCACTTAGAAAATTCTTGGAAATTTAATAACGTATTCTCAGTAACCAGTATAAGCTGGCGTTCTCATTTTACTAAAAAGTAAAATATTTAGAATGTTTTATATATAAAATACTGGGAGTGGGTTAGCTCAAACCATGCTCAGAATCCTGCCTCCAACACTGGTAAGAATTTGGGAAAGATTTTTAGCCACTTTATACCTCAGAAAACTCATTTATCTAATATGGGTTATAATATACTTTCTTCAGGTTGCTGTGAAGATAAATTAAATAATCCATGTAAAATCTTCCCCACAGCACTACGGATATCAAAGAAATCAACAAATAGCTTTTAGCCACATAAAGAACACACTTCGAAGAATGCCTTTGTGCCTCTCAGTTATTGTAATCATTATGCTCTTCTGCTGTTATTCTATTGAAGCCATATATCTTGGACACATTAGAAGCTACGATGCTCTTTTCTGGTTCTGTTCGTATATATGGCATTATTGTAAGAGTGTATATGTTTTTACTTTGATGATACTACTCATGATTATGCCAAATCTTATCTCTACAGCTTTTCTTTGGATGTTGTTGGATATTATTTTAATACTTAAACTAAACACTTATATAGAAAGATTGGAGTTATTCCTTATATATAAAAGACAACATACTGTAGTTATTAATTTTAGCTGATATTGAAGACCATTCTGACTCATCAAGTGTAATATTCATGCTCTTTACAACTTGACCACAGATGACATTCGTGTCACTTTTTTGTCATTTTTTATAATCTCTATAGACAATTCTTTACTCGCTTGAACGAGCCCCTCACTTACCCATTTGGATGGCAGCACTCAAGTGGGTCCCCCAACTTGAAGCCTAGATTATTCCTCTAAAAATGAAATATTGTAAATTATTTACCAACTTGAATATTCAATGGATTTTATAACTATGAATTTATTTGTATTTATGTCGATTGGTACTTAAGTGGACTATACTCCTCATCTGGGATACAGTAATATTTGTTAATGTGTCTAAATTTGTAGTGTGTGTAATCATGAGCTGGGTCAAATGTGGGAGGAAAATTGTGAAGCTATTTTCCAAGTGTAAAAATTACAGATGAAGCAATCCAGCCAATATTCAAGTTCTGAATTTGGCTAGTCACTCCACAAGTAAAATTTAATACACTTTCTATGAGTATGAAAAAATTATCATTAAGACTTCCAGATTAATTTTTATCACTTTTCTCTACAAAAACTGTGAATTCCTTTTCCTTTCCTTAAAACAAACTCTACTTTACAAAATGTTTTAGTTATTGATTTGTAATAATCTAGTCCCCTTGTAGTGGATAATCTCTAAGAAGTTTATCTAAATTCTATAAAGTGTTGTGCCTCCTCTAATCACTACCTCACACACTATTTATTTCACCTGGATAATTTTCCCAACCCCCATACTCATAATTTTTACACCCCACAATGTATCCACAATTTTCTTCCCACATTTGACCCAGCCCCTGATTACACATGCCTAAGGCATATCCTCCCACATCTACAGACTCCTTACCTTGCTACCTCCTACTCACGCAAGTGTCAGATCAGAATCACTTAAACTTTCTTTGATGTTTTTGGTTGAGTTTTGTCCAGTCATACCTTTTACTTACCTAGTCAATATATCTGTCTCACATTGTAGTATTTTCTTATTAAATCTTTTGCTTTCCCCACTTGCCTATTCGGCCTGCTACAACAGAAAACATGTTTATATTGCTCTCTTTTGTACTTTTAACAGATAGAGGTTGACTGTGACATAGTAGCTTATCAATAAATATTTAACAAATGATAAAGTGAATAAATAAGCTCTCCAACGTGTACCATTGGTTTCAGTGAGAAGGTCACTTAGTTTTCAAGTATTGCGTAAATGGTGTAATAGTAACACTAAGAGAAGAAAGAAAATCGCCACATTGTCGTCTTACATCATGCAAGAGAGACTAGTGCAGATTGGGACTGTATAACTTGCTGTACATAAGTCATTACTTTGGAATAGGATGTCACTTCTTTCATTATGAGATTGCCAAATTACAAGATATGTGGGATGAAATATCAGCAAACAAAAGACCTTCACTGGGGGGTTATAACATGAGGGAAAAGATAGTCACAGAGTGAGCAAGAGTTTTATGAGTCTGTCAATTGACTGATTGGCAGATCTCTCTGTAAAATGAGCCTTGAGGGATTTGGCACTTGAATTTTAATTAAACCAAAATTATTCATTGTTCAGTTCTAAATCCCTAAAGAGAAACTGAAAATCTTGCAGAGGGACTCCCAACAGTAATTACATGTTCTGCTGAAATTTAATTGACTTGCATTACCCCGATAGACCTGACAAACAAAGAGCTATGTCATGGCATAGATTTTTAGAGGAATTACATGAAAGGCAAAAATCTACTAAACATATAAAACAATGACCAAAACTCTGCATAGATGCTTTAATACAAGAGAAGAAAAATAAATCCATTCTGTAATGTGAATTATCTAAATATTTATAGTAAATTAAATATACTGTTTCGCATTCCTTTATTCTACTCAGCAATGTGATTTTTAATACAAAAATGCCTTTGAAAATTATATTCTGCATGAAAATTTTAGGCAAAGTACCATATTAATCTTCAAAATAGTATCTAAAGTAGCTCATTTTTTTTAAGTAACAGTGGTATTGGTTGAATTTCTCCACTGATTTTTCATGTATTTATGAATGTATTAACCCTGATACTATTCTCCAGGTAGGAAGATGACATTGTTGATTAACCATCTGTTAAAATGTTGCTTTGAGTGTTGGATTTTTTTTTTTCTTATTGTAGTAGTTAACTGAGTGTATTCATTCCCTTTCCTGCTTCAGCTTTTCCTGGACCTCTTACCATTTAGGTCATGCCTAAATCAAAGCTTATTAGTCCCACAGGCATAGAATCTACCCAAGGGTAAAGAATGTAAAATCATAAAATTATGGGCAGTCCCATTATACTGTCTCCACTATCCAGTTCTCTGATGAAGCCTCATACCTTTCTTTCATGTTTCTTTTTATCATTGGATGATCCTTTTCTGTGTACCTCACAGTGTCTGTTGTACATTTTCATATGCCCTTTGCCCTTATGCCAATCTATGTCCTAGAAGAGGCCCTTGTATGAAATACAGAAAATGGAAAAGCAGTTAAAGTCATGTTTGTTGAAGACAGTTACAGTCAGATGCATGCAAGGATGGCAGACAGGTGGTTCTCAGTTGCTTCTAGGTGAGCTTTGGAAATCTGTGCTGGTGGTAGAGAAGCTGAGGTTGTCAGTGCCAGATCCAGGTACCTCATTCCCTTAGCCTTTTCTTTCAAATATTTCACATGTCTCTAATTCTCTGCATTAAAGCATCTGACATTTGAGGTATATAAAGTGACTCCTTTTGTCTTCATTAAACCCTAATAAAATATCAACTTCTAAATTTTTTTAAGAAGACCATTAAAACTTGAATAGATTATAACCAAGGGGTCAGTTGAACACAGTTATCTAAGACTGATCCTTCAGTGATGTCACATGTCTGACAATTTTTCTGATGGGTTTCTTCAAAACAGATAATGCTTATACAGATTACTGGAATCACGTCTATGAAATAATGAGAAGATGTTCATTTCCTTTATAAATACAATAAGTTCCAATAGAAATAGGAAAAATAACACTTTTTAAATGAAATGTAAGTATTCCGACTTGTGGATAAAAACCTAGGGTTATTTTCCAGGCCCAACCACAGGCAATTACAAAGACTTCACCACGAAGGCCTCATGGGGAAAGTTGCCCTCCCCACACCAGACTTGGGGCATAGCCCACCGATTTCAGACTCTTCAGGAAGGGGAAGTCAAGGATTCAGGCACCGCTGCATTCCCAGCTTAGGTGCTTCTATCTGGAAGTATCTTTATGGGGAATTGGGGTTCCATTGAGGCCCTCTCTCAGGTACCTCTGGACTTATCATAAGAAAGGGAGGTAGCTTGAAGACACTTTTCTCCACTCTACTCAGTTCTCAGTACTTTTCAATTCCTAGAACTTCCCCTTCTCCTAGTCCAGGATCTTCGGGCCAAAAAACTGCAGGAGCCTTTTGTTGAGAGCTCCCTCAGCAATGGGATGATCCCCTACCGCTGTGCTGATTCACCTTCGATGTTTCACGAAAAGATGATTTTTTCTTCATTGATCTCCAATATAATGCTTAACAGGAGTGGTGAAAGTGAACATCTTTGCCACGTTTCTGGTCCTAGTGAAAGTACTGTCTTTCACGATTATGTTACGGTGTTAGCTATACATATTTTGTAAATACTATTAATCAGGTTATGGAAGATATGTTTTATTCTGAGTTTTTATAATAAATGGAAATTGAGTTTTCTCAATTGCTTTTTCCGTATTTCTGAAGATAATCAAATTATGTTTTTGTTTTTGATATTGTTAGTTACCTTGATTGATTTTCGTAGTTCAAATGTTGATGCAATCTTGCTTGCATTGGGTAAATCTCACTTTATCATCTTTCTTGTATACTATTATATTTAATTCCCCATATATTTTGAGAAATTTTGCATCTGTGCTGGTCAGGGATGTTAGTTTACTGTTTTCTTTCCCTGTAAGTCTTTACTAGTTTTGATTTCAGGATATTCCAAGTATCACAATATGGGTTGGAAAGCATTCACTCCTTTCCTACTTTCTGAAATTGTTTTTATGGTAAAATTGGTATGTTTTTCTTAAATTTTTAATAGTTGGTTAACATATCTTGGCTTGTAGTTTTCACCGTTTAATTTTTTTAACAATGAGTTTAATTTCTCTAATAGGTATAGTACTATTCTGATTGCCTCTTTCTTTTTGAGTAAATATTAGTAATTTGTATCTTTCAAGGAATATGTCAATTTCATCTCAGTTACAATTTTTTGGCATAAAGTTGTTTATAATGTATACTTGTTACCCTTTTACTTATCTCAGCTATGTGGTGGCATACTGATATAATTTTTAACTTGATAATTTGTGTCTTCTTTTTCTCACTTTGTTATCACTCTGGCTATAAATTTATCAATATTATTGGTTGTATCAAAAACACATGTCTTTTAAAAATTTTCTGTTGTCTTTCAGTTTCAAATTTTTTTAATTGTCTCTGTTTTTATTTATTTTTTTATTTAGTTTGGATTTACTTTGCTTTTGCATTTCCACTTTAAGTCAAATTTTAGATCATTGATATAAAAGCTTTCATCTTCTCTAATACAAGCATATGATGCTGTGTGTTTCTCTTCAAACACACTGTTTTAACTGCATCCTACACATTTTAATATGCTGCTATAGCTCTCTGGACATTGAGTGATACAATTCTGTTTTCATTTCACTCAATTAAAAGTACTTTAAAATTTTTCCTCCTCATAGATGCATACATTTTTGTAGAAATATCTTAGTAAAGTATGTTGTTTAGTTTCCAAATATTTGTAGATTTTTCAAATACTTTTTATGACTGATTTCAGGGGTAATAACGTGAGTAGAGACTATAAGTTGTATGTTTTCAATACTTTCAACATCTGAGGTTTGTTTTATGTACTAGAAAATAAGTTTTGGTTTTTAATATTTTATGTGACTTAAAAAATGAATATTTTTATCTCATTTGGTGAAGTGTTCTATAAACGTCAATTCCGACAAACTGACATTTGATAGTGAAGTTCTGGTCTTCACAACCTAATGATATCCTGTCTATTTGTGTTTTGATTACTATAAGAGAAATGTTAAGTTTTTCCAGCATTGTTATACATTTGTACAAATCTTCTTTCAGTTACTTTTGCTTTACATATGTTGAATCTCGGTTGTAAGGTGCATACATATTAAGGATTAGTATGTCTTTATGGTGTATCTACCTCTATGGTTATGTAATGTTCTGTTTTTCCATGGAAATATTTCTTGTCTGAACTGTCGTGTTCCTAACATGGATAATGTCTTCCAGCTTATTTTGATTAGTGTTTTATGATATGTTGTATTCCATCCTTATTTTAAACTATGTCTATTTCCTATTTTTAACCTATTTCCTAATGAAAGGGTAACTTCTATCATTGAACATATAGTCGCATTGTGTTTTCTAATATAATTGTTATCAATAATTGATGTATAATTTTAATATTAAAATTATATAAAAGTAAATAAGAATGCACAATTTACTCTGCAGAATATCTATAATGGTCCCTCATATTCATGTGGCTTGTTTCTCCTTTTCATTCTGATACTGTTTTTCTTCCTGTCTTCTCTTTTTTGCCTGTATTTCTTATTTCCTTCCACTATTATGTGTTATATATTAAACTGATTACTATTGAGTTATGTGGTCAAAATTATAAGCAGGTTTTATTACCTGAATGTTTTACCAGAACTCTTTTGTCTTCATTGTTTGTAAAGGTAAATAAAGATGTCAACTTTATTATTTTGCACATTTGTTTGTGACTGAAAAGTTAAAACATAACACATCAGAATTTTCTTTCATTGCAATTCAAATTTTTGAAAATCAGAAAATCTAATTGATTATTATGCTCTTGTCAAACTACCCAGTGTTTTATTTATATTATTTCCCCACAGGTTGCTTTCCTTCATTTTTTTTTTGTTTTGTTTTTGTTTCTGTTTGTGTCTTTGAGGAGTCTCGCTCTGTCACCCAGGCTAGAGTGCAGTGGTGATATTTCCGCTCACTGCAACCTCTGCCTCCTTGGTTTAAGCTATTTTAACACCTCACCTCAGTTTCCTGAGTAGCTGGGACTATAGCACACACCACCATGCCTGGCTAATTCTTTCATTTTTAGTAGAGACAGGGTTTCACCATGTTGGCCTGGCCTCAGGTGATCCACCCACCTCAGCCTCCCAAAGTGCTGCGATTATAGGCGTGAGCCACCACGCCTGGTCTGTTGTCTTGTTGAGACTGGGTCTCAATCTCTCACCCAGGCTGGACTGAAGTGGTATGATCACAGCTCACTGCAACCTCAACCTCCCGGACCCAAACGATCCTGCCTCAGCATCCCAAGTAGCTGGGACTACAGGAACATGCCACCATGCCCAGCTGATACTTTTTGTAATTCTTTTTAGTAGAGACAAGGTCTCACTATTTGCCCAGGCTGGTCTTGAACTCCCGAGCTCAAGAAATTATCCCACCTTGGCCTCCCAAAGTGCTGCAATTAAAGGCCTGATCCACTGTGCCCAGCCTGCTTCAAATTCTTGGTGTTGGGCCCGCCTTCTAAAGCACATGGGAGTACATGAGACCTATTGGTACTCCTTTGGGTCATATCAAAAAGTTGAGCTAAAATGTATTGAAGTTACTAAAATACATTCAAACTAGACAGATCCCATATAAATTACTGTTATTAAGATAAGAAGGAAAAGATGCTATAAGAAAAAGACATCATTCATCATAGGTTATTAAAATTATGAGTATACAGCCTCTCCTATCATAGAGCTGCTTTCTCAACCTGCTGAATAAAATCACCAGCAAGAAAGAAACATACAAGAATAGGGTTTATGCTTCAATGGACTTGGCGTAATTCCCTATTCTAGAATTTTCAAAAGAATCTCATCATGATAAAGACAGGAACTTCAGCCACATTTAAATGGTCTACTTCTTCATTCATTCTTAACACCCTTAAGCTCAGTGTGTGTTAGTTTTCTTTCAAACCAAGAAAATCTCTTGAGTAATGGATATCTCAAGTACCATCCTTTGTTTCCCTACAGATAACAATAACAATGTCATTACTCCTGTCCTTCTGCAAAGCAAGTGATCTCTGGTGTTTTGAAATATCTTTTCTCTTCTCCCCTGTTGTTTGGGTAAACTTTCTGGTAGAGGGGTAGGGGATTTGGTACCAGAGTTGAGAGTCAGGTTGGGAAGGTTCTTTATTAACATTTCAAAGCAGAAGTTATGAGAGGTCTACATTGTCCTGGGAATTTTTTTTCAGTGAGCATTTGTGAAGACTCTAGGATCAAGGTTGGGTTAAACATTTCTGATGTCTCCATCAGTGGTCTAGTCACAACTCTAAGCTCCTGAATCTTTGGGTCTCATTGGAAAGTGATGCTGAACTCCCAAATTTCTACAAGGTAGCCTGGAGAGAACTCTATAGTTCAGAAAGAGGCTGAAAACCCAAACACCAACTTATTTTCACTCTAAAGATCTTATGCATACAATTTTTAAAAGCTCACATTATGAAGACCCAGATGTTGGGCAATATTCTCAGTGTTTTCCCAGCCTTAGTTTCCTCCACTGTGAAACAGCCATAATAAAACCTAGCTATACCACAGAGCTGCTGTGAAGATTGAGCTAATATTGGTAGATAAACGGATGGTGCCTGACTCATATGAGTGCTTTAGAAATGTTTGTTTTGATTATTATTCATGAATAATGTTATACTGTATGTACAATTAGAGAAAGCAAAACTTTAAAAATGCAGCTTAAAATTTTGAGGGTATTGCTTTTGTTTTGAATTCAAAGGACATGCCATTTCTTAGATTTGGCTACAGCTACTGTACTGATTCAGTAATAGAAACTCTGATTCAGTCAACAATTCAAAGGCAAACTGCTTAATGTTCTTAGGTATCAAATTTGTGATAAATCATACAACATCAAAACACGTGTATATAAGGTATTTGAGATATTTCTGTAAAATATATTTGTAAAACATTGAGATGTCTATCTTTATTATTTTTAAACAGAATTTTTGATGTGTCCACAATAGACAGTACAAAGCTATAATTAATGATACAAAATAACAGTGAATTTCTTTTGTTCTATGGAAGATTAGGATCACATTTATTTCATTTGAGTATATATTAAAACTGTGCTCAATCTATTTATTGGTATTAATCATATTAAATACCAATGGGTCTCACTGACAGACAAAACACCTATATTATCTATAACAGAAGACCTGAAAAATCTTGTGATATTTGAACTGAAAAGTGATTAAAAACTGAGAACCAGAAAATGTGTATGCCAGGCTTTCAAGTTGACACAACTTTATCAATACTGAACTCTCGAATCTCTGCATTGCCACACAATTGCAACTTTCTTAATTATAGCTACTTGCTTTTATGATGAATTTGGTCAATCAATTATTTTCTCATATTTTGTTCAGGTACATATAAATAATAATTTTTAATGTCTAACCCCTTTAATACAATTATTTCAATTTGGGATACATTTATATAAATTCAAAGAGTCAAGAGAACTGAAATTTAATTTTTCTAAAAAAGTAAAACAAAAAAAGAATGCTGGACATGTGACCAGAGTTATGAATAGACACATATTAAATACATTATCATATGATACTGAGTCCATTGTAGTACATACTGTTCCTGTAGGCAACACAAATGCTGTGGCAACACTATAGCTAGCTAGCCTGGTCTCAAATTGAACATAGTCTTGACAGGAGAAAACCAAAATGTAAATCAATATATGTTATTCTGCCTAACACTTATAATAGAAGTGTGACCTGGTTTTAAATTGAGCAAGATGGTGGGAGCAAATAGTTCACTTTACCAGAGACCCAAGGAAATATTTTTTTTCATGATGACAGAGAACATCTTACTTTCAATTTCAGTATTGTTAGAATTAAAGAAATGTTTTGTTAAGACGTTCCTAATAGGCATATGCTAGAGGAAAGAGTTTTAAAGAAATATTCTGAAAATTTAGTGATTACTAAATATCCATGAGCTACACAACATTTACCAGTTGCCCTTGTAGTTAGTCAAGAGTCGCATGAATAGTCTGGCTACAGTAGGTGGAGAGGATTGATGCCCCAATGTGGCTTATCAGCTCTGTGTCATTTCTATAACTCCAGAGGCCACAGCACAAAACCTGAAGAAAACTATTTTTTGTTGATAAGAACTACCTTGTAGATCCCCAGAAGTTTCATCGGACTTTAGATAATCAAGGAACTAAGTTTTGATGTGCTAAGCCATTGAGATTTGGTGGGATGTTATCACAGTGAAAAAAAAAAAAAAAAAAAAAAAAAAACTCGTCTAATCTGACTAATACAGATATTGTAGAGTTCAGATTCTTTATTTCTAAAGTATGCCTGTATTGCTGACTGCTATAATGCAATTCCTTTTGCCATATTTACGAATGATTATAAATTCATTCTTCCTTAGTGCGCAATAACAAAAGGCTTTGTGAGACAGTACAAGGCTGATGTGACTATCAAACGAACATTATTTCAGCCTTTAAAAGTTTAGTACTCTAAAGAGTATAAAATGCAGCCCATTGCTTATGTTTTGCTCCTTCTATCCCACCAAACAAATGGTGACATGCCTCTTGGCTACAAACTTATATACTTACTGGAGACTCTTCAACATTCTAAAATTATCACTGCAAAACGGTCTGAAGAAATGTCTCTTTTGTTATTTATTTGAATTAACCAAACAGATATCCTATGTCATCAATCCTAAAAACACCTTTTTCACATTTTAACATATATAAAAGTGAGATGCATGTAACAATCAGTAGGTCTTACAATTATACTATTTCTTGTGATATATAAAATCATGTTGTGCCTTAAAAATCAATGATGTTTTGCATTTCTCTGATGGCCAGTGATGATGAGCATTTTTTCATGTGTCTGTTGGCTGTATGAATGTCTTCTTTTGAGAAATGTCTGTTCATATCCTTTGCCCACTTTTTGATGGGGTTGTTTGTTTTTTTCTTGTAAATTTGTTTGAGTTCTTTGTAGGTTCTGGATATTAGCCCTTTGTCAGATGAGTAGATTGCAAAAATTTTCTCCCATTCTGTAGGTTGCCTGTTCACTCTGCTGGTAGTTTCTTTTGCTGTGCAGAAGCTCTTTAGTTTAATGAGATCCCATTTGTCAATTTTGGCTTTTGCTGCCGTTGCTTTTGGTGTTTTAGACATGAAGTCTTTGCCCATGCCTATGTCCTGAATGGTACTACCTAGGTTTTCCTCTAGGATTTTTATGGTATTAGGTCTAACATTTAAGTCTCTAATCCATCTTGAATTAATTTTCGTATAAGGAGTAAGGAAAGGATCCAGTTTCAGCTTTCTACTTATGGCTAGCCAATTTTCCCAGCACCATTTATTAAATAGGGAATCCTTTCCCCATTTCTTGTTTTTGTCAGGTTTGTCAAAGATCAGATGGCTGTAGATGTGTGGTATTATTTCTGAGGACTCTGTTCTGTTCCATTGGTCTATATCTCTGTTTTGGTACCAGTACCATGCTGTTTTGGTTACTGTAGCCTTGTAGTATAGTTTGAAGTCAGGTAGCATGATGCCTCCAGCTTTGTTCTTTTGACTTAGGATTGTCTTGGAGATGCGGGCTCTTTTTTCGTTCCATATGAACTTTAAAGCAGTTTTTTCCAATTCTGTGAAGAAAGTCATTGGTAGCTTGATGGGGATGGCATTGAATCTATAAATTACCTTGGGCAGTATGGCCATTTTCACGATATTGATTCTTCCTATCCATGAGCATGGTATGTTCTTCCATTTGTTTGTGTCCTCTTTGATTTCACTGAGCAGTGGTTTGTAGTTCTCCTTGAAGAGGTCCTTTACATCCCTTGTAAGTTGGATTCCTAGGCAAATCAAAACCACAATGAGATACCATCTCACACCAGTTAGAATGGCGATCATTAAAAAGTCAGGAAACAACAGATGCTGGAGAGGATGTGGAGAAATAGGAACACTTTTACACTGTTGGTGGGATTGTAAACTAGTTCAACCATTATGGAAAACAGTATGGCGATTCCTCAAGGATCTAGAACTAGATGTACCATATGACCCAGCCATCCCATTACTGGGTATATACCCAAAGGATTATAAATTATGCTGCTATAAAGACACATGCACACGTATGTTTATTGCAGCACTATTCACAATAGCAAAGACTTGGAATCAACCCAAATGTCCATTAGTGACAGATTGGATTAAGAAAATGTGGCACATATACACCATGGAATACTATGCAGCCATCAAAAAGGATGAGTTTGTGTCCTTTGTAGGGACATGGATGCAGCAGGAAACCATCATTCTTAGCAAACTATCACAAGAACAGAAAACCAAACACCGCATGTTCTCACTCATAGGTGGGAACTGAACAATGAGATCACTTGGACTCAGGAAGGGGAACATCACACACCGGGGCCTATCATGGGGAGGGGGGAGGGGGGAGGGATTGCATTGGGAGTTATACCTGATGTAAATGACGAGTTGATGGGTGCAGCACACCAACATGGCACAAGTATACATATGTAACAAACCTGCACGTTATGCACATGTACCCTACAACTTAAAGTATAATAATAATAAATAAATTTTTTAAAAAATCAATGATGTTATATATTAAGTTAAAACCTTGGGCTGGGTACGGTGGATCATGCATATAATCCCAGCACTTTGGAGGCTGAGTCAGGAGGATTTCTTGAGCACAGGAGTTTAAGATCTGGGCAACAAGGCAAGACCTTATCTTTACAAAAACTAAAAGAAAAAGGTAGCCAGACACATTGGTATGTGCTTGTACTCCTGGCTACTTGGGACGCTGGGGTGGGAGCATCCCTTGAGCCTAGAAGTTTAGGTTACAGTGAGCTATGATTGTGCCACTGCACTCCAGCCTGGGTGACAAAATGAGACCTTGTCTTAAAAAAGTTATGCAATATTGTTTATACATTAAGGCTATTATTTTTTAGTTTTTTAAAAACATTGAGAATTAATTTAATAATTTATTTGAAAATGTTTTGTTGTAAACGGTCTAACAGCACATGAAAGAGAAATTTAATTCCCTAGGGATTCCTACATCATTAATAAAAGGCAACACCAAAGAAAGGTAACAAGACCTGGAGATAATTCAAAGTTTCATATTAACCAATTAAGAACGCCCAATCATGATCCCAGCTTCTCTAATATCATTTATGTGATGGCTGCATTTTCCTCAAAAAATCCCAATGTGCTTCTGTGGGCTATTTTCCTATTTGATTTATGCACAGACTAAAAAGATTAGCTTGTATTCTCTGTACCGGCATATTTGTGATTTAAAGTTTTATTTTATAATTTATATAGTAGATAAATACATACCTATTAGTCCTTTTATTTTAAACATTAAATTAGCAAAACCATTGTTTCTGAAATAAAATATAGCAAAAAGTGTGAACACTGTTACTGTTATATAAAATCGAAATAAAGAGGAGTTGAAAATAAATCACACTAAAGCAAAGAAAGAAAGAAAGCCTTTTTTTTTTTTTTTTTTTTTGCTCTAATACCAATGCTAAACATGTCAAACTAAACTAATGGTTTTTATATCAGTTCATTAGAAGCTATATTCTGAACAAATCTCCTCTGCTTTTACCGTGTGGACAATTTTAGATAGCAAGAATGTTTATTGAAAATAAACAGGTTGATCTTATTTCTACATTAAATTGTTTCATTTCAGTGTAGTTTTATCATGTAACTGTTTGAATATCACAAAAGTATGCTAACCAAATCCAGGAATTGTTATATTTTTCAAAGACAATTGTATATATCCCAGGATAGCTGAAACAATATTTTAATCTCAATTTACTATCATCACAACCAAAATGATAATTGCACTAACGTTTATAAAACTTACTTTAATTTCTTGATCTCCTTTTTACATAAAGAAAAATAAGTGTAATGGTTATTATCTCATCCCCCATACATTATCCAGCTGCTGAGAAAGAGATTAGAGCAGAAGAAAGGAACACTGTACTGAGCGTCAGGAAGTCTGGCTTCTCATGCTAGCTCAATGCCTGTACTAGGCGTGGATGCCGACCAAACAGCATATTCATTTGACAAATCAGAAGGTGGTTCCAGGAGCTAGTAGCATTTTCAAACTCTATATAAGTTGTAAAATGGCTTACACCTAGATGCTAGTCAAATGTTAATGTGTGCCCAGAACTACACATGAGAAAGGATAGAAATGAATGGGCTAGGATTGTGAAAAAATATGGCAGCCAGTGTGTAAACCTGCATTAAACTACATCAGGAAATATCTTGTAGGAATGACCTTTATTCATCATGTATAGGAGGTTACAGAAAATTTAGAAAGCTCATTTTACATAATGCTAAAGAAATATACCAAAACTCCTTCTTGCTCTTCTCACATGTTAGGTCTTAAGATCTGGAGATGCTCTCAGCTTTTCTTTGTAAAGCTAGTAGTAAAATGTATATATCTGAGAAACAGAATGAGAAATCCAGCTTTCTTTCTCAGGATATAGTCTTTAAATTGAATGATTTGGTCTAAAACACGCAAGTCGTCTTTCATTTTCTTTTTTTAACTTTTATTTTAAGTTCAGGGGTACAAGTGCAGGTTTGTTACATAGGTAAAATTGTGTCACAGGGGTTCATTGTATAGATATTTCACCACCCAGGTATTAAGCCTAGTACCCATTAGTTATTTTTCCTGATCCTCTCCCTCCTCCCACCCCCAACCCTCCAATAGGCCCCAGTGTGTGTTATCCCCCTCTGTGTGTCCATGTGTTCTCATCATTTAGCTCCATTTTATAAGTGAGAACAGGTGGTATTTGGTTTTTTGTTCCTGTGTTAGTTTGCTAAGGATAATGGCCACCAGCTGCATCCATTGTCCCTGCAAAGGACACAATCTTGTCTTTTGTATGGCTGCATTGTATTCCATAGTGTGCATGTACCACATTTTCTTTATCCATTTTCTATTATTCCCATACAATTTTTGTAGGTGACAATAAAAGACACAATATCTCCACTCCTTATGTGATATGCCACTTGATTAATGGGACTTTTCATGATTGGATGTTGGGGTGCCTTTACAATTCACCTTTTGTCATGCAACCTCAAACTCAAGCTCATGTTCAAGTATAACTGTGACTAGGCCATAGTTATACTTGACTGTGAATTTCCTAAATACAACTTCATGTTAATTTCATCTAGGTTTATGGAAATGTACTTCTCTCTACTTAGAAAGCTTTCTTCTTTCTTATTACCTAGATAAATGCTACCGTATTTCTCACCTCAGCTTGCAGGTCTCTTCCTTCAGGAAGCTTTTCCTGGCCCTCCGTACGTGCTCCCATTGCACTTTGGGTTATACCTGCCCTTCCATAGCACGTGTCACACTCTAGTGAAATTTGCCTTTTGGCTTTTCAGTTTTACCCCTCAAAAACCATGTGTCACCCTGTCTACATTGCGTGCCATGACCATAGTGCAGTCGGTTTTTGGGCAAAGTGAAGTCTGTATAAATATTATTAAGTAAATGTGTGAGTGAATGTCCTTCATGTGCTGGAAGGTGTCATTGTTCTCCAATGACCCTCGACAGATTGATATGGTGCTTTGACAGGATCAATCTAGGTTCCAAGAGGCCAGATCTTTTTCACGTATCTGCACATTCTAATGGGCAATGCAGACTTATGAAAGTGCAGGCAAACTGTAATAGCATGATGAATGACATGAACTATGCTGTGATAGATAGTAATTAAGCAGAGGCATTCAGAGGAAGGCTCTCTAGGGAGGTGGAATTTAATCAGAGAAATAAAAATGAAAACTAAATATCATGAGAAGAGTCAATAGGAGTGGTTAGGGCAAATATAAAGGCCCCAAAATAACAAAGAGAACCATGTCACGCAAATGCCACATTCTCCAGGCTCAACTCTTGAATATTGCGTTAAATTGCTTAAGAAAATAAAAATACAAAAAGCAAAAGCACATTAACTATTATTTCCAAAATAGAGATAAGATAAATATTACCTTATTGCAGAATGGAGACACATATCTCAGAATATGTTTCATTTTAAAAATTGTCATTTGGCTATTTTAATAATAATTGAAATAATAATTTCCAAAGTTAAAATAATTACTTTTCACAGGTAATTTTCACAAGCAAAATCTCAGTATACACGAATCCTGCAATTGTGATACAAACTCTTAGAGACAGAAGAATATGTATGCTTCTGTTAAGCAAGACCACACTTTCTGAATTCAAGGTTTTTGGACAAGTCTTTCTCATACTGTCACGAAAATGCAATTTGTAGGTTCACTCTTACGGATATACATATAATTATAATAAAAGCATAGAGAATGATGAGAATGAAAAACTTTAAAGCTGATAGTTTTGGATTTTCATCATTGTAATTGTTAGCATACTAACAAGATGATAGGAGAAGTCTTACCAAAAGTTTCTGAAGATGAAAAATCCAAGCCAGTTTTAAAATTAATCTACTTATGCTAAAAATCAGGAATAAATATGGTTTTTCACAATAAAGATATGAAAAGGTACTATTTGATGGCATGTACTTAGTTGAAAATTCATGACAGGAAGTGGTTTTGATGTGGGCCAAGGGAACAATAAATGAATAGGAGAAAGAATGGTGTCTATAGCCAAGAATTTCAGGAGAATTTCTGATAAGGCAAGAAGACATAGGGATCTCCAGTAGAGATATTAGAGAACATTTATTACTCAAGCAGTTACCATGAACCTGCTGGGCGTATTTCAATAGGGAAACAAATGATATGTTGAAGAGTAATGTATTTTATTAAAGTTCTTTTCCCTGTGAATCTTATAAAGGCCCACATACACTTCAAAACAAGGGCATGCATAAAATTTGTTACAAAATTTTACATCTATACTTAAAATAAGAATAAATGCTAAGTTCCTGACATTTTCTTGTCATTTGCTCTTTATACATCTCAGTATTAAATTTGCTTCTATTTTCTTGATGTTTTATATTCTTACCCAGCATCAAGACTCAGATCATTGCAAACTTTTCTGAAATTGGCTGCAAAGGCCAAATTTATTAACATTATAGAGACTGACAGTATGACTGATAGCCTAATAGTTATAATTATCATTTAACTTTTATTTTCTATCAAAAGTATGAGAGCACTAGTTTTATAGTTCTTGTTTCCCTGGGAAACCAGGCTAAGTGCAAATGATAAGACTGTTATTTTTGTGTAGTCCATTAAACTGCAGTCTTTTCATTTTATATTTTTGCACATGATTGGTGTCCTCATTGACAGGGTATAATGCTATGCTTCATTATCTGCATTAAATTTTTACGAATATGCATTTTGGTTACAAAATAAGATAATGAAATGGGTTTTTTGGAGAGCTGAAAGGATTATTTTCAGGGCTCTTTAAATAATTTTTCAAAGGGAATAACATTAAAATGGTGCTATACCTACCCTGCTGATCTTTAGAAATAAATAATTTTTTGAAATAAAACTTTTCATATATATTATGTATTATTTGCAGTTATAAATACACTTATTTCTAAAATGTGTATATATACATGTTTGGGAGAGAAATATATATATTTTGACATGGGCCAAGGAAACAATATATATATGATTGTATATATCTATGTAATATATTCATAGATGTATATGAATTGTAAATTTATGATACCAAAATAGGATTAGACAATATTTCAAAAACAATTTGAAAAAAGTGGTCAAAAAAGCCAAAGAACAAAGTCTGCATTTTTTTACAAAAAGGAACCTCACACGTTAAAAATAAACACACACACACACACATATAATCTAATTTAATTGGTCTACTACATGCAGTGTCCTAGACTCCAAGATCTCCTTCATTAAAAGCTAAAAGTAATGAATATGAAGCTATATGCTTCATTTTCAAATATATATCATCATAAATATTTGATTTCATTGAATTGACTACATATAATAGCAATGTGAACTTCCTTCTTAGAGTGGATTAACATGTTAGGGAAAGCAATGATCAATACAATAAATAAAACGTTACATTTTAAGGCTGAATAATATTCCATTGTATGACTATGTCACAATTATTTTATTCAGCCATTGATAAGCATTTGAGTTGTTTCCATATTTTAGTTATTGTGAATAAATCTGCAATTAACATGGAGTGAAGCTATTTCTTCAAGATCCTGATTTCACTTATATTATATATGTACAGGTAGGGTTGATGGTTCATATGGTAGTTCTATTTCTAATTTTTTGGGGAACCTCCCTGTTGTTTTCCATAGCAGCTGCACCATTTTACATTCCTGACAATAGTGTACAAGTGTTACACTTTTTTTCACAGCCTCACCAACACTTGTTATCTTGTGTGTGTGTGTGTGTTTTTTTTTTAAAGGCCCTCCTAACAGGAGTAAGGTGATATCCTTTTGTGGTTTTGATTTGCATTTCCCTAATGATTAGTGACATTAAGCACTCTTTTTGCATACCAGTTAGCTATTTGTAAATAGTCTTTGGAGAAATGTCTATTGAAGTCCTTTCTCCATTTTTAAGATTGGGTTATTAGTATTTTAAGTTCATATTTTTATTTTTTGCTATTGAGTTGTAGGAGCTCCTTACATATTTTGAATACCCCTGATCAAATATAAGATTTGCAAATACTTCCTCTCATTATGTGGGTTGCACTTTCATCCTGTTGAATGTTTCCTTGTCATGCAGAAGCCTTTAGTTTTATATGGTCTGACATCTATTTTTGTTTTTGCTACCTGTGTTTTTGGTGTCATATCCAATACATTATTGCCAAATGTCCAGAGACTTTTATGTTTTCTTCTAATAGTCTTAATTTGAAGTATTACTTTTTAAAGACTTTAATCCATTTTGAGCTAAGATTTTTGTCTGTTGTAAGATAGAGTCCAATTTCATTCTTTTGCATGTAGACATCCAGTTTCCCAATATTTAAATAAAAACAGTCCTTTCCTAAATGTACACTATTGACATTCTTGTCAAAGATCAATTGACCGTATATGTGTGAGTTTATTTCTAGGCTTTCTGTTCTGTTTCATTGTTATATGTGTCTAGGTTTATGCCAGTACCATACTGTTTTAATTCCTGTAGCCTTGTAATATATTTTGAATAAAGAACTATGATTTCTCCAACTCTGCTCTTCTTTATCAAGATTGTTCTAGCTACTTTGATTTTTTTTGTGGTCACTTATAAATTTTAAAATTGTTCTCTTTCTGTAAAAAAAATTGTCATTTGGGATGTTGATGGGAATAGCATTTAATCTATAGATAATTTTAGGTAGTGTGTACATGTCATCAATATTAGGTCCTCCACCTATGAACACAAAATGTCTTTCCATTAATTTGTGTCTTTAATTTCTTTCATTGATTTTTTTTCAGTTTTCAGTGATGAAGTCCTTCACTTCCTTGGTGAAGTTTGTTCCTAAGTATTTAAATCTCTTTTATGAAAGATAAAATTGATTTATTTCTTTTTTGGATATTTCATGGTTAGTGTACACAAACAGATCTGATTTTTGTGTGTTGATTTTTAAAATTTAATTTAATTTTTAATTGACATAATAATTATATTTTCATACATGTATATAATGTGTAATGATCAAATCAGGGTAATTAGCATATCCATCATCTCAAATATTTATATTATTTATTATTGTTGGGAACATTCAAAACCATCTCTTCTAGCTATTTGCAAATATATCATAAATTATTGTCAATTGTAGTCACCTGACAGTCCTTTAGAACACTAAAACTTATTTCTCCTATGCATTAACCAACCTCTCCCTATTCCCCCACCCTGCTTCCCTTCCCAGACTCTAACAATTACAATTCTACTCTCTACTTTTATGAGCTCAATTTTTTTAGCTCCCACATATGGGTGAGACATTCTACTGTTTATGTCTCTGTGCTTGACTTATTTCAGTTAACATAATGTCCTCCAGGTTCATCTATGTTGCTGTGAATGACAAAATTGCATTATTTTTATAGCTGGATAGTATGCCATTGTATATATATGCCACATTTTAAAAATCCATTCATCTAGTGAAAAATATTTAGGTTAATATCCTGGCTATTGTGAATAGTGCTGCAATAATTATGGGAGTGCAGGTATCTTTTGATATACTGACTCTCTTTCCTTTGAATAAATACCCAGTAGTGAGATTGCTGGATCATATCATAGTTCTATTTTAGTTCTTTGTTAAACTTCTAAACTGTTTTCCATAATGGCAGTAGCAATTTAACCTTCATACCGACCATAAATAAAAATTCCCTTTTTCTCTGCATACTCGCCGGCACTTGTTTTTGTTTGATTTTCTTTTGTTTTTGATGAAAATCAGTCTAACTGCACTGAAATGATGTCTCACTGTGCTTTTGATCTACATTTCTCTGATGATTAGTGGTGCTGAGCATTTTTTTCATATATTTCGCCATTTTGTACCTTCTTTTGAGAAATGTCTATTTAGAGCTTTTGCCCATTTTTTAATCACATTTTTTTTTCCGTTAAGTTCCTTGTCTAGTCAGGATATTAAAATCCCTTGTTGAATAAATAGTTTGCAAATATTTCCTCCCATGCCGTAGGTTATCTCTTCACTTTTTCAGTTGTTTCCTTTCGTGTGTAAAAGCTTTTTAGCTTGATGAGATCCCACTTGTCCATTTTTGCTTTGGTTGCCTATGCTTTCTTTTGTGATCTTACTCAATAAATCTTTGCACAGACAAAATGTCCTGGAGAGTTTCCCCAAAGTTTTCTTCTAGTAGTATCACAGTGTTAGGTCTTAGATTTAAGTCTTTAATCCATTGTGACTTGATTTTTGTATATGGTACTAGAAGGGGTCTGGTATCATTTTTCTGCCTACGAATATCTAGTTTTTCCGGCATCATTTATTGAAGAAGCTATCATTTTCCCAATGTATATTATTGGAACCTTTATTAAAAATGAGTTGACTATAAATGTCTGGATTTATCTGGGATTTTCTATTCTGTTGCATTGTTATATGTGTCTGTTCTTATGTCAGTACTGTCCCATTTTGATTACTATAGATTTATAGTACAATTTGAAGTCAGGTAATGCAATGCCTCCACCTTTTGCTCAGGATTGCTTTTGCCATTTGGGGTCTTTTGTGGTTCAATTAAAATTTTAGGAATTTTTTTTCTATTTCTGTAAATATGTCATTGTTATAGTGATAGGAATTACACTGAAACTGTTGATCACTTTGAGAAGTATGATAATTTTAACAATATTATTTCAAGTTGTGATTTATGTTGATAATTTTTGATTTTTGAGACAAGACATTCAGGTTGGAGTGGAGTGGCATGATTCTAGCTCACTCCAGCCTTGAACTCCTGAGCTAAAGCAATCTTCCAGCCTCAGCCTCCCAGGAAGCTGGGATTATAGGCATGCGCCACTGCACCCAGTTGATTTATATTTATTTTTATTTTTAGTAGACACAGGGTCCCACGATGTTGCTCTGGTTGGTTTTGAACTCCTGGCTTCAAGCAATCCTTTTACCCTGGCCTCCCAAAGCACTGAGATCATAGACATGAGCTGTAATACTACTGGGTAGTCCTTATTCCTACTGGGTATTTATTCAAATGCCAGATATATGTTGATATTTTATTCTACAGCTTTAATGAATTGGCTTACTAGTTCTAAGAATTTTCTTGTGGAGTCTTTAGGAATTTCTACATATAATATCATGTCATTTTAAAATCTACTTTTATACCTCAAGAAACCACTAAAAGAAAAACCAGTTCAACCCAAACAAAGTTAGCAGAAGAAAGGAAATAATAAAGATTGGAACAGAAAAAAATAGAGAGTAGAAAAGCAATTTTTTAAATTGACAAAACTAAGGTTGGTTTTTTAAAATGATAAGCAAAATTAATGAACATTATACTAAGAAGAAAATGCTCAAATAAATATACTTAGAAATAAAAGAGTAGACATTAAAACTATACACATAAATGAAAAGTATTATAGAAACTACTGTGAATGATTATACACCAACAAATTCAAAAACCCAGAAGACATAGATTCATTTCTTGAAACATAATCTACAATGACAGAATCACGAAGAAATAGAAAATTTGAACAAACACATAATAAGTACAAAGATTTAACTGGAAACAATAAATATATGATTAATTTACATTTATTACAATGTCCTAACAATGTAAAGTCCAGAATCAGATGGTATCACTGGTAAATTCTACCAAATGTTTAAGAAAGAATTAATGTCAATTAACGCTTCCACAAAATTGAGGAGAAGGGAATATTTCCAAAGTTATTTTATGTGGCCAGCATTACCCTGATACCAAAGCCAAAGACACTGCAAGAAAAGAAAACTACAGACTAATATCCCTGATAAACACAGATGCAAAAACCCTCAACAAAACACTAACTAAACAAATTTAACATCAAATTAAAGGGACCATCTACGACATAACTAAGCGGGAGTTATTCCTGGGAAGTAAGGATCATTCAGCATACGCAAGCCAATTAATATGATACACCACATTAACAGAATGAAGCATAAAAATCATGTAATCATCTCAATTGATGTCCAAAAAGCAATTGACAAAATTTAGCACTATTTCATAATAAAAACTCTCAACAAACAAGGTATAGAAAGAATTAACCTCCAGATAATAAATGTCATGTATGACAAGTCCACCCGTAACATCATACACAACAGTGAAAAAATAAACACTCTTCATTTAAGATCAGAAAGATGACAAGGTTGCCGACTCTTGCCACATTTACTCAGCAAAGTACTGCATGTCCTTGCCAGAGCAATTAGGCAAAAAAGCATTGAAATTGGAAAGGAATAAATGAAATTACTGTTGAAAATATTAATTCTCTTAAAGCATACATTCAAAAATAGCTTTTAAATCTTGTATTTCAATGGTGAATAGTTATAATGAACATGTAGGTATTATTTTGGATTTTATATTATTTTGCTTTTCCCAGGATTTGGTCCATTCTTAATGTTACTTTTTTTTAGTGGAATGAACATACTCCTGCAGATTTTTATTCTTAAGGCCAATTTGTGGTGACTGCCTCTCACATTGGAAGCCAAGGAAATCAAGTTTTCACCTCTCCTTTCCACTTACATAATCAGATTTTAGGCAATGAAACTGAGTGTATCCAATTTGAGTAATTGGATGTTTGCCCCCAAAACATCATGTTGAAATTTGATCCCCAGTGTTGGTGGTAGGGCCTAATGGAAGGTGTTTGAGTCATGTGAGTGGATTTCTCATAAACAGATTGATTCCAGCCCTGGGATGGGGGACAGGGAGTGTGAGTGAGTTATTACTCTTAGTTTCCATGAGAGCTGTTTTTGAAAGATCACTTAGCACATTTTTCCAGTCTCTCTTTCACCATGTAATCTCTTCACATGATGAATCACTTTGCCTTCCACCATAAGCGGAAGCAGCCTGAGGCCCACACCTATGCCAAATCTTGAAACTTCTAGGCAGGAGAACAGCGAGCTAAATAAACCTTTTTTCTTAGTAAATACATACAGTACATATATTATATCATAAGTTGTAAATTACCAGGATTCAAAGAAAAATTATCAACATAACTTTTATACAGCAACACTAAACAAACTAAGACACCATCCTAACAATCTTTAATAGAATTCTGACTCTTTAGCCAACAATGCAAGAGCTACTTTGAAAACAAACCGTTACAACTTTGGGGCAACAAGGTTAGTGGCTGCAGAGTCCAAAGCAGACCATCTTCACTTTGAGATACTATATTTTCTGCATTCTCCCTCTTGCCTGCAGAAACTTCCTTGCTTTCTGTCTTTTCCCACACTTGGTTAGCTAGTATCCCATCTATTCCATCATCTCAATAGATTTCCAGTTTCTTGCTTAAGTAACTAAAATACAATATGGTTACTATTATTTGAAATCACCCATTCATTCAACTATTGAGCAAAATTTATTGAATGTCTATTCAGTGTCAGCCTTGTGTCTGTCAGTCAAGATATATCAATGAAAAAATAAAATATTCTAATGTAAGCTTATGTTTTAAAAGAGAGAGATAAACCATAAACAGCAAACAGAGTATGTATATTATATCATGTGTTAGCAGTTGATCAAGATGAAGGAAAAATTAAACAAGGTAAAGAAGATGTGGAAGATGGACAGGCAAGAGCAGAAAGAAGAATGAAGTTTCTTATTTTGTCATTGATGTATCCAAAAGATCTATTGTGTTCTCAACATTCTGAGAAATTAAGGCATCTTAACATTTAATAGAAACCTGAACTTTTCCTCATAACAAAAATAAATGTTCAGATAAAGTTGAGTGGAAAAAGTATTTTACAAAATATTACATATTACTTCATTATATAAATTATATCTGTAATAGAGAATTTTAAAAAGTGAATTGAATTGTTCTTAGGATTACTTTCTAGTGGTAAAGGTGTGAATTATTTATTTAATTTTCAATTTCTTCACTGTCTCAGAATTCTCACATTTCCATGTATAACTTTTTAATAAGAAACAAAATTGAGAAAATTTAACTTCCTGGTAAAATGACAGGAGTTTATGAACTCTTGTGTACTCTAACCAAACTTGCAAATAAAGCTTTAGGAATTCACTAAACAATACAAAAATTTCTGACAATATAGATCAATGAAGTAAATGACCTGTATATCAGAGACTGAGAAATTTCAACTAACTGAAACACTCAGAGGAATTGAATGCAAACAAAATCAAGATCTAGTCAAGCATCAATTTTGAACTAGAATAATGATAAAAGTACAACACTAAAGTGAGCAATTACATACAGGCACTATTCTGAGAACTTGCATACGATTTTTATATACTTTATTTATTAGTTTCATTTGATTTTTTCATGAAATAACTTCATATTATTGGTGAATAAACCAGTAGGCCTGTTACTTGAAGGAAGGCCTGACTTTCATCAAAACCTCATCCCAATTGTCTACTCATAGCTCATAGTCATGGGAGTTAGATACACAAACAACTCCAATCCAGCACTCTCCCCGTTATTGGAAAAAGTTATTCTTCCAGTAACCAGATTGGTCTTTGCCACCCTCATTTCAATCTTGCCCAATTCAAACAATTATGTATATGTGTGTATGCATGTGTGTCCACCTCAATCCTGATAAGCAACAGGTTTTTTTAGAATTTGATATGGTTTGGCTCTGTGTCTGCACCCAAATCTCATCTTGAATTATACTACAATAATTCTCATATGTTGTAGGAGGACACAAGTGGGAGATAATTGAATTATGGGGGTCAGAGAAACATGCTGTTCTCATGATAATGAATGAGTCTTATGAGATCTGATGGTTTTATAACGGGGAGTTTACTGGCACAAGCTCTCTTCTCTTGTCTACTGCCACGTGAAATGTGCCTTTCATCTTCCACCGTGATTGTGAGGCCTCCCCAGCCATGTGGAACTGTCAGTCCATTTAACTTCTTTATTTTGTAAATTGCCCAGTCTCATGTGTGTCGTTATCAGCAGTGTGAACATGGGCTAAAACAGTAAATTGGTACCAGTAGAGTGAGGTGCTACTGTAAAGATACCCGAAAATGTGTGACTTTGGAACTGGGTAGTAGGCAGGGGTTGGAACAGTCTGGAGGACTCAGAAGAACACAGAAAGATGTGGAAAAGTTTGGAACTCCCTAGAGACCTGTTGAATGAGTTTGGTTAAAATGCTGATAATGATATGGACAATGAAATGCAGGCTGAGGTGGTGTCAGATGGAGATGAGGAACTTGTTGGGAAAAGGACCAAAGGTGACTCTTGTTGTGTTTTAGCAAAAAGACTGGTGGCATTTTGCACCTGCCCTAGAGATTTGTGGAACTTTGAACTTGAGAGATGATTTAGGGTATCTGGCAGAAGAAATTTCTAAGAGGCAAAGTATTCGAGGGGTGACTTGGTTGCTGCTAAAGGCATTCAGTTTTATATGGGAAGCAGAGCACAAAAATTCAGAAAATTTGCAGCCTGACAATTTGATAGAAAAGAAAATCCCATTTTCTGGGGAGAAATTCAAACTAGCTGCAGAAATTTACATAAGTAATGAGGAGCTGAATGGGAATCCCCTAGACAATCAGAAAATATCTCCAGGGAAGATATATCAGAGGCCTTCACGTCAGCCTGACTCATCACAGGCCCAGAGGCATAGGAGGAAATAATGGTTTTGTGGGCCAGGCCCAGGGTCCCCATGCAGTATGCAGCCTAGAGGTTTGGTTCCCTGCCTCCCAGTCACTCCAGATGTGGCTAAACGGGGCAAATGTAGAGCTTTGTGTGTGGCTTCAGAGAGTGCAAGCCCCAAGCCATGGCAGCTTCCACATGATTTTGAGCCTGAGAGTGCATAGAAGTCAGGAATTGGAGTTTGGGAACTTCTGCCTAGATTTCAGAAGATGTATGGAACCAACTGAATGCCCAGGCAGAAGTTTGCTGCAGGAGTGGGGCCCTCATGTAGAAACTCTGCTAGGGCAGTGCAGAAAGAAAATGTGGGGTCGGTGCCCCCACACACAGTCCCTTCTGGGGTACCACCTAGTGGAATTGTGAGAAGAGGGCCACCCTCCTCCAGACCCTAGAATGACAGATGTACTGACAGCTTGAACCACACATCTGGAAAAGCTGCAGACACTCAATGCCAGCCTGTGAAAATAGATGGGAGGGAGGCAGTACCCTTCAAAGCCACAGGGGCAGAGCTGACAAAGACCATGGGAACCTACCTCTTGCATCAACTTGACCTGGTAGTGAAACATGGAGTCAAAGGAGATCATTTTGGAGCTTTAAGATTTAACTGCTGCACTAGATTTTGGACTTGCATGGGGCCTGTGTAGCCTCTTTGTTACAGCCAATTTCTCCCATTTAGAATGTGTGTGTTTATCCACTGCCTCTACCCCTATTGTATCTAGAAAGTAACTGACTTTCTTTTGATTTTACAGGCTCATAGTTGGAAGGGACTTACCTTGTCTCAGATGAGACTTTGGACTGTGGACTTTTGAGTTAATGCTGAAATGAGTTAAGACTTTGGGGGACTATTGAGAAGGCATGATTGGTTTTGAAATCTGAGGACATGAGATTTGTCAGGAGCCATGAGTGGAATGATATGATTTGGCTGTGTCCCCACCCAAATCTCATCTTGAATTGTACTCCCATAATTCCCCAGTGTTGTGGGAGGCATGCAGTGGGAGATAATTGAATCGTGGTGCTGGGTCTTTCCTGTGCTGTTATCATGATAGTGAATGATTCTCATGAGTTCTGATGGTTTTATAAACTGGAGTTTCCATGCACAAGCTCTCTTCTCTTCTCTGCAGCCATGTGAGACGTGCCTTTCACCTTCCACCATGATTGTGAAGCCTCCCCAGCCACATGCAACTACAAGTCCATTGCACCTCTTTCTTTTGTAAATTGCCTAGTCTCAGGTATGTCTTTATCAGCAGCATGAAAATGGTCTAATACATGGGTTGAACTCTGAGATTTTAGTCTCTTTTAATTTGTGAGTGGGAAAGAACTTCATTGACAGTCTTTAAGAAGTAGACTTAAATTATAGGAGAATACAGATAGCTTTGCCTTCTCATAAAATGAAACACACACACAAACACACAGACAAATTTTTTTCTATATCAATAGAAACAAAAAACCAAGTCTTTCAATAAAGTTTAATGAATAAATAGGAGATTAAGATCTTTAGTTATGTATACCTATCTCAAGTCAATTTCAAAAAAAAAAAATTAAGTCTCTATTTTGTATAGAAGAAATCTTCCAATTACATTAGCACTAGCTTAAAAGATTCCAAACCAGAGCATTTATTTTACCACAACTGGTTCTTAGCAGACATAACTGATAAAGAACCATGAATTTTTGTGACCTCAGTGTGCCAAACTCTTTCTGGACCTAACTGTAGACACAATCTTGACCAATCAACAATGGTACTTGCTTTAACCAGGTGGACACAGACCTATGGACTCATTCTCACATAGTTAGAATAATATTTTCTTTTTGTTCTTAATGAGTCACTTCCTTTCTTTTTAGCATATACAAGCCCTTTAACTTTTTTCCTAGCAATCTGGTCAGTGAATTTCTTCACTGTTACATGTTCCCTTGTCTGGAGAGAGGAAAGTGCTTTTATCTTTGTATTGCAATCTGAATGAGCAAAAACCAGCATATGTTTCAAGAAAACGTTAAATACCAATGACATACAAATTTAGCTAAGCTACACACTTACTAATAATGAAGTAAATAAAAATAAAATAAGAATAATATTGTATTCACTCAAGTATTTGTTATTATATGGGGGATGAGAGTATATGGAAGTGAATAAAAAACATAAAGTAAGTGTCTTTAAGTCTTTGATTGTATTTTTAAACACTGAAAAATAATAAAAATCTAAAGAATGGTAAAATAGGTGCTATCATATACAACTTCATATATACATTGATGCAACAATTTTGAAAAGTAGTTTGGTAGGATACAACAATAGCTATAACGTGTGTATTAAACAATTTCACCACTTGAGCCTCTATCTTGAGAAACTTTATATTAAACCTTATTTGCAAAATTTTTGTATACTTATAATGATGAGTTAGAAATAATCAAAAGATTACAGTGAAGGAAATACAAAGTAGATTATGCCAAATCTGTGTAAATTATATTATGAAATACCAAAAAAGATGCTTATGTAATATCTACCAAAATATAATAAATGACTCAAAGTAAATGATACTTATAAGAAAACAAAATTAAAAGTTGTATAATAATATAATCTTGTTCATGTAAAATACACTGAGAAAAAAGTGAATGTTAATAAATAATAATATTTAAAATTATTTGTCTTTAGGTGAGTCTTTAGGTGATCCTTTTCTTTATATTTTTCTATATCACACACATTTTCCAAAATAAGAACATTTTCCTTTCTAACATTTTTTCAACTTTACTTTGCTGTTTTTATGTCATTTTGTTTTGACAGTGAAATGTTAGGTTATCAGGAATTAGAAAGACTTTGAAGTAATTTATTTTACTTTTTTTTCTTTTTAGAAATTCTGTGGAGTAACACGTTGCTCTCACATTGGGTTTTTAAAATATATGTTTATATTTGAAATACACACGCATACAACTAAGTTAGATTAATCCACCTTTACTAATAGAAAACTATAATGTAGTGTCTTAAAAGGAGAAGGAATTCTGTTTCTCATGGTTCAGTGTGAATGAGTGCAGTATTCAAAGACACGAAGTCAGAGGCCAGTATTCAAGTTCTGTATCACTGAACTTTCTGTGGAAGGCCACCAGTCAAAGACCAGCGAGAGCACACCTAAATTAGGATTATTAGCTTGCTTCAGCTAAGGAAAAAGTTCTTCATTAAAGCCATCTAACCGCTTGGAATCAGTTCAATAAGTGGTTGTCTCAGGAAACTTTTATCAGCAGTCAGAAGAAATGAAGCTAATCTGGACATGTCTTTGCTCAGAAGAAAAAAATGTTACCATCTTGCATTAGCTTTGTGGTCTTTTTGCATAATAATTACAATATTACCAAAACAAGAGAGAAAAAGTAAAATATCTATAGCATTGCTGACATCTACTGTATGTAATTTGTTATATTTTTTATTACGTATAACAAATAAATGTTATTCAGGCTCTTCTCAATATTACATGCTTACATTTCAACTAAGAAAATGGTAAATTGTATTCCATGGGACATATAACTTGTAGAAAAATCATTAATTTAAAAAGAGCCATAGCCAGGCACTGTGACTTATACCTATAATCCTAGCTATTTGGGCTGCCTAGATGGTAGCATGCCTTGAGTCCAGTAGTTCCAGGCTGCAGTGAGCTATGATCCTGCCACTACACTACAGCCTGGTAAACAGAGGGAGTTCCCCATCTCTTGGGGAAAAAAAGTGGCATCAATATTGTAAGTATAAATTATTATTATTTGTCTAAGTTTTGCCAATGCACTTTATTATATAATATTAAATATTGATTAAATTTACATATGGTATACAATTAGCTATTTCCTTCCTAAATATAAGAAATCTTCTTATGTTTTTATGTTTCTAAGAAGAGGGAAACTAACCTGAATCTTAAACATGTTTCATGTATCATACATTTCCTATATTACTCTCATAAGACAAAGACGACATCAGATAAAGAAAATCTTGACAATTATGTAGCCATAAACTTTTAAACAAGAGCCAGATAGATACTGGATGAATTTTCTCCTTTGGATATAAAAAAGACTGAAGATCTAGTCATTTTGGGCAGCTGCGTTCCATATTTAGGGAAAGTTATACCCTATTTTTTTTCAAAAAAAGTTAAATATTATTAAAATATTGAAAGAAAATGAGATATGTTATGCATGTTCCTAGTATATCCCACACTAATAAATGCATTTTTACAAAACTTTATGATATAATAGATATGTAATGATGTATTTATATAATGTGATTATTTTCTAAAAGCAGTAAAACAAAAAAATGTTCAAAGTCTATTTATATATATTATATATATTATCTATAAATATATATAAATGTTTATATATGAGTCTTCTTTGTGTATATCCCCAAAGTATTTTTAACTAGTTCCTGTACTTCCTTCTGAGAAGCACCCTGTATCTACATCATTTTTATTTTTCTATATTAAAACTATGTTTTATACTCCATTGTATTTTACGGACCTGTTTCATCTCAGCATTTTTTTTTCTTTCTCCTCATATTTTACCTTAAGTTCTTTTTAAACAGTGGAGTTGATATTGCCTATTGATAACTTAAGGTTTTCATAAAAGACACTCTCTTAATACCCAGCGGCTCATTGCTCTGATATCACAAAAACAACATTACACACACACACACACACAAATCCACTCACCGAGGCAGTGTAACTAGTCATTTCCTATATTATCCTTTATTTTTCAAAGTCATCACCATAAGTTTCTTGACAGTATTTTAAAACTGTTTTAAAAGTTCAGTTAAAAGAAAAAATTTACAAAGTTGAAATAGTGCATGAAAGAGGCTAAGTTCCAACTCCTACATTGTTCCATTTTTCCACATGTAACGGTGTATAACTTTCCCTAAATATGGAATGCAGCTGCCCAAAATGACTAGATCTTCAGTATTTTTTATATCCAAAACATTTACAAATGTTCAAAGTCTATTTATATGTATTATATGTAAATTATATATAATATATTAATATATAAATTTTATATTATATAGTATATATAATTTATATGTTTATATATAATATATAATATAATTTTATATATTATATTATATATAATTTATATATAATATATATTTATTATATTATATCTAATTTTTATATATATTTATTAAATTATATCTATTAAATTATATACAATTAAAATATATATAAACAATCTATATAATATATAAATTATATATATTAATATTATGCTTTGTAAATTTTTTCTTCTAACTGAACTTTTAAAACAGTTTTAAAATACTGTCAGAAACTTATGGTGATGACTTTGAAAAATAAAGGATAATATAGGAAATGACTAGTTACACTGCCTCGGTGAGTGGATTTGTGTGCGTGTGTGTGTGTGTGTGTGTGTGTGTGGAATGTTGTTTTTGTGATATCAGAGCAATGAGCCGCTGGATATTAAGAGAGTGTCTTTTATGAAAACCTTAAGTTATTGATTGGCAATATCAACTCTACTGTTAAAAAAGAACTTAAGGTGAAATATGAGGAGAAAGAACAAAAATGCTGAGATGAAACAGGTATGTAAAATAAATGGAGTATAAAACATAGTTTTAATATAGAAAAATAAAAATTATGTAGATACAGGGTGCTTCTCACAAGGAAGTATAGGTATTAGTTAAAAATACTTTGGGGATATACACAAACAAGACTGATATATAATCATGGAGAGTACTTGCAATATTCAAATGATTGATTTGAAATGCATAGGTTGGATTTAATATTAGATAAATCCCCATTTAAAACCAGTCATCTTTAAAATCAGCTAGATAAGTGTAAAATTTTTTCATATTTTAAAAAGCTATGATTAACTTTATTTTAATTTCGAATTATTTTTAAACAAATGTAAATGTAGTAATGCTATTTGTCAAAAGTGCAAATGACTCGACAAAAGTCTACATGTTAATAACATGAGCATTCTTAGTAAGCCAACTAGTCAGACAGGTGATATGATTTTCCTTACACTATTAAAAAATTATGTCAAGAAAATAAATAGCTATAATAAAAATATTCTGTCGAATGGCTATACTTTTATAAAATCACATCAAAACATTGGATTTACTTCCTGATTTCTTTTAGCAGATAAATGCTACTCAGGTGAAAGAAGGCAATACCCCCGCCCCCTCCTCTGGGGATGAGGGGTGAAAGGAATTGTTTGGAAATGTGTGAATTTTGGAGTTTATAATAATGACTGCAAAGAGGGAACAGAATTTCAACCACGGAGGTCAACAAAGCAAACTGTTTTCCATGACCCAGAAAATTTCTTCACAGCATAGATGAATCATGCAACCAAAATGCCAATAGTGGCTTTGTTGATAACAAGTAAAACGAGCAAACAGAACTGCTAACTTTGTACTCAGTTTGGATCACTGACAACGTCATGATTAATCAAGTGAAATGTATCTTATATGGCTCACGCCTGTAATCCCAGCACTTGGGTAGGCCGAGGCGGGTGGATTACTTGAGGTCAGGAGATTGAGACCAGCCGGACCAACATGGAGAAACCCCGTCTCTACTAAAAATACAAAATTAGGCGGGCCTGGTGGCACATGCCTGTAACGCCAGCTACTCGGGAGGCTGAGGCAGGAGAATAGCCTGAACCCAGGAGGCAGAGGTTGCGGTGAGCCAAGATAGCGCCATTGCACTCCAGCCTGGGCAATGAGAGCAAAATTCCATCTCAAAAAAGAAAAAAGTAAATAAAAATAAATAACGCAAAATAAGATATAATACCTTAGATTTCAGAAAATCTAGATGATGATTCTGTATTATAATGCAGAAAAAATGTATTATGATACAATTGTATTATAATTCTCTATTATTATAGAATAGAATTACCAAGGGAAATTCTTTCTTTCTATACCTAACTCCATATTTTTTTTAAAAAATTATCAATGCAATCCATGTTTTAAAGCTTTTTCGATTGTGGTAAAATGTACATATCTGAAAATATACTATTTAAAGTGCACAATTCAGTGGCAGTTAGCTAGAAACCTTACTCCAGGCTAAATCCTTACCTGTGATTTTTTTTAGGCACAAGTATAGGCAAGTACGAAGGGTTTACCTGGCAGGCCTCAAGGAGAAAGGCTGCCCTCTCCACGCCAGACTTGGTGCATGCACAACACACTGCCGTCTCTGAAGAAAGCTGTACTCCTTGAGGACTCAGGCTCCTCAGGCCAGCCACGTACTCAGGCATAGCTGCAATTCTAGCCCAGGTGCCACCGTTCAGATGGTGGTCTTTATTGGACAAAAAGCCTTTCTTTATGGTCTTTATTGGACAAAAGCCTTTCTCTACTAAGATCTCACTATGGGTGCAGGAGATTTGAAGACAGTGTTCCCCACTCTGCCTGGGGACTCAGCAATTTATCGTTCTTAGCCCTTCCCCCTCCCACTTCCTCTGGCCTCTAGTCCATAAAGCAGCTGAGGCCTTTTGTTTACATTCCCTTGGCAGTGAAATGACCCCCAAGCCTGTGCTGATCCACCTAACCCTTTTATGACACCGTTACATGTGGAAAAATGGAACTGTGTAAGAACTGGAACTTTCCCTGGGTTAGCCTCTTCCGTGCACTATTTCAGGAAAGGATTAACAGACCTGGCTGTTAATTTCATTTTGACTTATCTAAAAGGACAACTTTGACTCATGACATGTCAGGTCTCTCAGGTACTGACCACAGGTTCTCAGACCCTCAATGTGTTAGAAATAAATGTGAGGCAAAAAGAGTTTTGCCCAACAAGGCTTTACTGGAGTTGATGTCTGGGCATAATGGAGGCAGCACAAGACAGAGAGAATTCTCTGGCTGACTCCCCAAAGATAGTATGGAGAGTAATTTTGAAGAGGTTAAAGCAAGAAAGGAGTGACGTTTAAGCATATAGAGGCAGGGAGTGACTGGTACCTGCCCAGTTTAGTGACAGGCTTCTTCAGGCATTGCATGTCTCATTAGCATGTGAAATCTCCACCCTGGGGGTGATCTTGGTATTATAATGAAGCTAAGGTAAAGGTTGATCTTTCTGGTCTTGTGCCTATGGGGAAGATAGGGCTAACTTTCTTAAGTAAATTTTCTGTTGGGAGCTGTTTATTTTAGCTTCCTCAAAGTCTAGCAATCAGTGCGTATGTCACCTTAGGCAAGATTTAAGTTGTGAGCGTCAGATGGTCACGGGGCCCTGCTCCCCACCAATTGCAGTAGATACCCTCAGTGGGGTGCAAGATGGTGGGGATGAGTCTTGTCTCTACTCTGTCTCACCCCCAGCTGAGCTCCTGACATTGGTACATTCACAATATTGTGCAACCATCACATTGTCTAGTTCTAGAACGTTTTCATCACCCGAAAGAGAGATGATAGTGGAATAAATATTTCTCAACAGGTGGACAAGTGGGAGGGGTGGTCATCAGAAACTTCTAGCATTATATAACACACTTATTTTCAATTCAATGGATTGAATTCTTTAAAAGTTTTCATTAAGGGACACTAAAATATTGAGAGCTATGAATGGAAATGAATTAAGGTCTTAGACTATAGCTGTGTTCAAGCATTTAAAGAAATATCTGTCATTTAATTATCATTTATTCAAATCCAAAGGATAGGTTAAGAAGTGATGATTAGAAATTTCAAATTAATATAAATAAGCAGAATTTGAGAATTTTTAAAGCTTCTAATATTTTAAAAAATATTTTAACAATGGAGAATAAACTTTTTCAATTAGAATTTTATGAAACTTTCTAAACGATGGAAAGTTGAATTAGTTGATACCAATTTTCATTTCTATAGGTAACTATTGCTGAGTTAATTTGCTTATCAAAACAGAGAATTCCAGAGGTAAAAATTAAAAACAATATCACTAAGATTAAAACTATTTTAGCATATTCCAAAATATTTTCATTTCAGTGTTTTCTATCTGAATCTATTCTTCTGTAACTCAATTAGTCTGTCTTAACAGTAAACATAAATAGCAACTATGTCAAAGAGAGGGAATTTAATACATACGTGAGTTACACAGATGAGACTGAAAAATCTGAAATAGCAAGAAAGGGGTGATGAAATTATTCAAAGATTAATAACTGTAGGAAGCAGCTACCATTTGTATAGCTGAGGAAACAATAAAGGAATAGATGATGTCACGAGAATAAAAGAAAGAGATTGTGTTACTAGAACAAAAAGGCTCAGATTTTTTTGATTTATATTATTCCAGCCTGCAGAATATGTGTGGGAATCAATTCTAAGGATGTCTTTTGAAAGAGTACAGAATGTACCATTGGACAGGGCCAAATGTGTTGATATAGCTGCACTTCTCAGAGACTCTGCATTTAATATGTTAAATCTGCTCTAATAATTTGCTAGCTTTGCTGACTGAAATCTGGGCTTAATGGTTGCCAACATTCAGTGAGGCTGAAATATCAGACATTCTCTAACATAATGTAGAGGGAAAAAATCCAAAAGCTTAGGAAAATAGGAGTGTTGGAATAGATGTATCATGTGCCATCTGCTTCCCCATTATTTGGTATAAGAGGCCTGAAAGGATATCCCCTTCCCTAAGGCAGTGATAATACATGACCAGAATGGAGAGAGACACATCATTAAAATGCACTGTGGCAGCAGTCCTCTGTAGGCTGGGGAAGATGATGGAAATGAATCATTCACTGAGATGGGCTTTCTTTTTACAATGATGATGAAGGATCCCGGAAGGGTGCAAGCCCAACAAAATATTTATATGTTAAAGCAGAAAGAAGGGGAATACGTTCTATAATAAACAGCAGAAACAAAGACATAACAGGAGTTCTGTGACTCCCATGGATCTTTGACAGATGCTAATTAATAACAGAATCCTAAGTTTGAGTAGAATGGCAGTCAGTTAAAGTATTACTTGATTTTTGTAACACAAACTCTGGATTTGGTGGACAGAAACCTTATTTATTGAAGCACTTGTCAGAGTCCCTTCAAAAATATAAATTATAGATCTTCCTCCAGTCTTTCTCCAAAAAGACTTTCAGTCTTTTCTGTGTTTACTGTGTATCACGGAAAGGGAAAATTTGGTAGATTTCTAGTCATTGATTCTGGTTTTGTGGCAGGTCATGTCTCACTAACGCAGGCTTCCATAACAACTGTTTCAGTACTGAGTGGTTAAGTGAAATATTAAAAACTGAAAGAGGCAGTGTTCTTATACAACGGCTGGAATGTAACAAAAGCCCACCAAGAGTTTTGCCTAGGTCTTTCCTGGGCCTTAAAACCTGACAAAATAACGAAGGAATTCTTAACAGAACCCGTTTGGGATTAAACAACTTTTATTAGGGATCTGAAGAAAATCCCCAGGTCTCCACAAACAAGTTTACCGGGGGTATGAAGGAATTCCCCAAACCTCCCTGATTTAGCAGGAGACAAGATAAGGGTAATCACCTCAGCACCTGGACCCATTTAGATTAAGTAAATTTACTGAGACTCCAGAGGACAGTCTTGAGGACTCAGATCTTAGTTATAGATTAAAAGAAGTTAACGACTTTTGTCTTTAGATGAACGCACACTTACACGTAGACATATAGCTTAGAAGGTAGATAAGCTCTGGAAGACTTTGTAATTTTGAGTTGGTCTGGTGATATTTTCCAGGTCTTTTCCAACCAATTACAGAAATAAAAACTCTCTTCCTTCCCAGTTCATCTTCATCTCGTTATTGGGCCGTGAGAGCATCAGTAACCAAAAATGGCATTAAGGATTGCTGGTCAAACTGGGGATTATGAAAGTCAGTCCAAATAAGTAGTCTTGATTCAAGTTCTTCTTCAATCAAGTTTATCTACATAAATATCTTATAGTGTGTACTTAGTTTCTAATAATAAAATTATATTCAGTAACTGACAGAATACCCACCTTCAGTTCTCTAACTGGCGAGGTGAATTATTATCGTAAGAATAACCACATGCAAGTCCATGAAAATGTTTCTCCCTATTTGTTTGTAATCCAAGAACAATACTACTTCCCTGTGAGTCTTGCAGAGATTAGTGTCACTATAAAAGACTTCAAAGATGCAGAGCTAGTAGTTCTTATCACAATGTTATATAAATAACTCCTTTATCCATGCTATACGAGAAAAGATCTTGAGAAATTATTATGAATTAACATGAACTTCATTGGGGAAGACGTAAATTGCAGCTGCTTTTCCAGCTGTGGTAAATTAAGGAAACAAGTCCTTATATTCTCTAACACATGACATTCGGTTAATGATTTAGCAGATGATTTTTTCTATACCAGGAGTGCCATGGGATGAAATGTGTCCCCCTGAAATTCCTGTGTTGAAGTACTAACCCGCAATACCTCAGAATGTGATCTTATTTGTAAATAGGATCATTGAAGATGTGATGAGTTAACATGAGCTCATACAGGAGTTTGGTGGAATATAATTGAAATCCTTTATAAAAGGGGAAATTTGGACCAGACACACACACAGGGAGAACACCATGTGAAGACTGGAGATATCCTGCCACGAACCAAGGAACTATTAGAAGCCTGAAACAGGCATTTTCCTAGTGCTTTCAGGGGGAACATGGCCCTACCAATGCACCTTAATCTCGGAGTTCTATGGAAAACTAACACAAAGGGTCAGAGATGTTTTATTTTGTTGCTGTTGTTTTTGTTTTTCTGTAAAGGGACAGCTAGTAAATATTTTAGGCTTTCTAGACCATTTCGTCTCTAACACAAATACTTAGCTTTTGTATAGCACAAAACTGTGGCAGGAAAATGGGGTCTGGAGGGTGGGAACATAAAGTCAGTTTACACTTCAGCTATAACAGGAAATATCCTCTCCATAGGTCATGGGCCGTAAATGACTTTGTAACTTTACTTATTTCTCTCCATTTACACAGGGTGTACCTGAAGTAACCAATGGAATCCTCTAGGGGGTATTTAAAGTCTCAAAAAATTCTGTAATGGGGCCTTCGAGCCCCTGTGCTCGGCCTGCTCTCACACCGTGGAGTGTACTTTATTTTCGATAAATCCCTTAGTCCCTTCCTTGCTTTGTCTGTAAGTTTTGTCCAATTCTTTATTCGAGGTGCCAACAACCTGGACACCCTCCACCGTTAATAAAATCAGCCAGAGGCAATATGTAAAGAAATGAATATGACAGGATTCCAATAAAATTTAAAAGCACACACATAAGCAAAAAGACAGTGGGATGAATGTGGTCCGTCTGGTTGCTCTGGTTTGCAGATCCTTATTTCAGACCAATTGGCAGTGCAGTGCCAGCAACATGTTTGTTCTCACCTTGCAGCAACAAATGTGTATCTTCATAGTTTTGCCTCAGAGTCATGCCAACCTTTCCGCCTTCTACCACATTTTAGTCAGTCTAGATCTTGATCATCTTGGCATCCCATGGAATAACATGCTGACCCATTACATTTCTGATATCATATTAATTGGATCTAATGTGCAAAGGTTGCAACTACCTGAGACCCTTTAGTGTGTTAGAGGGTGAGGAATAAAACCTGTTCCCACTATCAAATACTTTGGCAGTCAGGGTCCATTGAAGACTATTGAACCCACACTAACTATTTAAACAAAAAGAATTTCAAACAGGGAATTAGTTATACATGTAACAAAATTGGAAGTAAAAAAAGGTGATGCTCAGGTAACAAAGATATTGCTTGCAGGAAGCAGTTCCCATATCTAGGCTGAGGGGAATATAAAAACATGGTTTACAGTAATATAAACCTGTCTTCATTGATTTGGGCTGCTATAACATATATGATAAACTGGATAGCTTGTAAAGATAGAAATTGATTTCTAACAATTCTGGTGCCTGGGAGGTGAAAGATTAAGGTACTAGCAGATTTAGTGTCTGATGAGGGACACCGGAAGTTGTCATGTTGCTGCCTCCTCACTTGGCAGAATTGCCAAGAAAGCTCTTCAGGCCTCTTTTATAAGAGCACTAATCCCACTCATAAAGGTTCTCTACTCTCATGATCTAATCACCTCCCAAAGCTCCCACCTCCTAACACCATCCCATTAGGGATTAGGTTTCAACATATGAATTATGAGGGGACACAAGCATTCAGACCACAGCATGATTGATTTCAGGAACTGATCATTATGCTATGTGATCAGACGTCTGAGGGGCATACCACATAGTTAGGGTTTAGACCTCTGGAAAACCACAGAACGGTTGGTGCTTAGACCTAAGTTCTGGAACTCAGAAATACAAAACAACGTGGTTGGCTGATGTAAGTTCCCCTGAGGGACATGGAATGGCTGTTGCTAGCAATGATAAAGGAAGCTGAAATCTGTGGTCTACAATTGGTATAATACGGACTTAGACTAGAGAACAGAAGATTTTTCTCTTCCCCAAACGCAAATTATAATTTGATTATAATTAATATAATCAAAAATTATTTTACTAGTAGGATACCCAAAAGAAATAAATATTGTGAATGTAGTATTTTGGCAAGAACGTTATTTGCCTATCTCTCCTTATATACGTCTTCAACTGCCAGATTCATAGAAGAAAGCAACTGGCAATGCGTTGCAAATTCAGCCCCAGAAACACAGAAAACCTCTAAAAGAAAGGCCTTAAGGCCTATAGAATATTGATAAAGAATAAGCAACAAATACAATGAATTGCTCTTTTAGATATTTTAATTCAATTTCTAATTTTTATGTAAATGACAGTTTTCTGAAACTAGAGAAAATATACCTCTTGATTACATTCTAGGTGTGCATAATTTCCAGGGGACAGAGTAGAACTGTAGAGGACAAATACTAAATATGTATGTTTTTATAGCTTGACAAAGCACAAAAAAGGGAATAATGTTCAGTCTGGCTTTCACCTGTGATGGTGTATCATAAACAAGTAGGAAAACATACTGCCAAGTGTAAAGGCGTGGGAATGGTTTCTGTACTTATCAGCTTAGAACACACATATTAAAGAGATTTTCTATTAAATGTCATTATGCTTGAGAAAAATACCAAAATAAGTTTTGTAGAGTAATACAACTCACTGTGTTATCCATCCTCAACGTGTAACTAAAATGACCCAACCAATGTTCAAAAAGAAAATAAAAATTTATCTGTGTTGAGGAAACCGTCCACAAATTTATAGTTTCTACAAAATTATATCCTATAATATGTTCAGTATAATTATAAAATAACATCCAAAAATTGTACTGTCAGTTAAAAGTAATACTAACAATATGAAAAACAAATCAGAATGGATAACATGCAATTTAAGAGACAGAGCGATGTGTGGAAATTTTAAAAATGCATATTCATTACCAACAGAAACCTAATTATATATAACAAATGTAAATATAATTAATATAATCAAAAATTATTTTACTAGTAGAACATCCAAAAGAAATAAGCATTGTGAATGTAGTGTTTTGGCAAGAATGTTATTTGCCTATCTCTCCTTATATATGTTCCAAAATATTTATTGTAAACATACATTAAGTTTTGTCAATTCATGCATTTATATTTTAAATTTGAGATATGGGTTTTTCAACGTGAATTCATGAAACAATTAAACAGACAATAATGAACTCATATTAATAAGTGAAAACTATATGCATTTTATTATAGACCTAAGTAAATGGTAAATATATAGTGTACGTACATAATAACATCTAAAGAGTTAAACTTTTGAATGTCTTAATGATATGAAATTTCATGTGCCAGTTTGAATTAGAAATTAGTTTTACTTCTATTTCTGACTCCTTTTTTATTTGTGCATCATGTATCATCTTTGGATTCTTCTCAGTGTCCCACAGTCTTATTTTACCACATTCTTTTTTATTGTGATGGCATTTTCTGTTTCTTGGCCCATATTACTTTTCTTAAATGTGCACTTATGTTCCACCTTAATACATTGTTGTATCAATGGTCCTTTCTTAAAAAGCCTTGTTTCCCTTCAGGTTTTCTGCATATAGGACTGGTTGTTGCTTTTGCTTCTGCATCCTGCTTCTGTATACTATGACCCTGCTGTCTTCTAGGTGTATCTCTGCTGTCTCTGGAGTTGCAGATAGGAGCACCTGGGCACTTTTCTATTGGGAAGTGACAATCTGATTAAAATAAGATCTGAACTTCAATTTCATAGAGGACACAGAGAAAATAAGCGTAAAGGAGATAGAGAAAAAGGGGGCAGCATGGACAACATCAAGGGCAAGGGGAAAACTTGAAGAACATGTTTCTATAGATGTGAATAATATTAATTATAAAGGAATTGTATGATTGACCAAGACAAAACTTCCAAATAAAATTTCTCTAGAATAAATTTAGTTCTTCACAAACAAATACTTTGAGTGTAACACATTAACTTGGAGTGGTAAATTCTCGCTCATTTGCCAAAATGAATCAATATGTAGAAGTCACTTTTCTTGCCAGTGGTCAGGATCTGGTCTGCAAGCACCTTTAGTGTGTCAAAAATAGCATTAAAATATGAGCATCACTGAAAATGTTAAAGTAAATTACAAAGTAATCTACATTTCCACTACTTTATTTACAATATGTTTACCTTCAATTTATAGAGTAATTGACTAGTGATCAGTTATCCAAGTAAGAGTTAATTTTCTCCCACAAAAAGGTTCATAGTGAAGATACTGTTGCTATTGATTTAGCTACTCAACAGTATTGATTCCAGTGTCTCAAGATGGATATTGAAGCTCCAAAGATCACATATTCTTTAAGTAAGGAAGAGGAACAAAGAAGATGCTAGTCACATTGATCATCTTTTATGAAGAGAACAAAAGTGTTGTCGTAGTCCTAAAACCCACTACAGCTGATTTACTTTTTGATTCACAATTGATTCACATAGACATTCTTAGCTGAAAGGAAGACCAGAAATAACCACTGGAGTTAGATACTTGCTGTCTTTCCAGAATACTTTTTTTTTAATTCACAAAGAAAAAAAGAACAGATTTGGAGCAGGTAGCACACAATGTCAAACATACCGACATACATACTTTGTATGTACCACATACAAAGATAAGAAGAACTGGAAACGTAGGACCCCGTTTCTACATGGCATCAATTGGCTGTAATTGGAAGCATATTCTTTCCACCAGATATCCCATTAATTTTTTTTTCTTTTTTCTTTCTTTCTTTTTTTTTTTTTTGAGACAGAGCCCCACTCTGTCGCCCAGGCTAGAGTGAGTGGTGAGATCTCGGCTCACTGCAAGCTCCGCCTCCTAGGTTCACGCCATCCTCCTGCCTCAGCCTCCCAAGTAGCTGGGACTACAGGTGCCTGCCACCTCGCCTGGCTAGTTTTGTTTTGTTTTTTTTTAAATTATTTTTAGTACAGACAGGATTTCACCACATTAGCCAGGATGGTCTCGATCTCCTGACCTCGTGATCCACCCGCCTCAGCCTCCCAAAGTGCTGGGATTACAGACATGAGCTGGATGTTCCATTAATTTTATTGCTTGTGAGTCTCCTTTAGGAATTTCTGATTATGATTCATGTATTTCTGTATATATTAGTCTGTTTTCACATTGCTATAAAGAAATACCCAAGACTGGGTAATTTATAAAGAAAAGAAGTTTAATTGACTCAGTTCCACGTGGCTGGAGAGGCCTCAGGAAACTTATAGTCATGGCAGAAAGGAAAGCAATGACCTTCTTCACACGGCAGCAAGAGAGAGAAGTGCAAACAGGGGAAATGCCAGATGCTTATAAAACCATCAGATCTCATGAGAACTCACTCACTATCATGAGGGCAGCATAGGAAAAATCAACCCTATGATCCAATCACCTCCCATCAAGTCTCTCCCTAGACATGTAGGGATTATGGGGATTACAATTCAAGATGAAAGATCTGGATGGGGAAACAGTCAAACCATATCCCTGTAGTAACAAAGGACTTGACTATTTATCTTAGAGCATGTAATGGCTCTATTTAATGAATAGCCATTCTTTAGGGTGGACAGCTTCTCTATTTTTTCAGTCTCCCTTTATACTTTGCTTAATTTCCCTGTTTTTCTCAGATTTTTTTCTTCTTACTACTCTTTTTTGCTTCTACCTCCTTTCTCTACTTTTTCTCTTCTCCAAATTCTGCTTTTTGTTTGTGATCAGATCCATTTAATAACACATTTTTTTTGTTTCCAATCCCCTGCATTACCTTTTCATCGAAATATGCTCTCTTCCTCCCTTCTCTCATACCACATTTTGTGCCCCCAACTCATTTCATTTTGTTTCTCTCTCTCACCTTCCATTGTGCTCCTTCTGTTTACATGTTATATTTCCCTGTTTTCCTCATTGTTTTTTATAGCTCATTTGTTTTCTTCTTTGTAGCTGATTGTTTTCCTCCACTATTTCAAGGTCATAGGCCTGAGTTTCTCATAATTGTCTCTATTAAATTCCTGCTTTTACTTCCAGCAGAAATTCATGTAAATTTGAGTGTGATGTGAGATTTTCAAATAATTAAACAAATTATTTTACTAGTGGAAGATTAACCAAATTATTCCCAATTATGTAAGCATCCAATACACATAAAACTGAGTTTGAACACTTCCTTAAGGAAAAAGAGTATGATCTCATCAGTTTCAGTAGGGTTATATAAAGTACTTTGCATCAAGTGCAGACTTTCTTATGTCATAGAAAAAGTCTTAAAAAAGTAAACTGAGAACTATAATGGCAAGATAAAGAAACTGAGAGAGGACATAAATGGATGGTAGAATGATTAATGCTGTATCTACACAGTACAGGTGTTTGGTACTTAAGCAAGTGGTTAGAAAACAAATTGAACATTTATTCTTCCTGACAAAGGGATTAAGAAATGTGGTTGATTATACCTTTATAAATGAAGATGTGAGTAAACTGCTGTCTTGATTGATTTCTTTGGTATTTGCTAACACTGCAATTGAACATTCTGTTGCGAATTCTTTTGTGTTTGCTTCCTGAAGGTGTGAATTAACTTTTAATTAATGGGATTAATAAAGACATTATAAAACAGCAGGGATTGGTTTATTAACAACTATACTGGATCTAAAATTGTTTACCTTCAATTTATAGAGTAATTGACTAGTAATCAGTTACCCAAATAGGAGTTAATTTTCTCACACAAAAAGGTTCATAGTGAAGATATTGGATCTAACCAAATACAAAATATTTCAAAGGCAATGATGATGTTTGCATAAGACTTTCTCAACATTAAAATGGGAAAGCTTAGAGAACATTTCACTAGCACTTGATGGTAAAAATAATCTTACAGTGGAATTTAATTATGAGTCCACCACAGTCCCACCCTACTGATTATTTGAAAGTAAAGAGCTAGGTTTTTTCATTCCAATTTATTCAAACTAGATTTCATCACCTATCAAGCATTTTGAGCACTTTCTACTTACCGGACACTGTAGGGATTCAAAGTTGAATACAACAGCAGGGGCGGTTAATACATTTGAAGATCTGACAAGGTGGTATTAAAAGCCATGATGAGGATTATAAACAAAGCAGAATGATGCTCTGAAATGAAATAATTTGGGTGGCAGGAGCTTCTCTTGGATATATTGGTCACAGAAAGCCACACTGAAAAGTTGCTACTTAAAAATGAGAGCTGAAAGGTGACAAATGGCCAGCCACGTAAGGAATGAGCAGAAGAGCATTCAAGATGAGGGATTCCAAGCAGGTCAAATCACCTCAGGTAGAAATCACTTGGTTTGTCAATAAGCAGAAAGAATTACCAGTATAGTAGTAGCACATTGTGACCATTGGACTTTGGCAGGTAGGTCAGTTAAGAAGTTTAGATGTTGTTCTAAGTGCAGTGGGAAACAGACTATTAATGTGGCTTTCAGTTCCATAGTTTGTAATGAAATATATATTTGTTGTGAACTTTTTAGCACTTATAAAACCATTTATTACAAACAAATGCAACTATATGTTAAAGAGCGAAGTATAATAAGCCCTCATATATCTGTCACTGAGATTACACTATCAATGTTTTTGTAAGTGTTCTTACCCCTTCAAGTGATTTATCTCCACACTCAAAGGGCTATCGCATGCCATTTTTACATACCTGATATTCGGAAAGAAGTATACATGTCTTTTCTCTAACACATGCCTCTTGAGAGACTGCAATAAATGATATACTCATTTTTTGTAGATGTAACTGTATAAGGGGAATGTTACTGAGCAAACAATGGGCTCGTTCCTGCGCCACACACAGAGGTCAATACAATGGCACTGGCTTTTGAGAAAAGAAAGGTGGTGTTGTTTTTGAGACGGAGTCTTGCTCTGTTGCCCAGGCTGGAGTGCAGTGGCCAGATCTTGGCTCGCTGCAAGCTCCACCTCCCGGATTCACTCCATTCTCCTGCCTTAGCCTCCCAGTAGCTGGGACTACACGCGCCCGCCACCACCCCGGCTATTTTGTATTTTTACTAGAAACGGGGTTTCACCATGTTAGCCAGGATGGTCTCGATCTCCTGACCTCGTGATCCACCCACCTCGGCCTCCCAAAGTGCTGGGATTACAGGCGTTGAGCCACCGAGCCCAGCCGAGAAAAGAAAAGTTTTATTGCAAGTCAACTGGCAAGGAAATAGGAGGAAAAGCTGTCTCCCTGCGCTGGGGCCTGGGGGGAAGGTTGGATAGACAAAGGTTAGCTATTGGGAAGATAGGAAGTTATGATGAGGCGTGATCTGATTGGATTATGCAGAGATGGAGTGACAGGTTCTTGCCTCTTAAGTCCATACTGCAGCAAAACAAAACCACTTTGTTTTCATTGTGAGTCTTATATGTTCTCAGGAGGAGGAGCTAAATGATGAGAACACATGGACACATAGAGGGGAATAACACACACTGGCGCCTTTCAGAGGGGGGAGCGTGGGAGGAGGGAGAAGATCAGGAGAAATAACTAATGGGTACTAGGCTTAAACCTAGGTGATGAGATTCGCCCACCTCGGCCTACCAGACATCCTGGTTACTGGTCCATCTTTTCCTGATGAAGTCTGGCGGTTCCAGATAGTATTTATGAAATTTGTCAATTTTTCAATATTTATACATTTGTAACATCTTGCGATTTCTTTTCTCATTTTAAATATTCACTTTTATACCTAAATTGTATTTCTCATATTGGGGTTTTTTTTTTTCCTTACAGAGATTCTACCAAATTATGTAAGTTAATAGCCCACCAAAACGTGGATCCGCTCCAATCCCAAGCAGCATGGGAGGTAATCATGACTTGGGATGAGAGTGTCACCCAAGGAATAGATGTAACTGACATGTTATCTCTGGCTTAGGCAGCTCCTCAATATCTCTTTCAGCTGAGAATCAGGTCTATTTTCTTGGTTTTAGAAGCTCACCTACCAGGCCAGCATGAACTGGGCAGTGCAGATGTGCCATCGGAGATATTTAAACTATCAAATGCTGAGCGTTTGTGTGCCCTGAGTTTGAAAGAGATTTAGTGGACTAACCTGTAGGTCAAAGTCTTACAGGAAGGTGGGCCCTGGAACTTGTGTCACTGGACTGGCAACTCAGTGTCTGATCCATCCAAATGGAAGACTCCAGTTGTCATGGCAATTGACAAAGCTATATTGCTAAAATACCTACCTCAATTACCTAAATACCTGCCTCAGTTACTTAAATACCCAGTCTCTCCATTAAAAACTCATTCTTTTGGATCTTGAAAAAAAAAAAAAAAAAAACCATGGATGATGAAATAATCTGTAAAACAAACCGCCATGACACAAGTTTACCTATGTAACAAACCTGCGTTTGAAAATCTGAACTTAAATAAAAGTTAAAAATAAGGAACAAAGTGGTTTTAAATATCCCACATTCAGAAACAAAAACTTAAAATTATTGTGGGAAGATACCTTGTTGGGATTTATTAAACATTAAATTCTTCTTAACTAGCCAGTACCCATTCCTGTAGTCTTTATCAGCAAAAGACTGAGGCAAGAGAAGGCATCCGTGACCATGAACCACCCACAGAGGGTTTGAGTGTTTCTCTCCACACACACATCTTGCAAATCAAATGAAGAGTCAGGATAGGAGGAGCATCAACCCAACATTTTAGAAATTGAGGACTTTGCTGGGGCAGACAATCTCAGAAGCAAGAGGGTTTGGAGTGACCACTTTCTACAGGTTGTCAGAGGCGTAATCAAAGAAAATGTCCTTCTGTAGCAAACTCCTCCATCTCACCACAGGATCCCTGAAATACTTAAACCTTTGCACCACCAGAGTGCCATTGTATAGATGCCATTCATAGCAGCCGGTTGTTGTGAAATCAGGAAACATAGTTAACCAAGAGCAATTAATGATATTCCCTCAGAAGATGACCTGTCTCATTTATTTTTTCTCTTTCTCTAACATGACAAAAAAAAAAAAAAATGATTTGGAGTGAAACTGAGTAACAGAGAATATTTTAATACACGCAACTAGTCAGAAAGTTGTAAGATCTTCTGCCATGTCATTTTATCACTCAGGAGCCTAAGAGAAAATTGATGTTATACTCAATTTAGTATGATTTCAGGAAGAGAATTCAATAAATGGGCTATTAACAAGGGTGTGAACAGGTCATCAAAAAAGACACAAAGGATAGTACCGTAGTCAGAGTTAGCAACAGCAGGACTGCAGCTTCCTTAAACCTGAAGGAGAGAATGGTTACTGGATCTCAAAGGAGAGTCATATGGCCAAATCATAATAAGAGGACCTGTGACCTCCAGTCACAGGTGAGCTGGAAAATAAATGTGCTGACCTAATTCTCCTCTTCTGATCTCCTGCCTGGCTTCGCATTAGCCAGTCAGCCTGGAAGCCAGAGGTTAAGAGACATCTCTATTTATTCCATACAGGTCAACTCCCTAGGGAAGAGATCAGTGTGGGGAAAGGGTGGGAAGTGCATTTGGAGAGACAAGAACATTTCTGGTACATTATTAAAGAAAAGGAATTGAATACTCAGCAGAGCATAGCTGAAGTAAGTAGAAAAAAGCATTATGTTTTAACCCACCAAGGTCAGACTATAAATTAAACTAATATCTAGACTTCTCAGAAACATGGTTCTTGAAAGGTACTGCCAAGAATTTAATTTTAGTTTCTAGAATGTCCTTCGCATTTTTCAGATTAGATTTAGAAAAGAAACAATTAGGTATTCTTAGAGTAAGAAGGAAAACATAATTCAGTCAAATAAAGAAGAAATCTAAATTTCTATTTTCAAGACAAGCTTTGCTGTAGAGTTCTTAGAGAAACAGTAAGAGACATGTAATAGTAATAGAAATGAAATTGCCTTTGTCATCAAAGAGAACTGAGTTTGGTTCTTGGCTCTGTAATTTAATAGCTGAGCATTATTAAAGTCACTTGTTCTTTTGGAGCCTTGATTTCTTCCTTCATTAGATATTATTATCCATCTACAAGTCAGCTGTGAAGATTAAATGAGACATAATAACAGTAAGTATATTATCATTTTTAGTAGCCCATGGCTCACCTCTAATATTCATTTAAGAAGTTAAGTAATTTTTTCAAAGGGGGAAGAAAAAGAAAGTTGGTGTATCAAAGTAACGTGAACACATTGTAATTGAATACTTCCAATTGTTTTGTATTTTTAAGGAATTTGAACATTTTGGTCTGACAAAGACAAATGAATCACTATCTTCAAATAGGCTTAGACATTTTAAGAAGGGATTTACTGCTCTAGGATTATGATTTCCAAAAATTACCTGTGACTAATTAAGGCTACTGTTTTCTAAGATTCTTGTATATTTTGTCATTAAGAGAAAACAAACTGATTATCTCAACAGTCATCCTGAGTGACAAAGTCAGGAGAAATTTGGGAATTGGGCAAAGGGCTCGAATCAAGATACGATTTCTGACAATGAGAATAAATCTTCCAAAGTAAAATTACCTAGGAAAGGTGGAGCACAAAGCGCTGGTGGCCTGCCTTAAAATAACCAGAGCAAAGCATCCTTGTAAAAGATCTGCTTTACAGGCACTATCTATTGATCTGTGCTTGACTTGTACTCCAACAAACGCTTCATGCTGTTACCAAAGTCATATATGCAAGACGCAAATTAGGTTATAGATTAAACATCAATTCATTTCAAAAATATGTAGGAAATGATTCAAATGTCTTCTTTAGGAATAAAAGTACTACCATCTTCTTAATCATATGTACACTGCTCTTAAGACATGCCAAAATAATTGTTAGTTCCCTGGATTTATCATGTTCCTTCTCACTTCTGCCTCTTGACCTTTTTCCTGTTTGCAATTTCATATCTTTTCTTACCACCTCTCCTGCCAGGGCTAGTTCCTAATTTTTGGTTATGACTTAGCCCAAGACTTGCCTTTGCTGAGCCTCCATCTGAATTAAGTGTGCCAGCCCTTAGCAGAACATTGCACTATACATTTATCTCTCATAACTTTTACCATACTATGATATTACTATTAGATTCCTAACAAAACTGTAGTTTACCTGTTACATAATATTTTTTTTCCTAAATAAATGCATGAATGGCTGAAAGAATGGATAAATATTAGAGGCTTGATAATATCTTGCCATTAATGAAGGCATCGATAGAGGTTTGGTTAAGAGGTACAAAAATACTGTTAGATAGAATGAGTAAGTTCTAGTATTCAAAAGTACAGTGAGAAATGATAATTAACACTTGTTAATTTATTGTATGTTTCAAAATAGCTAGAAGAGAAAAACTGTAATATTCCCAATGCAAAGAAAAGATCCATGAGGAAATTCATATCCAAATTACCCTGATTTGATTATTACACATTGTATACAGGTATCAAAATACCCCATGAACCCCCAAAATATGTTTAATAATTATATATCATTTTTTTAAAGTCATGGTTAACCTTGACTTGATATCCAAAAGATATGACTTAAAGTCTTCAAGCTACTTAGTAAAGTTCATATTCTCTTTACTTGTGTTATTTCCTATTCTACTATAATTTATTTTAATACATATTCAAATTTACCTTTTTATTTAATCTAGAAACATTTCACAATTTTTTCTCTAAAAGAAAAATATTAGCTCATTTAGCAAGCTTTATGATTTAATCAGCCCTATGTTGCCTTCACCAAGTATGGAACACTTGGTTAAAAATAAACGCTTAGGAGCAGGCCAGGCACAGTGGCTCACGCTTGTAATCCCAGCATTTTGGGAGGCCAAGGCAGGCAGATCACCTGAGGTTGGGAGTTCGAGACCAGCCTGACCAACATGGAGAAACCCCGACTCTACTAAAAATACAAAATTAGCGGACATGGTGGTACATGCCTGTAATCCCAGCTACTCGGGAGGCCGAGTCAGGAGAATCACTTGAACCCGGGAGGTAGAGGTTGCAGTGAGCCAAGATCGCACCATTGCACTCCAGCCTGGGCAACAAGAGTGAAACTCCATCTTAAAAATAAATTAATTAAGGCCGGGCGCGGTGGCTCAAGCCTGTAATCCCAGCACTTTGGGAGGCCGAGACGGGCGGATCACGAGGTCAGGAGATCGAGACCATCCTGGCTAACATGGTGAAACGCCGTCTCTACTAAAACATACAAAAAACTAGCCGGGCGAGGTGGCGGGCGCCTGTAGTCCCAGCTACGCGGGAGGCTGAGCCAGGAGAATGGCGTGAACCTGGGAGGCGGAGCTTGCAGTGAGCTGAGATCCGGCCACTGCACTCTAGCCTGGGTGACAAAGCGAGACTCCGTCTCAAAAAAAAAAAAAAAAAAAAAAAAAAAATTAATTAATTAATTAAATAAATAAATAGATAAAGTAAATGCTTAGGTATTAATGAATAGGTTAATGCTGACTCAGATTCTTCCTTTCTTAAGTACATGTTAGACAGGTACAATACTAGGAGAAACTTGAGATTCTAATGTTGTTTGGCATTAACTAAGGAGGATTATCCTTTATATCATTCTTGAAGATGTGAATTAATTTCTAATTAATGGGATTAACAAAAATATTACAGAACAGTGTGATGGTGTTATTAACTACACTGGATCTAAACAAACACAAAATATTGTTTCATGATATCAATTGTGTTTATAGTTGCTCTATTTTGGTACAAATATAAGAGATATGTTGGTATAATAATTACAGTGTACCTGTTATGGTTTTCAATTACTTACTTGAAATTATTCATTTGTGTTATGTTTTTCCATTATTTACTTTTTGTTATGGTAAGTACTGTGGTTCAAATGTTACGCTTTATCATTTATTTATTTATTTATTTATTTATTTATTTATTTATTTTTATTTTTTTATTTTTTGAGACGGAGTCTTGCTCTGTCGCCCAGGCTGGAGTGCAGTGGCCGGATCTCAGCTCACTGCAAGCTCCGCTTCCCAGGTTTACGCCATTCTCCTGCCTCAGCCTCCCGAGTAGCTGGGACTACAGGCGCCCACCCCCAAAAATTTTTTGTATTTTTTAGTAGAGACGGGGTTTCACCGTGTTTGCCAGGATGGTCTCGATCTCCTGACCTCGTGATCCGCCCGTCTCGGCCTCCCAAAGTGCTGGGATTACAGGCTTGAGCCACCGCGCCCGGCCTCATTTATTTTTTAGATAAACATTTATGTAGTATTTAAATCATTTTATTTATATAAAAATACTATTTGTTTACAACAGCTTGTAAAGAAGCACCTTCCCACCAATAAAAAATTATTTAGATGAAACCAACCTGAGGTATTTCTTGAAACATTCCATAAAAGTTGTTTCCACGTGTGTATAAAGAATGGTGACACAATAAAAATAGGAATAAAATCACTAATATGAGCATTGACTACTAGGTAATCAAAAGATTGGAAATGGAAGTGTATTGAACTAAGGTGGAATTGTTAAGAGATGCTATTCTATGCATGTAATTTATGGGGAGACTGTGTGACTTGAAGAGGCAAGATTCCCCTTCATAGGCTTGGGAGTGAGGGGAAGGAAGAGATGGTGTGTAATGTTCTTGCAGACATAAAAAAGATGCACAAAATCAGAAAACATATAACCACCTTCCCTATTCTCCCCCCAAAAAACATTGTCTAAAAAAATTACATTTTATTGTATATATACTAAAATGGGCATCTTGAACTAAGCACACCAGTAAGAGACCTTAAGCCTTCATCCTATCTGCATTGAAATGTTATTGCTGATTCACAAAAATAATGTTACAAAATAAACAGAAAATAGAAGAAAACAGTCATAAACCACTACTATAAGAAAAATGACAATGAGAACTCAATTTTATTAATAAAAATCTCCTTCAAACCATAAAGCAAAAAAAAAAAAAAAACTCTTATTCGAATTACGTATCATTAAACAAAACTTCTCGGTTATGAAGTAACTCCTCCAATCACAATTAAGATTGATGGACAGACTAAAGAAATAAATCTTAGTGAAAAAGTTCATGCCGCCAAGGGCTCATTCCATTCAATTAAAATAAAGATTTAATTTGCTTGAAAAGTTTTTATAATTACACTAATCCAAAGTCAGCATGGGGTCATTGAATCTAACATTAATGTTTAAGTTATGTTGTTATATCAACTTCATTTCCTTCGGCATAAAATGATACCAATTTGACTTTTAATATGTGTCCTAAGAATTTTAAAATCAAGTTGTTCATGTATTAGAATAGAATTACCTCCCACTACCTTAAAATGAGCAAAAATTAATAGATTTAGTGAGAAAATAGTTACAAAGAAGGGTGCTTTCTTTGAGAGATCAAGGGCCAGAAGCAACAGAAATATTATTTTGATCTTACATTATTTAAGACACACATGGATTAATTTGTAAATGGGATATTTTAGTGTTTACCGAAGATATAGCAGAGTAGTCCTAAAATATTTTCCTAACACAAATATTAACAATGATTGACAAAACTGATAGTAAGACTACATCATTCATATCCTGTGGTGACCTTTTGCTTCAAATATTAAAAAAAACCATGAAAACACTATATCTTATCACACTCATTTGTCCAATCATGTTTATGTCAATATATCAAGAGTTTGGATAGGTTTTCCAATAACTCAAAATGCCAGAGATTGAGTGAATGTATTAATCTTTTAGAGGAACAGTTTGCCTTGAGAAAGTGCTGGCTCTCAAACTATTCCTTGATGATTAGACTGGCTGATAAGAAAGTCTAATCAGGATAAAACAGGGGTATCACTACTTGCTGGAAAAGGAATGATAGAATGTCAAAACTCAGAACACCACAGAAAAATATTGTGTCAAACTCAGAATATTATGACTCAGAAAATAGGCTTCCAGTATGATTTCCAAATAAACAATTTTGGAATCAATAGTTTTCGGAGGTAAGTTAGAGAAACTGGTCTTACCATATTGGTGGGTAAGATGAAATAAGGAGGAGAACAAAATGAACAGTTTAGAGAATAGTATAGTATTTAGAGAATAAGATTGTATTTGTTTTTAATTATATTCAAGGCTTGCACACACAAAGAAACAAGCTTAACATATAATGATTTGAGAATGTAATTTTCACTCTAATAACATTCAGAAATATCTGATACTATTCTGAAGCTTTTGTCTATCATTTCACAGGGCTGGGTACATTCTTTGAGGCATTAGTTAATGAAATGACCCCAAGTTGCTGGAGAGAGTCAGTCTTCATCCCCCTTCCTTCTGGAGGAAATAAAAGTGTTCAAGGCTTTTTAAAAATCAGGGCAGACATATTTCATGAGTCTTCTCATAGAACAAACTACCCTATGAAATCATAACAATGTTTTATATTTGGAATGATTTTCTTTTAACAATATTCTGTCAACTTTAAATATGTGTATTCTATTATTAGTGTTGACTTTTCAATAGGGACATTTTTCAGTTATCCTAATTCCCTTTTCAGATAAATGAGATCTATTTTTAAAGAACAGATGTATAGACTTTTTAACATTTTGTATTGTCTGTGCTTTGTTAATTAATTCATTCAACTTGGTTTAGTGACTCTTTAAAAGAAGTAAAGACGATTGTCATCCTATTAACAGGCAAAGTCATTCTTGACTAGAAAATCGGTCCAAAGCATGCACTCCATAATTAATATAATCTATGTTTAAATAAACATGACACTTAATCTTGTCAACTTTAAAAGCATAAAAACTAATTTTATGCATATTTAATCTTCTTATCAATAATATTCTTTCTACTTTTAGACAATGTGATTAACATAGGATTCAAGAAGGCAAAATAATATATAATTCCTATTTTATCATTAGGCTTCCCTCAGGATTAGAATTGGGCAAATTTAAATGTCTTTCTAATCTGCTAGTAATTATGAAAATATGTTATTTTTTAGGAGTAAATTCAGGGAAAAGACAACACTTCAAAGTTAGATTTACTTGTTTTATTTGATAAAACTTGTTAAATGATTTATTTTTCTTAGAATTATTCAATGTTTATAACCTTCTGCTTACATGTTATACTTCTAATAGACATTAAAAAATATACCTTTTTTTTTAAATTAACAGACATTTTTAAAGTACTGAAAAAACACAGATTATACTTAACCAAATATGTTGCAATGATACAATGTATTTATTTGACCAAAATGGTAACTAATCTGTTTATTTCTAAATTAAAATCACGACATTCAAACATTATCATTATTTAGGTTAATTTTTTATCTTCTGAAAATGGACCAATTTATCTTATTATATTATTACTATTTTAAAAGTTTGAATAGCTTTTTACATTATAATTATATGGTTTCTACAACTTTTCTTTTGAATCTCCCTATATTAAAATGAACGAATGAACATTTAAACATGTATGCAAGCATAAAAATACATATACATAAAATATACATATACATAAAATACATACATATACATAATATACATAAAAATGCATATACACATGTAGATAATGTATGTGTCTATATACACCCATACATACATATATACACACACAAATAAGTACCTGCACATATATACATATATTATTAAAATAATATATTATCTTAAGATATATGTCTTAACAATATATGTATTATTTATATACATTTATGTGCATTACTTATTTTATATGCATTTATATATACATGTACATATATATGTATACTCACATTTATCCAAAGAAGGAGGACGTTTAAAATTTATAGGAAGTAAAAGGCAAAACAGTACAGAAACCACAAAAAAAGAGATAATGAGAAAAGACTTTCTAGTATTTGTATTGATTTGAATAGACCATAAAATTATTCTAAATATATTTTGTTTTATTATCTTTGGAGTTACGGAAATAAGTTAATATTTTAAATTTTTTGAAGTCATTCCTTATAAAAACAATTCAGAATTTACTATCATTGGCAACACTGAGATTATCTTGATAATTGATCATTAGGTAAGTGTCAATAATAGTTCTAAGTAAATATCTTGGTCTCTTAGGGCAGAATTTTTTTCTGTTCTTGCATTCTTTTGTTTTTTGCACCTAGCACTGATACTGGCATAGGCTGGGAGTAGGGGTGGGGGCAGATTACTAAACATCCATAAGTTGGAGGGCAGAAGCCTTGCTTTAAAAACTCGTCTTATGAAATACATAGCAGGAAAGCAAATGAAGCAGGGCATCACAAAAAATAATGGAGCAGGGTGTTTCAAAAAATTGGTCAGCAATTGTTAACAAACTTGGTTTATGTTTTCATAATTAAAAAACTTTCTTTGCCAAATGTTGAATTCAGTCTTTTTCTTAGAACCTCTTTACATGATCACTTTCATTGCTGTAAAAATATTTTTTTTAAAAAGTCAGAAGGCAAGTCTGTCATTTGTCTCCTTTATAAATTTCCCATTAAATATGGTCTTTTGCTTATCAAATTTTTCTAATCTCATCTCTGAAATTGGTTTTGTGCAAACTCCAATTTTTTCTATTATATTTATACACTCCAAACACTTGCCTATTAGTCATTATATTTCATTGCTTTTACTTTGCATGCAGAGAAGAATTTTATTTAAAATCATTTTGACTGATGATATACAATCAATTCTCTAAAGAATAAATCACAATATTGAGTTCATACTCATCAAGTATAAGTAACATGTTCTTTTGATTAATCTTTTTTCTATAATTATTTACTAATTAACTTGCTATGTAAATGATGTTAGTTTTGCAAATCATATGAAACATTTTATAATAAATGTGTACTCCCAGGTCAGTTTATTCAGTTGAAACATTTCCCTAAAAGGTCAACCTATTGGAAATATATTGTTCCTATAGATTAACATCAGCTTTTAAAGCAATTACCATTAAAATTTAATTGTAAGCTCTAACTATGGATCTAACCTTGCCACTTATATTACTTTAAAAAATAATGTTCTACTTCAGTTTAAATAAATTATAATTTAATGTAACAACATAGATAGTAATTATAATAAATTCATACAAAATTTTATGAGTTTTGCTTAAAAACTGTGATATAGTTTAAGATATTTAAGTTGCTTATGATAATTATTCTATTATGCAAGAGGTTATAATTATAAAAGCTCAAAAGTATAAATTTATATGAGTAATATACATGTGTACATATATATGCAATATTCATTTAATATACACCTTGAAATGTCTACTATATTCCAGGAGCTACTTTAATTAGTGAGAATATATCTGTGAACAAATCAAACAAAACCAATTGCCTTCTTCTTTAAATTCTAATGAAGCATTTTCTGATTATAAACTAAATTTCCCAATGCAAATAGAAAATGAACAAATTTATAATATATATTATTTCAATTTAACATTGACAGATACAGAACACAATGCAACATTGCATAAATGGATTCTATATGGTATTATCTACGCTGCTTTATCTCTCATATATATAGCTTTTCAGAGAACATAATATGATATTTATACATATATCTGTGATATTGTTTGGATCTATGTCCCTATTCAAAATTTCATGTCAGAATGTAATCCTCAGTGTTGGAGATGAGGCCTGATGGTAGGTGATTAAATCATGACGGCAGATTTCCCCTTTTGGTGATGTTCTCTTGATAGAGTTTCTCATGATACCTGGTTGTTTAAAAGTGTGTGACACTTCCCTCTTCTCTTTCTCCTCCCTGCCTGCTTCCGCTTCGCCTTCCACCATGATTGTGAGTTTCCTGAGGCCTCCCCAGAAGCAGAAGCTGCTATGATTCCTATAAAGTCTGCAGAACCTTGAGCCAATTAAACCTCTTTTTTTAAATAAATTGCCCAGTGTGAGGTATTTCTTTACAGCAGTGTGAGAACAGACTAATATAACCTGCCAATACTTTGCATATATAACTGTGAAAAAAGGACAACTCAGGGTATAAACCTTGAAAAGAGTCATAAACAATATTGAAAGAGAAAAGTAGTTTTATAGCTCACAGATGACAAGGATATGACTAGGTCCAAAATTCTAATGAAAATGTAGAGTCCTGAGCTGCGAATGACATTTAGGTCAACAGTGAACTGCATATACGATGGTGATCTCATAAGATAATATAATACTTTATTTTTACTGTACCTTTTCTATGTTTAGATATACAAATCCTTACCATTGTGGTACAGTTGTGTATGGTATTCAGTACAGAAACATGCTATACAGGTTTGTAGCCCAGGAGCAATAGGCTTTACCACATAGCCTGAGAGTGGAGTAGGCAATACCATCTAGGTTACTGTAAATACACTCTATGATGTCCACACAACAACAAAATAACCTAATGACTTATTTCTCAGAGCATTTCCCTGTCATTAGGTGATGCATGATTGTACTAGAAATTATTGGCTAAACTGTGCAGTGAAATTCATGATTTTGAAATATAATTGAATATCTGCTGTATTAGTTCCCTAATGATGTTATAACATTCTACTACAGACATAATGGCTTAAAACAACACAGATTTATTCTCATGTAGCTCCAGAAGTCAGAATCTAAAATGGATCCACAGGGCTTTGTTCCTTTTGGAGACACCAGGCAGGAATCCACTTCCATGGATTTTAAGTTTCCAAAGTCTCTCTGCATTCCTAGGCTGGTAGCCCCTACCTCCAACATTAAAATGAACAAACTTAACATCTGTTCGTGACCTCATAAGAAAGAAATTCCGAGGACTATATGCTTTGTTGATTAATTCTACCAAACAACTTACAAAGGCACGCATACCGATCATTCTTTTTTTTTTTTTTTTTTTTTTTTTTTTTTTTTTTTTTTTGAGATGGAGTCTGGCTCTGTCACCCAGGCTGGAGTGCAGTGGCCGGATCTCAGCTCACTGCAAGCTCCGCCTCCCAGGTTTACGCCATTCTCCTGCCTCAGCCTCCCGAGTAGCTGGGACTACAGGCGCCCGCCACCTCGCCCGGCTAGTTTTTTGTATTTTTTAGTAGAGACGGGGTTTCACCGTGTTCGCCAGGATGGTCTCGATCTCCTGACCTCGTGATCCGCCCGTCTCGGCCTCCCAAAGTGCTGGGATTACAGGCTTGAGCCACCGCGCCCAGCCCATTCTTAAACTATTCCAAAAAATGTAAGAGAACATTTTCAAGCTCATTCCCTCAGTTTAGCATTACTGTTAAGAAACCCAGACATAATACTATAGTACTGTAAAACAAAATTACAGACCAGTTTTCCTTATGAATATAGAGAAGAAACTTGTTTACCATTTAATCCAGCAATCCCATTACTTGATATATACCCAAAAGAAAATAAATCATTCAACAAAAAAGATGAATGCACTCATATATTAATTGTAGTCCTATTCACAATAGCAAAGACATCGGATTAACCTAGGTGCCTATCAATGGTGGATTGAATAAAGAAAATATGATATAGATACCCTATGGGACACTATGCAGCCATTAAAAAAGAATGAATTCCTGTACTTTGCAGCAATGTGGATGCAGCTGGAGGCCATTATCCTAAGTGAATGAACACAGGAACAGAAAACCAAATACCACATGTTCTCACATAAGTGGGAGCTAAACTTTGAGTACACACGTACATAAAGATTGTAATAATACAAACTTAGGGCTACTAGAAAGGTGAAGGAAAGAGGTGGGGAGTGGGCTGAAAAACTACCTATTGGGTACTATGCTCACTACCTGGATGATGGGATTATCCATATCCCAAACCCCAGCATCATACAATATACCCGTGTAAGAAACCTGCACAGATACCCTCTAATCTAAACAAAAGTTGAATCTTCTAAAATCCTCAATAAAACACTAGCAAACAAAATCCAACAGCATATTTTAAAAGATTATATACCATGAACAAATAGCATTTATCCCAGGAATGCAAGAGAGATTCAATATATAAAAAGCAATTATGGCTAGGCCCAGTGCCTCATGCCTGCAATCCCAGCACTTTGGAAGGCTGAGGTGGGCAGATCACTTAAGCTAAGGAGTTTGAGAGCAGCTTGGGCAACATGGTGAAACCCTGTAATTATAAAATATCCAAAAATTAGCCAGGTATGGTGGTGCAAGCCTATGTTCCCAGTTACTCAGAAGGTATAGGTTGGGGGATTGCTTGAGCCCAGGAGTTCGAGGCTGCAGTGAGAGATCGCACCACTGCACTCCAGCCTGGGTGCCAGAGGGAGCTCTATCTCAAAAAAAAAAAAAAAAAAAAGGCATTCAAATTGAAAAATAAAAAGTAAAACTGTATTAATAATAACATGAATTTATATATAGAAAATCCTAAAGAATCCATAAAAAGCTATGGGCACTAATACATTCAGTAAAGTTACAGAATACACTGGAAATGAGGCTTATTTCTATATACCAGCAATGAACAAGCAAAAAACGCATTAGGGAAATAATTTCATTTACAATTGCATCCAAAAGAATAAAATAAAAATAAATGTTAAAAGCTGTCAGGCTTAGACACTGAAAACTACAAAACACTGGTTAAAGCAATTTAAAAAGAGCCAAATAAGTGGGAAGACATTCTATGTTCATTTTTAGAATATTTTACATTTTTAATATGACAATATTCCCTCAAATGACCTACAGATGGAATACATGTCCCATTTAAATTTCAATGTCAATTTGCAGAAATGGAAAAGCTAATTCTTAAATTTACAGGGACTCTGAACAGTCAAAATGATCTCCAAAAAGAATAAAGTTAAAGGACTCACACGTCTCAATTTCAAAACCTATGCAAAGCCACATTAATCCAAACAAGGTGGTACTGGCATAAGGATAGGCATACAGATCGATGTAATACAATTCAGAGTTCAGAAACACATCTATTATTTTGTTTTTAGAAATATTATTATTATAAATACATCTATGGTCAATTGATTTTCAATAAGATGCTATGAGTACTCACCAAGGAAAGAATATACTAACAAGTGGTGCAGGGAAAACTGGATATCTACAGGCAAAAAAATGGAAGTTGGACCCTTATTTCACACCACATACAAAAATTAATTCAAAAAGGATAGACAAACTAAATAGAAGAGCTAAAACAATACAACTCTTACAGAAAAGATAGGGCGGATCTTCATGATCTTGAATTGGTAATGATTTCTTAAATGTGATAACAAACCCACACACAACAAAAGAGAAAAAATTGGACTTCATCAAAACTTTTAAAAATTGTACATTGAAGGACACTATGAAGGGAATGAAAAGGCTGGGCACACTTGTAATTAGTGCTTTGTGAGGCTGAGGTGGGAGGATCACTTGAGCCCAGGAATTGGAGACCAGCCTGGGGAACATAGCAAGACCCTGTTTCTACCAAAAAAAAAAAAAAGAAAAGAAGAAAGAAAAGAAAATTAGCCAGGTGTGGGGGTACATGACTGTAGTCTCAGCTACTTGGGAAGCTGAGGCAGGAGGATTGCTTAAGCACAGGAGTTGGAGGCTTCAGCGAACCATGATTGCATCACTGCACTCCAATCTGTGTGACAGAGCAAGACCCTGTCACCAAAAAAAAAAAAAAAAAAAAAAAGAGAGAGAGAGAGAGAAAAGAAAAGTGAATGAAAAGACTACTGTACAAAATAGAAAAAAATTTGCATGTCATACATCTAATACAAGTTTTGTAACCAGAGTATATAAAATATCCATATAGCTCAACAACAGACAAATAAATAATCTAATAAAAATGAGCAAAGTCTTCTTTTCTCCAAAGAAGATATATAGATGGCCAACACAAAGAGGATTCTCAATGTCTTTATTAGGGAAACAGAAATCAAAACCACAGAAATATACCATTGTATATGCAGTAAAATGGCTATAACAAACAAAAATTGAAAAATAACAAGTGTTGGCAAAGATGTGGAAAAATTGAAACCCTCATACATTGTTTTGGGGACTATACAATGATGAAGCTACTGTGAAAAGGAGCTCACTGGCTCCACAATAAGTTAAACATAGAATTACCACGTCCCAGCAATTCCATTTCTAAATATATACCCTTCAAATTGAAAATAGGTGTTCAAACATAAATGCCTTAACAAATGTTCATAGCAGTGCTATCATCATAGCTGAAAGGTGGAAACACCCTGAATGTTGATCAGTTGGTAAATGGATAAAGAAATTAGGCCATATCTATATAATCGAATATTATTTATCCACAAAGAGAATAAAGCACTAATACAAGTTGCAACATGGGCGAACCTTGAGAACATTATCCTAAGTGAAAAAAGCCAGACACAAAAGACCACATACTGTACAATTTATTTTATGTCAGATATCCAGAATTAGCAAATCCATAGGGACTGCAAGCAGATAAACGTTTGCCTGGGAGTGAGTGATGTTTGCCAAGATGAGATTTGGATAGGGACACAGCCAAACCCTATCATTCTACCCCGGCCCCTCCCAAACCTCATGTCCTCACATTTCAAAACCAATCATACCTTCCCAATAGTCCCCCAAAGTCTTAACTCATTTCAGCATTAACTCAAAAGTCCGAAGTCCAAAGTCTCATCTGAGACAAGGCAAGTCCCTTTTGCCTATGAGCTGGTAAAATCAACAGCAAGTTAGTTACTTCCTAGATACAATGAGGGTACATGCATTGGATAAATACAGTCATTCCAAAAGGGAGAAATTGGCCAAAACAAAAGGACTACAGGCCCCACGAAGTTTGAAATCCAGCAGGGCAGTCAAATCTTAAATCTACATAATAATCTCCTTCAACTCTATGTCTCACATCAAGGTCCACTGATACAAGAAGTGGGTTCCTATGGTCTTAGGCAGCTCCCTCCCTGTGGCATTGCAGGGTACAGCCTCCCTCCTGGCTGTTTTCACAGGCTGGCGTTCAGTGTCTGTGACTTTCCAGGAGAATGTTGCCAGCCGTCAGTAGATCTACCATTCTGGGGTCTGGAGGAGGGTGGCCCTCCTCTCACAGCTCCACTAGGTGGTGCCCCAGTAGGAACTCTGTGTGGGGGCAATAATCCCACATTTCCCTTCTGCACTGCCCTTCTGCACATTTCCTTTCTGCACTGCCCTAGCAGGGGTTTTCAATGAGGGCCTTACCCCTGCAGCAAATTTCTGCCTGAGCATCCGGGCGATTCCACACATCTTCTGAAATCTAGGCAGAAGTTCCCAAACCCCAATTATTGACTTCTGTGCACTCCCAGGCTCAACACTACATGGAAGCTGTCAAGGCTTGTGGCTTGCACTCTCTGAAGCCACAGCCAAAGCTCTACGTTGCACTCTTTTAACCATGGCTAGAGCAGCTGGGATGCAAGGCACCCAGTCCCCAGGCTGCACACAGCTGAAGGACCCTGGGCCTGGCCCATGAAATCGTATTTTCCTCCTAGGGGTCAGGGCCTGTGATGGGAGGAGATGCCTTGAAGACCTCTGACATGTCCTGAAGGTATTTTCCTCATTGTCTTGGTGATTAACATTGGGCTCCTCGTTACTTACGCTAAGTTCTACAACAGGCTTGAATTTCTCTTCGGAAAACGGGATTGTATTTTTCTATTAAATTGTCAGGCTGCAAATTTTCTGGGCTTTTATGCTCTTTCCCTTATAAAACTGAATGCCTTTTACAGCACACAAGTCGCCTCTTGAATGCTTTGCTGCTTTGAAATTTCCTCTGTCAGATATCCCAAATAATCTCTCTCAAGCTCAAAGTTCCATAGATCTCCAGGGAAGGGGCAAAAAGCCTCCAGTCTCTGTGCTAAAACCTAACAGGAGTCTCCTTTGCTCCCAACAAGTTCCTCATCTCCATCTGAGACCACCTCAGCCTGGACTTCATTGTTCATGTCACCATCAGTATTTTGGGCAAAGTCATTCAACAAGTCTCTATGAAGTTCCAAACTTTCCCACATGTTCCTGTCTTCTTCTGAGCCCTCCAATTTGTTCTAACCTCTGCCTGTTATCCAGTTCCAAAGTTGTTTTCACATTTTTGGGTATCTTTTCAGCAACGCCCTACTATACTGGTATCAATTTACTGTATTAGTCCATTTTCACATGCTGATAAAGACATACCCAAGACTGGGGAAAAAAGTGGTTTAATGGACTTACAGTTCCATATGGCTGGGTAAACCTCACAATCATGGTGGAAGGCAAGGAGGAGCAAGTCACATCTTACATGGATGGCAACAGGCAAAGACAGAGATTTTGCAGGGAAGCCTCCCCTTATAAAATTATCAGATCTCATGAGATTTATTCGCTGTCAGGAGAACAGCATGGGAAAACCTGCCCCCATGATTTAATTACCTCCTATTGGGTCCCTCCCACAACACATAGGAATTCAATATGAGATTTGGGTCAGGATACATCCAAACCATATCAAAAGTTTCTTGAATTAGATGGTAATGATGGTTATATAACTGAATTTTACACTCTGAAGTGGTCAAAATGGTAATTTATTGTGCATGTTTTAGATAATTAGGGACATACTGAGTATCAACATGTGGGAAACTAATTCACAGATTAATTCAAGGAAAATTAACCTTCTCCAAGTATTAAGTGACATATTTGTTTATTAAACGTATGATTTTTTTTTCTCTTTCTTAAATAAAAAAACTTGTTTACAAAAGCAATGGCTGACTAGTGGGCTACTACTATGTTCACTAGTGAGCATGCCTTATTTGCCAAAAGTCTCTTCTTTTTTTGCTCTGTTTCATGTTAATGAAATTCCACTTATAATTATTTCACATGCTCATATCTTTGATTAGGAAAAATGCCTTTTGAATGGAGACACTTATTATCAGTCCATCTCTTCTTTGAATGAAAAGTTTAAACATGAGCATTTTTAAATATAACTAAAGCATTATTTTAAGAATATTGCCCTATCAATAAAAATAATTGAATATAATATTTTCACACATAATTTTATCCCTGTCTCATTTTTTACCCTACTTACATCAAGTCCCTGATTTCATCATGCTTTTAATTAAAATATGTCTGGATTTTGTTTCTTTCTCATTCATTGATCTATCTGCCTTAACCCTAAGGTAGACTCTTATCTCACACTAGGATGATTGCATTAGTTTCTTGTTCTCTCTGATTTTAAGGCCTTTAACATTTCAATCCATTCGATAATAATTCTGCCAGATTATGCTTCCTAAAATATAGCTTTTACATATTTTTTTGTGTTTTAAATTCTGCTGTGATCCTCCATGCCCTCATGATCAAGTCTAATTTCAGTTGTGTGATATCTCATGTATTTTAGCAAATTACTGTTCTTACCTATATCTTTTTACTCTTTTTCATTATTTGTTCTCATTTCATGATGACTAATTTAAACATAAGACTATTGTATTAGTTCATTTTCACACTATTATAAAGATATACCATAACTGAAACTGGGTTATTTATAAAGAAAAGAAGTTTAATTGACTAACAGTTCCACATGGCTAGGGAAGCTTCAGGAAACTTACAATCATGGCGAAAAGGGAAGGGGCACATCTTACATGGTGGCAGGCGACAGAGAAAGTGAGCAAGAGCAGGGAAAACTGCCTTATAAGACCATCAGATCTCATGAGAACCCACTCGCTATCATGAGAACAGCATGGGGAAAGCTGCTCCCATGATTTCATCACCTCCCACCTGGTCCTGCCCTCAACAGGTGGGGATTATGGGAATTACAACTGAAGATGAGATTTGGGTGGAGACACAGAGCTATACTACATTGACTATGCATAGCAAGACATGCACCATATGTAAAGAATCTGGTTTGTCTCTTGAGACAGAAGAAATATAATTGAATTCTAATTTTAGGATTTATTTCTTGAAATACTGAGAAAGTTACAAATTATTGGAGTTAGTTTCCATATCTATACAATGAAAATTTAAAATGTCTCTTTTCTATCACCTATAGTTTTTGTGAAGTCACAATGAGGTACTACATGTTAAATGCATTAAAAATAAGAGTTGATATTAGTTTGCATATAATGCCAATGATACCTTACTCATGACAGAACAACAAATGTAGTACTTTCTACCAAATGTTTTTAAGATAGGTATAGCTCTGTCCTTTATTATTGTTCTTTTTCATTATGCTGTGTAACTTTATTGAAGAGGGGAATGAGTGTGAAGAATTGGCTTCATGTGAATACTCCTCAGGTCAGTGGAGAAGCAGCATTATTTGTATTCCTGATTATTAGCTACAACCACAGTCTGGCCCTAATAAAGCCAGCACAAAAGATGACTAATTTTAGAAAACGGCTACTCCTAAAATAAAATTATACTCTAAATATGCTTATTATTTTATCCTTAGATAAACTGAGGGTTGTCTCTAAAATATAAAATATAGTATTAGGAATACTGATCTTCTTGCTTAGCAATTTTTAATAAGAATAACTCAATGTTGAAAATTTCCCATACTAGTTAACTAATTTATTTTTAGAAAACAGCTATATCTCTAACTCTGAAAAAAAAAATCTTACAATTACTTATTCCAAAATTCTACTTGCAAGAAACAATTATGTTGAGCCAGTAACTGGTTAGTTTAATATGGACATATTTTTGTTTTAAATTTGATATTTTTTCTTCTTTCACTGAATAAGAGATATGCTGAGTATGATAGCCTCACTTTTCTTTCTTTCTTTCTTTCTTTTTTATTTTAAACAGAGTCATGCTCTGTCACCCAGGCCGGAGTCCAGTGGCACTATCTCAGTTCACTGCAACCTCTGCCTCTGAGGTTCAAGTGATTCTTGTGCCTCAGCCTCCTAAGTAGCTGGGATTACAGGGGTACACTACCATGCCCAGCTAATTTTTTGTATTTTTAGTAGAGATGAGGTTTCATTATGTTGACCAGGCTGGTCTCAGACTCCTGGCCTCAAGTGGTCCATGGGCCTCAACCTCCCAAAGTGCTGAGATTACAGGTATGATACACCATGCCTGGCCAAGAGTCTCACTTTTAATAATGAGAAAGTAAAACTGAAGACTTGATTTTCCATGGCTGAAAATATGTGGTTTGCCAGTTACAGAGGCAGAGACAAATCTATCATATTCCCGAAATCCTGTTTATCGCTTTTGTTGCTAGTATAGTATACGTAAAAACAAAATCTTGTCATGGCTTGAATGTAATTGTAGTTGGAATACTTTTCTGCTTAACCCTTTTTTCTGTATGAAATTATAAAAACAGTAGATGAATGGATGAAATATTTTCTTTGTGCTCATGATAAATGTGTGACACTAGAAGAAAGACTACATTGAGTTCCCAAATGTTATGCTGCCTCATTCAGGAAACTGCTTTTGTCACTTTTCCCAGTTCAAAGTAATTTTTGTGTGTGTGCAAATTGTTGTTTCGTGATATATGCAACGAAACTGCAGATATAGAATTAAAATGAAAGAAAAATTGGAATTAGAAAAGATCTGGCTTTATGTGTAAATAGAAAAGGTCAATTCATATAGAAAGTCATCAGGAAATTTGAGACCTAAATATTTTCCATTCTAGAAAGAAAAACAACAACAACAACTTGAGGTTGATTTCAAGTTCCACACCTGTTCAAGTTCTATTTCATTCGCCCTATTGAAGGGTAAAATTCTAGTCTTTCTTCTTGTCCTAGTTAAGCCTCAGGTGCAAAAGCTTGAGTTAATCATACTCCTCGAACATACACATTATTGCCATCGGTCTAAGGCTTTTTGTTATTTATTGACTTGTTTATATGCTTGTTTGATTGTTTCCTTTTATTCCCATTTTCACTGTTTTGTGCAAATCCTTATATTTACATATTTCTATAGAAAATGTATTATTGTGCATGTGTATTTTAAGTTTGAATACATAATGCTATTTTATAGATTACTTTATCTTTCAACTGCATTTTCCAAAACCATCAGCATTTCTGTATCTTCTGCACGGTATTCTATGATATCCATCCACCACTTTCTATAAGCTTACTCAAGGAAGGACACACAGGTTGCCTCAACTCCCTAGCAACTAAACAAGTATATAATGCCTATCCTTTTATATGCTCCTTAATGGAAATGTTGACCATTGCTTTGGTATATACACCCAGTAAAAGAATTGCAAGGGCATACCATGGCATAAACTTAAAAAAATTAAATTAAAAAAATAACTATACATACTGAATATCAACATGTGGGGAATATACCACATGTACAATTCATAAATTTATCAACATAAATTGAGCCACTGAATAATTTAATGTATTGCTTGCAAAAAAGGTAAAACAATATACCGTGTTCTCCCTCTACTTTTCCCTTTTCCTACTTCTACTCAAGCTGTTCTTCCCAATTTTTTTCCTCTCTTTATTCAAATCGTGGTTTTCATATTTCCAATTTTTAAATTGATCATTTTTCAAAATTATCTTCAGCAGCAGAGTATGTCTTCAAAGAAAATTGGATGTATAGAGCAAATTACATGTGCATGTATGTGAGTGCATGTGAGTGTGCATACATATGTATACACTCACACGTATATCAGATCAAAGACTTCCTCTTTCATTGAGTTGGGTTGGGTGCTGTTCCACTGCTGCCTGCTACTCCCTCCCCTTAGGGGAATCCTGGGAATTTTCCAGAGCAGTAGCATCAGGTTTAAAAAGTCTTAAATCTTTGAGATAAATTTGTATAAGTTGGGAGGAATAATAATATATATTACTCTTTAATAGATATTCCCGTATAATTTAAGTCTCAAAGCATCAAATTTAACAAGGAGTACAAGGAAACAGAGTTTCATAAAGTCACCAAAACTCAATGATTGTATAGCAAACAATCTCTTTTCCCCTTTTACTAATATAAAGTGTTTTATTTGGGTAGTTTAGCAGAGTCGGATCGATGCAAGTCAAGCTTTGTCACTGTGACTGACCAAACTAGACATTTTACTATGTTAAGAATGTTAAGAATGAACACAAATGTTCCTGTACTCAGTATGCATGTTAACCTTGAGTACTGTAGGAATCAAGAATTGCATTTCTCGGAATTAAGGATACATTTGTGGTTACTGTGCAAAAACTAAAACAGAAAAATCTCCTTCTCCTGTTGTTTTCACTTTTTACAATATTTCCTCCAGCTGTGGTTTCCTCACATTTTATTTGTCTGTTCTTTTTCAAATGCAAGCCCTCTTTCAAATTCCCTTCTACTCCAAAGCCTTACCTTCATTTTTTACTTAAAATATGCATCTGAAACACCTTTAGCTAAATTTTCTTTAGTGTATATATTTGTTCAATTTGCAAACTTCAAGCTAAGAACCATTTTCTATTTTTTTCTATTGTCTGTCTCAGATACCAAGTTTTTGTTGGATTTTTGTTGAATTTTGCAGCACAAATTACATTCAATAAACCAATTGTGCAGAACATTGATTAAACACTGAGATCTTTGATATACAGCATACTTTAAGTAATTTAGTGAAAGCTCTAAAATGATTTTGCCTAAAGCATTTCCCTTTATCCTGTATAATCTTTAAAAATCACAATTCATGACAGTGTTGGATTCTATTTATTTCTTAGCTTAAATGACCTATCTACCTTCAGGAATATCTACATCTGTCAGGTGTACCTGGAAAACCCAATACATTCAGATGTCAGTCATTACAATATTGCAACACATTAAACCAGTAGATGGCAGTATCACTCAGCAAAATCTAGAGTTGATTTTTTTTAGGCCTTTGTACAATAATCATACTATCCTAAAAATTCCCCAATAGTATGAGCTGACAAAGGTCTTGCTTAACCATAATCAATCTTTATTCTCGGGTAGATTAAAAATGGTTAAATATACTTGATTATATCAAACTCAGGATAAAACTGTTTTTTTTTAATATGTTGAACATTTGTACCTTTGGCTTATTGCTATGTTTTGTGTTCATTTTACAAATATATAATCCTAGAAACACTTTGCATGTTTTTTAAACATTTAATTTCATAATTTAAATTACAATTCTGTAAGTGATATTCTCAATTTAGAAAAAAAGTTTATTTTAGCTATTTTATGTGATTGTAAGTGCTGCATACTGCTATATTAAACCCTCAGAGGCGTGAGGGCTCTGATAGACTTTGCCTATACTGTTGAAATAAGTTACTAGGCTTTTCCTTATCTTTCTAGCTAACTTGTTTGCTCAGATAACTACAAATATACCTAGTTTTGTGGATCTGTATGTCTTTACTGGCACTGCAATGCAGTTCATAGTATCATTTGTCTTACTGGGTTAAGTAGCAGATGATGACTCATACAATTGCAAGAGATAAAATGCTAAAAGTAGCATAGGTTATTTTACATTCCAGACAATCATAAGTCTACATTATTAGGTTTTTGTCTATAAAAATTACTTTAATTCTTACAATACAATATTTTAGGATATTAAATAGAAAAAATAAAGTTCCTATTAACGTGTTTGGAATTTAATGTAGAAGCGCTCATATGAAGTGAATTAGAACTTGGAGTGGTTGATGTTATTTCACTTGCTCTGTTTCTCCAATATTCTTAGGACAACTGACTGCATAGTAACAAACTATTCTTACATTTAATATCTTGGTTTTTTTAACAAAGGGCAAAAAATTATAGCATTTGTATGAAAATATGCCATTAAGTAGAAGCAATGTTTGTACTGTATACTTAGAAGTAAAGATGTGACTATGAAACACAGTGAATTGCATAGGTCTAATAAGTCTGGTGAGTCAGTTGCTTAATGAAAATGAATCCAATTGAGTAAAGCTCCAAGTGTATCCACTGGAGTAAATGAATGTTCTAAATTCTGTAGAAAGCAACTGGAGTGTGTCACACAAGCATCCAAAGAAAACAGGTGGTGATTTCAGATTTCCCAGGTGAGGATTACAATCAAGTTGCAATTGTGGATCTCTCCTGTGTAAGAGCAAGTACGGATTGTTCTTTAAAGTCATGCTCTGCTGGTGTTCTGTTTGCTGCAGACACTGCCTTTTCAAGCGATGTCTCGTTTACAGGCAGATAAATTCATCCTTTTGCCAAGGACATTCGTAATTGTCAGAGCCTTTGCTGTTTTCTTTGACTGGGGTGAATCAGCTGTTTAACTAAACAGTGAGTACATATGCTCACACATTTCTTCCTTCTTTTCCTAGCTGTACCTTTCTTTCATACTTTATGAAATGCCCCCTGCTAATCAAAGTCAAACAGTGCATAATGGACTTTTATGAAAGCTGAAATGTATTTATTTCAAGTGCGGAGCGTTTGAGCAGGCTGTGATTTAATCTTTGCTATTTGTTTTTCCTTATCAAGCGATTGGCAGGAGGAGGCGAGCACAATCCATTTTTCTGATTAATACACTGCCATGCACTTTGATTTCCTCCATATGAAGGTTACAAAGACTGCTGGTGCCATCAAGGAAAAGATGAGTTCTCATAAAGGAAAATGTCAAATGCATCCTGTTTTGTGAAGATAGCTGAGGCTGTGAGGTTCAATGGAAGAATCAGGGGCTTTGGAGTCAGAGAGGCCCGGGACTAGATTCAGCTCACCAACTTATTTGCCTTACACAGGTGCTTTACTACCTGGCATTAATCCATGGGGCACCCAACCCATCCTACCAGGATCCTTTACCCACATAAAACCTACCATAATAACAATTTTGAGTCAGTACCAGTCTACAGATAAGTCTTACAGTCATGTTTGGCAGCATTTTCTGTTTCTCCTGGCATTAAGGTGATACATATCTTTCAATGAATAGGATTGGTTTTCAATTCAATGAAATATTATAATCTTTATGAATTTCCACTTCGTCACAGGAAAACAAATTTAGCAGTTCTTACTTCAAGCAGTTGTGTTAAGTATTGACTCTGGTGCATATGTAAAGTACCTGGTGAATAATAGAAGTTCATTTAACATTAATCACAGTCTTCCATCATTTTTCAAAAGTAATCACTGCAAAGGTTTTGAATAACAAATTGTTATAAGAAGGAATTTTTCTGTATTTCCACAAATGGAAATGAGCTATTTCATGGATTTAATGTGAGCTAATGTCCAAAAATTTCCTTTCTTCTCTTAAATTACTCTTTAAGAGAAGGTAAGGGGACATTTAAAGGAAGGATATTTCTTTAATTTGCCAATTTATTTTCCCTATGTACGTAAAGTTATTGATTATAGTATTTCCACAACTCATAAGTCAATTAATTATCATTTAATATATTACTGATAATATATTATAAAATAATATTAAGCAGTTACTATATTTCCTAAAGGCACATGACCACTAGTTGTGTCTTAAGCAATTGACAAAATAGATTCTATTCATTATCGTAATATTGAATTGTTATTGACACCCATGGTCAAGCAATTTAACATGATATACTCACTGTAACAGACTTAAAATGAGAAGAAAGACTTATTTAATTTGGGACTTAATGGCTAAAAGGTAACTTGAATTTGAAAATATTTCACTTTGTCAGTGTCTTCACATTATGAAGGTCTATGGGTTGAATACGGTGTTGAGGTATAAACATTTTTTTTGAAGTTGAGATAAGGCAGATTGAATTATACACTTGTTGGAGTACTTGCAACGTGAACTTCTAAAGTTCATTTCAACTCCTGCTTATGTCTCACTTAAGCCCATATTTCCAAAACAATTAACCTCTTGAAGAAGAGACCATGTCAGGGTGATTTTGCTTCATATGTAGATAAAATAAGCACCTCTGTGATAAATGATTTATCTACTTTCTTAATTTTAAATAGAAGCAACCCTTTATGTAATTCTAAATAAATTTTCAAATTCAAGAAATACATTTTTAATATACTGGAATTAGGTTCTTCTAATATTTTTAATATTGGTGATAGTGATGCAACTAACAATTACTTCTTGGTAAAACATACATGGTTAGTAACAATACTATTTTTTCTCAACTAGTGTGTCTGCTAAACATTTTTTAAGTGTTTGGAATCCTAAGTACAAATTCATTTTGATATTAGACTTTTTTTTCCATATAACTGGGGATAAAACAAGAAGAGAAAGTATATACTTGATAATAATAGTTGTCTTTAAAATCATAGGATTTTAGACTAGTTCTTTAAAAAAAATGCCTTAAAATAGTGCATCTTAGTTTGAAAGCTTAATCCTAAATGAATGAATTGCACAAGATAGCTACACAATTGGGAAAAAAAGAGACTGAAAAAAGGGGGGAAGTAAACAATTTCCTCCAAAACAAGTATTTAAATTGGGAAGGGAATACAAACAAAAACCCTAATCTAATTTATATTAATTACATAATTTACAGTTTTCTTTTCCCTATATCTTCTCTCTCCTCCATTTCTGCTTTTTCTCTTTCTTTCTCTCCCTTACTGCATCAGCTCTTTGTTTAGATTTGGAAATTTGCTGATTATTTATGAATATAATTTGTTCTTTTAATTCACGGGTGGCAGGTGGAACCCTTCAAAATAACCATTAAATTGACTCAAAACAGGTATTTAAGGGGGTTTAAATTGCTAGACAAATGTAGGATATTAACTGCCTTATAATTCTGAACAGTTTCATTTATCTGGCATCATATCTGGCAACACTGACCTGTTCAGACGCAAAATTAACCCCTTGGCCAGCTTACGCACACACATACACACACACACACGTGTCCATATATATGTACATATACAGACATACAACTTGTCTCTATGGCATATGTGCACTTTAGAAAAGAACAATCTCACGTGAAGAGTCTAATGTTCCTTTTTTCTATTTTTGCAGTAGAAAATAGTCATTTGAAGTAAAGAAAAATAAGTACGTTTTGTTCACATGTCTGGTACTCATGGTGATTGACAAGATTTCAAATAAAGGGTGCTGCATCTCAGATTGACTGCTACCCCTACAATGTTAGAAAATGATAAGGAAATGGCCACATCCCAATGGATAAGCCAATGTATAGAGAATGCATAACTCTCAGAAGTAACTGATAGTAAGATAAATCTGAAAAAGGTTCTAAAAATACTGGATCTGAAATAGTACAAACAATGCTTGAAGTTGATTAAGGAGTTACCAGTTACTTGTGAGAAGGAAGTTTGCTAATGCATACAGCATGATTTAGTGATTTCATTCTGTGATATATATACCACAGAAAAATTCTTGTCCAATGTACAAAATTGTTCCAAGTAAAATAGTAGGTAACAAAATTAACCTGGAAAATGTTGCTTAAAAAATAATGAATAAATAAGTTGTGGACTATCACCAGAATATAACATTATGCAGCAATCAAAATAAATGAAGGTAGGGCCGGGCGCGGTGGCTCAAGCCTGTAATCCCAGCACTTTGGGAGGCCGAGATGGGTGGATCACGAGGTCAGGAGATCGAGACCATCCTGGCTAACCTGGTGAAACCCCGTCTCTACTAAAAAATACAAAAAACTAGCCGGGCGAGATGGCGGGCGCCTGTAGTCCCAGCTACTCGGGAGGCTGAGGCAGGAGAATGGCGTAAACCCCGGAGGCGGAGCTTGCAGTGAGCTGAGATCCGGCCACTGCACTCCAGCCCGGGCGACAGAGCGAGACTCCGTCTCAAAAAAAAAAAAAAAAAAAAAAAAAAAAAAAAAAAAAATGAAGGTAGTTGCATAACTTAAATTAATAAGTATAATATTTAGCTAAAGATTATATAATAGAAAAATATAGCATTTAACCTTTAATATAAGTTTCAAAAACTAGCAAAATGAAAAATATATTGTAAAATACATTGATTATATATTTATATGTACATATATGTGGGGTTGTGTGTATACATAGATAATATATGTAGAAAAATGAAAATAAATGCAAAGAAAATGACAGTAATTTTTTTTTGGGGGGGGGATGGAGTCTTGCTCTGTTGTCCAGGCTGGAGTGCAGTGGTGCAATCTTGGCTCACTGCAACCTCTGTCTCCTGAATTCAAGCAATTCTCCTGCCTCACCCTCCCTAGTAGCCAAGATTACAGGCATGTGCCACCACACCTGGCTAATTTCTTTTTTTATTTTTAGTAGAGACAGTGTTTCACCATGTTGGCCAGGTTGGTCTTGAACTCCTGACCTCAGGTGATCCCCCCACCTCGGCCTCTCAAAGTGCTGGAATTACAGGCATGAACCACCGCGCCCTGCCAACAGCAAAAATTTTAAGACCTCTGGAGAGCAAAGCAAGGAGCACCAGTGGATTTCAAAGGTAAGTGAAATTCTCAAATTATTAATGTAGTTACTGAAAGTTCGAATTTGTGTTAGTAATTATTTCAGCTATCATATATATTACATATATTTTTGCATGCATGAAATGTAAGAAATATTTTAAAATAGAAATCAAAAAAATAAGTAACATAAACACCTTTAAAAATAAATATTATTGTGAGTAGTCACTTGCCCTTTATGGAAATAAAAATTGGAGTAACCTCTTCAAAAACAATTTGTCAGTATGTATATAAGAAATTAGAAATATGTATACCATTTGCCCCAGCATACTACTTTCAGAACTTACTCCTAAAAATATACTTATGGATGTATGCAAGGTCGCAGTTATAAGGATGCTTTACCCCCTGTACTGTGATTTATGATAGCAGAAATTGTGGCTAAAGCAAATGTTTGACAATTAGGGAACAGTAATATAAATAAGGGTATGTACACATAATAAATTATGCCATAATTATTCTAAGTAAATAAAATAATGCTGCATGTCGCTATTGTCCATTTCAATGTCCACATTCTTTCTAAAGTTTTCACAGCATATTTAGTGTTCAAAGATGTTCCCTTTACATTTTTGTCACTTCTTTCAAAAATTTTTTTCAATTATAAAATCTTTTATTATTTTTGCCAAGTTAATTTTAAATTTTGCTTTGTTTTATCTGACAAAATATTGCATATATTTATTGCATAAAATATAGTTTTAAAATATGTATACATTTTGCAATGGCTAAATTGAACTAATTAACATATACAATACCTCACATAATTATTGATTGTGGTGAGAATACTTAAAATCTACTTTCTGAGCAATTTTCAAGAGTATAATACATGTTATTAATTACAGTCATTATAGTTACTTATACAATAGATCACTTGATCTTATTCTTCTTCACTAATGGAAAGTGTGTATTAGTTGACCATCTCACCCAAAAGACAGGTACAAGCATTCCTTGTTTGTACTTAAGTACTTATATATTTTTTATATAGTGGGGGCATATATAATGTCAATTTTATGTCTTCTATTTTTGTTTCAATTATATATACATTTAAAACTTCTATTTAAAACACATTGCTTCAATTATAATTGCTTATTTTTATCACATATAGTAGGAATTATCATAAATGTTTGTAAGTGACTGAAAGTCACTGATGAGCTTTGGCTTGTGAGCATCCTAAAAAATAATGCAATGCAATGTCTCTTTACACCTTTGTAATAGGCATGCCTGAGAAAGCCGGGTAATGCAGAGAGCTGGTTGTATGCAAGACAGGAAATCACTCCCACACTTCAGATGGGCAGGTGAACTAGTGCAGTCCATTTGTAGATCAATTTGGAAAAGTCTAATCAAATAAATATATGACCCAAACATTCAACTCCTGGAAATAGGAGCCAAAGGAATGTCTACATATAGAAGATTGTATTTTACATAGTATTAGGGAAGTGATCTGTGTTCAGGCTGGGTAGGGCATAGCAAAATGTGGTAAGAGCACAACAGGAAGCACTTCACTATAGGTTGAATCAGTAAACTACATAAAGACATAGAGAGACATGTACCAAATATGCAAACAAAAAGTAGATTAATCTTAGAATTTTAGAGCAGAGTAAAAAGAGTTGAATAAAAAACACAAAAAATGTACACTTCCACTTTCCTTCTAACTCAGGTTCCAGATTAAGCTGCTTTAACAATAAGACCCAAACGTTTGTGTGATATGCCCAAGGTTACCATAGTTATTATATTCTTTATTGGTCTATTTTTATACAATCTGCATGCTAGCTAAGCATGGTTTTTAACTTTGTAAATGGTTGTTAAAGGAAGTGAAAGAAGCAGGAGGAGTAGAAAAGGGAGGATAGGAAGAAGGAAAAGAGGAAGTAGAGAAGGAGGGGAGAGAGACCCTAAGTCTAAGATATTTACTATCTGAAACTCTAAGGAAAAATCTTGGCTGGTCTTTGCTATTAACAGTCATTTAGGGACCCATCTCCTTTGTCTTACTGCTGCTTGCTTCTCAATCTGCAGCAAGTATCAATATCACCTATAAGGTTGTAAACCGGATTGCGGGCCCCATCTCTGAGTTTCTGACTGAGTAGGTCTGGCACACAGCCAGAGAATTCACAATGCTGAAACTGACAGTTTCTGAGGTGAGGCTGATGTCACGTGCCTGGGAAGAACACTGTGAGGACCAGTGCCTTGGAGCACTGCTGTTAACTCGCCTGCTTGAAACCACATCACCCCCACATCTGTGTAGCACAGAGTAGGAAGGAAGAAAAACAACACGTTTAGTATTCTGAGGCTCAGACCTGGAAGTGTTTCATATCACTTTGCTTTCATTCCACATGGACACACCAAACTGCAGAAAATTCTGAAAAATGTAATTTATATTTCTATTACTATTGAATAAGGGGATAATGAATTTTGGTAGAAAATTAGGAATCTCTGCTACTGTAGTATTTACATAAATTAAAAGAGCATGAAAATGAAGTAAAAAATGTCCATTATAGAAGGACCTTTGGAAATGAAAACATGCATATTAAATCATGAAATTGATTGCCTCTGTGGGGAGGGAAATGTGTGCTTGTGTGTGTGTGCTTGTATATGTGTGTGCATGTAATTTTTCACAGATCAATTAATAATGTAAACTGAGTAAAATAATTAATTCAATTCTCTGCACTCGAGGTTAAAATAAAAAATCAGGGCCAAGTGCTGTGGCTCACTCCTGCAATCCAGCACTTTGAGAGGCCAAGTGGGGTGGATTACTTGAGGTCAGGAATTCGAGACCAGCCTGGTCAACATGACAAAACCCCGTCTTTGTGAAAAATACCAAAAATTAGCCAGGAGTGGTGGTGTGCGCCTGTAGTCCCACTTACTCAGTAGGCTGAGGCATGAGAATTGCTTGAACCAGGAAGCAGAGGTTGTAGTGAGCTGAGATCATGCCACTGCACTCCAACATGGGTGAAAGAGCCAGATTTTGTCTCAGAAATAAATAAAAATAAATAAAATATCAGTCATCCTACAAATAAGCATATATTTACTTCAGAAAAATATATACAAATTTGTCTTGGAAATTTAATTTATTTTTATACATTGATTATAACTTAAATACCTAAGTTTTGGAGTAATTATAGTACTTAATTTATTTAAAATTTGAAAAGCCTGCCATAAGCAACATGAGAAACAAACGCTGGTCAGCGCTTATTCAGACTTATTAAAAATGAAAACTAAAATGATTTGCTACTACAGCTCTTTGTCATAGAAAAAACAAAAGCCCGTCTTGGTTCAAAGCCTATGACACTGAAAAGCTTCAGAAGATTTGACAATTTCTCATCACTAAGAAATATAATAATAATAACATAGCTGACATTTACCAAAAGCTTATAGTACAATGAGCATGCTGTACTAACAGTTTTGCATGTACCTGCTCATTTAATCACTGAAATGACTGAATGAGATAGGTACTACTACAATTACCACTTATGTACCGGGAAACTGAAGTACACACAATAAAATAAGCAAGATCGCTAGTTAGTAACTAAGAGCCAAGTTTGAAATTTCTGTTGTCCTTCTTTCTGAGCCTGCATTTTTCAGCCACTACCTTAAACTTTCTCTTTGTAGAAAGAGAACATTGTTAAACACTGTAATAATAAGGGAGCAGCACACACACCCAGTGTGTGCACAAACACACAGAACATCATTAGTACATGAAACAAAATGTTTTGCTGTGATGTTTTCAGAGAAAGACAGGATAAAGTCGCAGTCACAGAATTAGTAAGAATAGCTTCTATATTCTTCCTAGTCCTAAAATAAGCTCTGCTGTTATCTACTAAGATAGAGAGAACTGTTGTTTAAATAGTGGAAATAATGATATCTCTTTTGGTCAGAGGTGGGCGAATGACTTCTTTGAAGGTAAAACCTTGAAAATGAAGTTAAGTTCCTCAGAGATGAATTGACAGGTCCTGGTATCTGTATTTTCCACATTTTGAAGAGGAAAAGAGCGTTGGTGCTTTCTTAGCTCCAAGGGGAGGAGAAGTTGATGGTGATTATTCCAATCCAGGGTTGGTGAGCTACTGCCTACCCTCTGGCCAAATCAGCCTAGCTGCCTATATATGCAAATGAAGCTGTATCGGACTCTAAGCACACTCAGAATTTAGATAACTGGTATAGTTGATTTCCTGTAATTACGGTGTAGGGATTTTTCCTCAACCCCCAAAAGTTCATAGTTGGAACACATCCCTATTACAGAAGACAGGTTAACAAGAGAAAAACAAGTGGCGGGGCACGATGGCTCACGCCTGTAATCCCGGGAGGCCGAGGCTGATCACAAGGTCAGGAGATCGAGACCATCCTGGCTAACAAGGTGAAACCCCGTCTCTACTAAAAATACAAAAAATTAGCCAGGCGTGGTGGCGCTCCTGTAGTCCCAGCTACTCGGGAGGCTGAGGTAGGAGAATGGTGTGAATTTGGGAGGCGGAGCTTGCAGTGAGCCAAGATTGTGCCACTGCACTCCATTCTGGGCCACAGAGAGAGACTCTGTTTCAAAAACAAACAAACAAACAAAGTATATTAACACATATATTTCATATACACATGGGAGACTCTCAGAGAATGAGTAATTCTAAAACGGTGGCTTTGAATTCCAGCTTATATAGCATCTTCAACAATGAATAGTAAATTTTTAGAGAAGGAATAAGACAAAGGAAGAGGACTTTGAGTTTTCACAGGTGATCACTTTGGAGAAGGGTAAATAAATGGCAGATAAAGACTGGTTAGAAAGCCAATTAAGGTAGATTCCTCTGGTACCATCTCCAGGTCCATAAGGGTCTACAGGTGTCATCACTGGTTAATTTTTGCTCTCCTTGGTTGAAGGCGGAAGGATACCTTTTCTTTGTAACTCTGTTTTCTACTTCTAGGCAAATAGGGAAAGGACAGACGCTTTCCTGAATCTGCTTCTTCTTGATTTCTGCAGCTCAAGAATCCTTCATATTTGGGGGCAGCATATTCTAGTCCCCCACAATGGCAGGATTGAAAGGCCTTCGGGACCAGATATCTTTACTACGTCAATGATTAGGAAAAAATTGCTAAACTGCATTTTAATTCAACAAAATATACTTGCCAAGATGAGGTTTGGGGAGCTAAAGTTTTTGTTTGTTTGGTTGGTTGGTTGGTTTTGGTTTTGGTTTTTTTGTTTGTTTGTTTGTTTTGAGATGGAGTCTCACTCTGTCACCCAGCCTGGAGTGCAGTGGTGCTATCTCGACTCACTGCAAGCTCCGCCTCCCGGGTTCACACCATTCTCCTGCCTCAGCCTCACGAGTAGCTGGGACTACAGGCGCCGGCCACCACGCCCGGCTAATTTTTTTATATTTTTAGTAGAGACGGGGCTTTGTCGTGTTAGCCAGGATGGTCTCGACCTCCTGACCTCATGATCAGCCCGCCTCAGTCTCCTAAAGTGCTAGCATTACAGGTGTGAGCCCCCGCGCCCGACCAGGTAGCTCAAGTTTAAGTCAGTCAGTGCTAACTAACGACACTCTCCTAGCCAATTGGATTAGGTTGAGAATGGGCATGTGACCTAATTCAGACAATGAGGCAAGAGGGGAGGTTTTCAAAGCGCGTATAGAAAATATTTCTCTAGTAGCATGTAGCAAAATGAATAGTGTCACTCCCAAATTATTGTTTGTCTGGAACTCACAATATAATCTTAATTGGAAGTAGAGTTTATGCAGATGTAATTAGTTAAATATGTTTGTAATAATATCCTGCTGGGTTTAGGATGGTCCTTAAATTCAATGACTTGTGTCTTTATAAAAATAGGAAACAGCGCAGAGACATACAGAGCAAAGGTGTCAAAGCAATAATTGCAGTGGTCAAAGTTAAGCAGGTGAAAAAGACTTTATTTGATTATATTACAATAGGATAGAGAGGCTGAAACTCAGGCTGAGATCAAATCCACTGACAAAAATGGCAGATATTTTAAGAGCTGGGGCGAGGGGATTCTAGGCCATCTGTTTTTGTTAATTAGCTTTACCCAAAGGAAAATAAACTTTCTCATCCTATCTTCTTGAAAAACTTCCTCATCCTACCAATCTTCTTGACAGGAGGTAGTGTTACTACTTGGAGCAAGGTGCTCACTTTAGTTAGGTTCCTACTCTCCCGGATAGACCAATTTTCCTTGATAATTACATTTCAAAATATGGCGCTCAAGTATTTGAGAAAGATAACTCAGGATTTTAAAACTTTGAAAAAGATTTATATGTCAAAGGGGCAGAGAACAAATTTGCAATTGCGTGTTTTCTAAAGTAAATGCTCTAAGAAAAGGGAGGAAGAGCAACCTCCCTGGTTAGGTCACCCGGATTCTGCAGCGGCCAGGGTAGGAGGGAGGTGAGGTCTTAGAGGCAGAAAGAAGACTGGCTAAGGTTTATTCAGCTGAGGGAAACCTTAAGGCTCGCTTGAGCAAAGCCCATGTGTTGGCAGAGATAGGATTTATGCTGCCGCAAACTAAGGATGTGAGGACCTACAAGAGGCATAAGAAGAATACTTCCTTAGAGCCTTCAGGGGGAGCATGACTGCCAGAAACTTGATTTGGGCTTCTGGATGCTTGATCTGTGAGAGAATGCATTTCTGAAATTTTAAACCACCCAGTTTGTTGTGATAGGTGATGGTAGTCATAGAATATGAATATACTATAGGCCATAAGTCTTCTTTCTCCCTGTATTTGGATGTAGCCCTGGAAATAATTGGTAAAAATCTTACCTTGGGATTAATTACACCCACTGTGGAAACCTGAGAATTGAGAAAAATTGTCCTAGTAATATCCATGAAATGCAAAATCAAGGCAATATACGTTGGGCCTCTATTTATCCAACTTGTTTTGTGAAGCAATAAATGCCATTTAGGTTGATACAGTTTTGAGAAGGAACCTTGTTACTTGGAAACAAAAACATCTTAATTTGGTGTATGCACTGCACAACTTGGGAGAGCAGCCCCACATAGATTACAATGTGAATGGCACTTTCTGGAATTATTGAAAACTGCAATTCTACCTACTTCCTTATGGTCATTTTGTGTCCTTCAACATTATACCAAACAAAGCAGTTTGAATGCTCTGTGAGTCTCGGGGTTACCACTAATACCTTTTGGGAGACAAACTGTGAGAATTAAATAGCAGCATATATGAATTATTTTGTAAATTACTTCATCTTTTAGAAACTTTATTTGATTTATGAAATGTATATAATGATATGTACTTTGCATAGTTATAAGGATTGCATGTGAAAGGAAAAATAAAATCACACATTATGTCACACATCAAAAAGTAGTATATTTACTAAGAATCTAAAATTTGCTAGTGCTGTTACTATGATGATGACCACAGCAGTTTCTCCTTTTCCTCTTACTGAAGTTATAAAATCATTGCAGGCTCCACAGACAAAAGAGGTTATAGTTGTATAAAAGAACACATCTGCAGCACAGCACTTTATTCACTTCAATACTATAATCATCAAATCTGAGTACAAAACACATTTATACTTTTTTGATGAAAAATATGCTTAGAAAAAAGCTAATATGTAATAAGTGGGCAAATGTGACCTTGAGAAAGCAAATAATGAACTAATATCAATCTAATCATATTTAAGAGGAGCAAATGGAAAATCTTACTTTTACAAAATAATGCACAATTTTGGAGGAATTACATTACTTGATTTATTGGCCTGTTAGACACTATACAAATGAAGACAATAAAGAAGAGACTGGTCTAAAAATTGACAAATAGATCAAACAAAGTAAATATACAGCTCCGAAATTGACCTGCCTGTGTAACATAAAAATAAAATTCTAACCAATCACCCAAACTGACTAAAGGGACCCATTCTTGGCCAAGGAGATTGCAAAACAACTTGTAAACCAAAACTACAATTCTAAGCTCCCCCAACTATCTGAATGGACACCTCTCAGGCAACAGCATTCCAAAATTAACCTGAAAATCTAGTTGAGGCCATGATGGGAAGTGGGGGATGGACATGCCTTATTAGCGTTAACATCAACACAGACCTTGGTAAGACTGACAGAACAGCCTCTTTAAGTCTGTCAAGAAATGTTTACTATCTATTCTCTCTGAAGCATGCTACTTGGAGGCTTCATCTGCATGATGAAACATTGGTCTCCACAACCCCTTACCATAACCCAGGCATTCCTTTCTATTGATTCCAGGTCTTTAGATAATAACTCACCCAATTGCCAATCAGATAAATCTTTGAATCTGACTATGACCTGGAAGCCTCCCACCCCACCCATTGCTTCCTGTTGTTTTGCCCTTCTGGACCAAACCAATGTACATCTTACATGTATTCATTGATGTCTTATGTTTCTCTAAAACGAGTAAAACCAAATTGTAGCCTGACCACATTGGGCACAAGTCTCGTGTGCCCAAGACCTCCTGAGGCTGTGTCACAGGCATGTTCTTAACCTTGGCAAAATAAACTTCTAAATTCAATCAGACTTACCGCATATTCTTTTGGTTTACAAAGCTTAAAAACGGAATTCTCAGTCATGATTGGAAGAGAAGTTGGACATGCCTCATTATACTCCCTCCCTTTTGAAGTTTAAGCACAACCACTGACCAGCAATAATGTTAAACTAGAGATTATAATACTGACAAAATAGACTCTTTGGGGCAATAAGATACCAAATTATAAACAAGACCTAAGGTCATGCCAGGCAAAAGTTAAGTTACACCTGCAGGCCATCTATCTTGCTACATAGCATCTTTGTGTTAACTAAAACATTGGTTCCTGTTGACTCCAAGTTTTAGGCACAGCCTTACTCCTTTAACCACTCGCAAATAAACGAATCTCTGAATCCATCTATAGCCTATAAGCCCTCATTTCAAGGTATTCTTCCTTTTGGGGCCAAACTAATTACACCTTCCATGAGTTGATTTTTGTCTTTGTCCATAACTCCTGCCTGCCCAAAAGATATTAAACCAAACCGTGATCTGACCACCTCAGGGCCACTTATTCAAGGCTTCTTGAGTTTGTGTTTTCTCTGGGTCTTGGTCATGCATATTGACTCAGAATAAAGCTCTTTAAAATATTTTACAGAGTTTGATTTTTCTGTTAACACATATATGCATTCATATGACACTTTAAAAATGAACCAAAGTAATCCAATGGGGATAGGATGCTTTTTCAACCAATGGTGTTGGAATGTCTCAAACCCACATGAAAAAAAAATACTGTATCTTTATACACCAAATGTAATTCAAAATGAAGCATAGATCCAAATGCAAATGCTAAAATTATAAAACTTCAGAGAAAAGCACAGAAGATATCTGGTCATGGGAATAGGTGAAGGTTTCTTATATTAGTCATGGAAAGCAGCACTCGAAAAGGACAAAATAGTTAAATTAGGCTTCATTAATATTAAAAGACCTGTTTATTGCCAGGCATGGTGGCTCACGCCTGTAATCCCAACACTTTGGGAGGCTGAGACAAGTGGATCCCCTGAGGTCAGGAGTTCAAGACCAACCTGGTCAACATGGTAAAACCCCATCTCTACTAAAAACTACAAAAATTAGCGGACACCTGTAATCCCAGCTACTTAAGAGGCTGAGGCAGGGAGAATCGCTTGAACCCAGGAGGCAGAGGTTGCAGTGAGCTGAGATCACACCACTGCACTCCAGCCGGTACAACAGAGACTCCATTTCAAAAAAAAAAAAAAATTGTTTATTAAAAGACCCAATTAGGAAAAAGATTTGGCAAGATGAAAACTGGAAGAAAATTTTTAGAAGACATGTATGGCTTAAAAACATATATTTAAGAAATGACTGACACCCATAATATGTAAAAAAAAAAAAATCCACTAAGTGATAAAAAGATAAACTACCAAACGTTTAAAAAAAAAGAATGAGTTGAATAGAAACTTCACAAAGCAAATAAGATACATACATACAAAAGGCCAGGAAGCACATGAAAAAATTTTAATATCTTCAGGCATCAGGAAAATACAAATTATAGCCAGGAAATAATACTAGCCCACATCCACCAGAAGAAAAATAAAAAGACTAATGACACATTTTTTGGCTATTCAATGGACTCTTTTTGTGAAACAATGCAGGAATGCAAAATATGTACCCCTTTAGGAAAAAAGTTCTGCCAACATTCTTTAAAACTAATTATTGTTGTTCCTGGTACAATGCAAAGAATTAGTAGAAATGTAAAATGTATAGCCCCTGGGGAAAAAAAGCTCTGCCCAATTTCCCTTAAAGCTAATTGTATATTTACTCTACATTCCAGAAATTGTATTCCTTGGCATTTAACCAATGGAAATGAAAACATATTTTCTCAAAAAGAATTTGTACGAAAATTCAAAGCAACTTTATTTTTAAAAAGACCAAAAAAATCCACAAATTTTAACTATCAATTGTAGAAGAATGGATAAGTAAGATGAACTCATTTATGATTTGAGATGTGGTAAATAGATATGCAATAAAGCATCTATAACAAAATATCTTGATGGTAGTTACATGGGTTTTCATTTTTAAATTCTTTGTTTATTTATTTATTTATTTATTTATTTTGAGATGGAGCCTCACTCTGTCACCCAGGCTGGAATGCAATGGCTTGATCTTGGCTCATTGGAAACTCCGCCTCCTGGGTTCAAGTGATTCTCCTGCCTCAGCCTCCCAAGTAGCTGGGATTACAGGTGCCCACCACCATGCCCAGCTAATTTTTGTATTTTTAGTGGAGACAGGGTTTCACCATGTTGGTCAGGCTGGTCTCGAACTCCTGAACTCAGCTGATCCACCTGCCTTGGCCTCCAAAAGTGCTGGGATTACAGGGGTGAGCCACCACGCTTGGCCTCATTTTTAAATTCTTTAATCATTGTTGTATAAGTTTTTATTATAAACTAATAGTGAGAAAACTACCAGGTGCAGTGGCTCACACCTGTAATCCTAGCACTTTGGAAGGCCGAGGTGGGTGGATTACCCGAAGTCAGGAGTTCGAGACCAGCCTGGTCATGGGGTGAAACTCCATCTCTGTCAAAAATTAGCAGGGCATGGTGGTGGCTGCCTATAATCCCAGCAACATGGGAGAGTGAGGCAGGAGAATTGCTTGAACCTGGGAGGTGGAGGTTGCAGTGAGCAGAGATCATGCCACTGCATTCCAGCCTGGGCTACAGAGCAAAACTCCGTCCCCCCTCCAAAATAATAATAATAAATAAGTAAAAATAAAATATTAGGGAGAAAGCTGTTCAAAAGAGGAATGGCCCACTTCTAATAGCCACATATAACATGCCAAATCTTTTGGAACACTCCAGAGGATGATCTTACGAGTTAGACAGGTGAGAGGTAAGGAAGAGTCACTGTTAAACAGGATCAAAGGCTTCTTAAAAGGTCCTTAGTGAAATCAGAAAGCAGCTTACAGTGGCGGGTGGGTGGCATAAATGGAAGAGGTCAATAAAATAGAGCACCTAGGAGTTTAGTGTGCTCATTTGGGGGAAGCAACAGATTAAATCATCATCAGCTGCCGTGTAGAGGAACAAGAAAGATAGTTAAGTATTAATTTCACAAATACTGGATAAAAGTATTCACATATATAATTAGTGTAAAATATATATGTTGCTCTTTCCTTCACTCAAATTTTAAGAAGGTTCTTTGGGTGTCCTGCTTGGCACCTGGGTGTTTGCCTTTTGCATTTGTGTGTTGAGTGCCTGTGTGAAGTGGAAGAAGTTTAAAGAGGCTATGTTAATTTTTGTTAGTAAGATTATCTTTTTTTTCTCTCCAGATCCACCAATTGCTTCTAATTTCAGTTACATAAAGTCTAAAGCCTCAAAATATCTAGAAAGATCTGGTCTCTGTGAGTGATCTCGCTCAACTCATTTCTTGCGACTTTTCTTCTCACCTACTGCATTACAACAAATAGTGCCCTTGCCACTCCTGGAGAAATGGAAGGCCTTCTGCTGCCTTAGAACCTTTTCATTTACTGCTCCCTTCGCCTGAAATTATTCTTCCTCAGATACAGCCGTAACTAAATTGTTTATTTCCTACAGGTCGTTAATGTAATACTACCTTATGGGTCAAGCCTTCTCCAGTCACACTACCTAAAAACTGCAATCTTCACTTCTTTGTTACTACTCCATTCCCATATTTAATTGTCTAACACCTAGAGCAATATAATGCACTGTATATTTTGCTAACCAAAATTCCTATTTGCCTTTCTGCTGCATTACATTTTAAGTCCCATTAGGGCATATAATTTCCCTTGTTAGTGTTCACTGGTAATCTTGAGCACTGAGAAAAGTGCAGTTCATATAATTGATGCTTGATAAATAATTATTTTTTGAAATAGTGATACATGAGTGGAATGTTTGTAATTACTAATATTTTAGCACATATTATATGTGAGTTTTTTATTCTAAGTGTATTGCAAGATAACTCATAGAATTCTCACAACTCTATAAGGTAGATATTATTGTCCCTGTTTAGGGAAACTTACACAGTAATCATTTCAATAACTTTCTCAGGGTTAAAATAGCTAGTATGTAATGAAAGCTAATTTGTAATACAGGGTAGAAATAAAGGGGAGTCATCTTAAGATTGAACTCTTTAGGCATAAGAGAGAAAAGATAAATTCTAGGGACCAATGCTGTGATCTGAGAGACTTTGAGAGGTAGGTATAAGACATTGAAATGTTTTTAGGTTTGTTTTCTTTGATATATGATATGGAAATAATATTGCTACCTCTATAAATATTGCAGCAAAATTTACATATATTTAAAGCTATTTAACTCATATTTATGACTTTGTTAAAAATAAGATTAAGATTACAAATTTATTTGGGTTATATGTAAATATAATCTTTATTAAACATAAGGGCTCAGGCTGTAGAGAGATGGGCTATTGCTCAAACCATTTCAATAAGGGTGCAGAGTAGGATGCATAACTTAAGAGCTTCATTAATTCATTTGAAGCTTGTATCTGTAAAATAAAATCCATGGTTAAACTTTCATAATTTTATGAAAGAAAGATATATATGTCCATATTACTATATTATAATTTATATTGTAATTTGTATTATAAAAATTATATTAGGTCTTGTCTCACATTATTTAACATACTTTATGCATATGGCATTTTATATTAAGCACAAGTATAAATTTACATTACTTCATAGTGTCACTGTAAAGTTGAAATCTTAGAATTGCCTTTCCTAATCTATTTTGTGCCATGAAAATATAGAATGAACTATTGACCATTCTTCTGTTGTAGAATATTCACAAGATTTCATTTTAAATATGAAAAACACATGCATCAGTTAACATTTCTAATTAATTTTATCTTCAAATGTCAATAAACTAAATTAACAAAAAGTAGTATCATGACAAGTAGAGTTATAATCATTTGGTAATGTTTTTAATTCTATATTTAGGATGGAAATATTAAAGATTTTTCAATAGATTATTTTATCTTTTCTTATAATTTCTCTTCCCTTGAACACAACCAAGACTAAAGCTTTAAAACTTTCATTTTACTTTGATTTCTAAGATTCAAACTTCAGTTCTACAGAGATAGAAATTGCAAGTTTGGCTGGTAGCTATTAACCAGGTGTTAGCTATTCACTTTTTTGTTTCTGCCAAAAAGCTAGAAGCAATAAAATGAAATGTCTGTTTTCAGGGGAGAACTTATAAATTCAATCACAGGGTAACACTATAAAATTGAAAATCTATTTTTAAAAATTCAAATATCTATGGTAATATTTTGGTAATGTAACTTTCTGTCGTACACACATCAGAAATTTTCAGGCTTCCTATTCTGTGTTTGATTTTACATTAAAAGACATGGCTCAATAAGGATGTTTTTTAAAGTTAAATATAAAAAGTCAATTTTAAAAATTGGTTTATTTGGAAGAAATTTTGTGCAGTGTATGAAAATGTAATTGTTCTCAAACAGTTAAAAGATTTTGTGGCTTAATATTTCAAATAATCTTGTTTCATAATTCTCAAATGTCAGTTACTCTTAGGGTATCACTATCAGAGGTCACAGGATAATCTGTACACACAGTGGGATGTCGTGTAACAATTGTTAAAAACAGATCATTTAAATCACGGCATGTTGAATTACGATCTCTGCCCTTACAGGTTTTGAATTACAAGTGCAAACAACAATTGATATCTTTTAATATTTCTTCATACAATAATGCCCTATTTTTAAATTACTGTACCTATGTGAGGCTAAGTAGCAGGATGAGTTATACATGGTAATTATTTCAATATGTATCTCATATTTGAATTTTTGGCTAATTTTTGGCTAGTTACCCATTGGATATACATGCAACCTAATTTATTGCTATCAATAATTATTCACAATCATTATATCAATTATTAGAGAAAAAAATTAAGGTACTCTATAGGACTTGCCATTTGAACTCTACTCCCAAGTCGTCATCAACTGCCAGTGGTACTTGGTAATCAGAATGTAGTTGCTTTCTTTTCCATCAAACCAATCCCATCAAAACTCTATCTGACTATTGTTAAATGGATTTCTTCATGAAGAAATAAAAATCAGAGTGATAACCTTTTCCTTTGACTGTATTTTGGGTCTGTGTACAACTCCATCAATGATACCAGTCAATCAACAATGACTAAATCGCAAAATTACCTGCTAAACAACTAAAGACTAAAACCAACTAAGGACTGAAATAGATTTCATTATAGCTGAAAATCACAGAAGCTAGGAAATTGCGTATCTTTCCAGAAAATAAAATACTAGAATGAAATCTAGAGTAAGTGTGAGCCTGGATCCATTACTAATAAAGTCATCGAAGGGTTTCATTGGACTCTGGTATTTTAGCTATTTCCTTTCTCTAGCTCATATAAATAATACTGTTTTTTTCTGCTTTAGCAAGAACACGAAGGTATTATGATAGCATGCATGTGCATCTAGCACTGACTGCTTCCTATTCCAGACCTAAATTTGTCACAGCCAGCTGGGCTATTACATTTGAATATCCAAAGACAATATTGAAAGTAACGTATGTAAAACGGCGTTAGTGATATTATCTATTCTCACAAGTAGTTCTCCTTTTCAGTTACCTTTCTTGCTGTTGCTAATATTTTATTACTGTTGCATAATGTGAAAACATCTGAACAATATCTGCCTGTACTCTCCCAAACTCCTTATAGACACTTGTAGTGACTCCTTATAGTCATAAGTCCTATTCTTTAGCTCATGCTTACATTATATTAATGCAAATGACAACTTCTTGCAGAAGACATAGAATGCTGGAGAAGGTAGCAAACTGAGTCATTAATCCGCAATTGCATCCGGAAATAAAATGGCTCTGGAAAACATTAGCAGAAGAAAGGTAGTAGTTATTCAGGCAACCTATTTATTCCCCATTTTCATATCCACCTTCTCCCTCATCAGAAATACACCTACACACACATCACAAGCACACAAACATCTACATACACACACATGTTCACCCTCATGTATGCACATAAACTCACAATACAAAAGAGAACTAATCTATGGATGCTTTATATTCATAAATTTAACAAATATGAATATCTCTCTTATGTCAGGCATTGTCCTGACACTAGCAATATGAGCTTTTGATAAAACAACAGTGATTCTACCATCGTGAAGCTTATTTCCTTCATGGTCTGCTAGGCAAAACAAAATTTAAAAGGCAAATAATAAATGATAGTTTTCAAGTTGTAACATGTTCTTTGGATAAAGCACACATGGGAAGAGATAGATAATGATGTAGAAGGAAGATGGTTTCTTTCACAATTTTTCAGAAGTGACAATTAAGATAAAACTTGAAAGGTAAAAAGAAATAATACAAGCAAAGAGTGTGAAAGAAGCATTCCATGCAAAACTGCAAATATGCCCAAAGCTCCTACCATAGGAATGAGCTTGTCATGTTCAATAATAAGTAAGTAAATAAATAAATAAATAAGCTGAAATAAAACTAGGTGATATGGTTTGGATTTGTGTCCCCACCCAAATCTCAAGTGCAATTGCAGTCCCCAGGGTTGGAGGTAGGGCCTGATGGGAGGTGACTGAATCATAGTGGGGGGTTCTCATGAATGGGTCAACACCATCCCCTTGGTACTGCTCTTGTAATAGTAAGTGAGTTATCATAAGCTCTGATTGTTTAAAAGTGTGTGCAGCTCCCCCTTCTTTCTTCCCTCCTTGCACTCTGGCCATGTAATATGTACCTGCTTTCCCTTCAATTTCTATAATTGTAAGTTTCCAGAGACTTTCCCGCAAGCAGAAGCTACCATGTTTTCTGTACAGTCTGCAAAACCATGAACCAATTAAATTTATTTTATTTGTAAATTACCCAGCCTCAGGTATTTCTTTTTAGCAGTGCATGAGTGGACTAATACAAAAGATTGGTACCGAGAAGTGGGGCATTGCTAGAAAGATTCCTGAAAATGAGGAACAGCATTAGAATTGGGTAACTGGCAGAGTGTGGAATGATTTGAAGGGGTCAAAAGAAGACAGGAAGATGAGGAAAAGTTTGGAATTTCCTAGAGACTTGTTGAATGATTGTGACCAAATTCTGACAGTGATTTGAAAAGTGATGTCCAGGCTGAGGAATTCTCAGGTGGAAATGAGAAACATATTGGGAACTGGAACAAAAGTCACTTCTGTTATCATTAGCAAAGAGCTTGGTTGGATTGTGCTCCTGCCCTATAGATCTGTGAAACTTTGAACTTGAGAGTGATGATTTAGGGTATTTGGCTGTATTAGTGTATTTCATGTTGCTAATAAAGACATACTCGAGACTGAGCAATTTATCTTATAAAGAAAAGAGGTTAAATTGATTCACAGTTCCACATGACTAGGGAGGGCTCACAATCATGGCAGAAAGAGAATGAGAAACAAAGTCACATCTCACATGGTGGCAGGCAAGAGAGCTTATAGTGGGGAGTTCTCATTTATAAAACCATCAGATCTCATAAGACTTATTCACCACCATGAGAACAGTATGGGGAAAACTGCCCCATTATTCAAGTATCTCCACCTGGCCCCACCCTTGAAACATGGAGATTATTATAATTCAAGGTGAGATTTGGGTGGGGACACAGAGCCAAACCATATCATTCCACCCCTGGCCCCTCTCAAATCTCATGTCCTCGCATTTCAAAACCAATCACGCCCTTCCAACAGTCCCCAAAGTCTTAACTCATTCCAGCATTACACCAAAAGTCCAACCCCAAAGTCTCATCTGAGACAAGGCAAGTCCCTTCCATTTATGAGTCTGTAAATGCAAAGGCAAGTTAGTTACTTCCTAGATACAATGGGACTACAGGCATTGGGTAAATACATCCATTCCTAATGGGAGAAATTGGTCAAAATGAAGGGGCTGCAGGTCCCATGCAAGACTGAAATCCAGTGGGACAGTCAAATCTTAAAATTCCAAAATGATCTCCTTTGACTTCATGTCTCACATCCAGGTTATGCTGATGCAAAAGCATAACCCATGACCTTGCACAGCTCCACCCCTGTGGTTTTGCTGGGTATAGCCCCCCTCCTAGCTGCTTTCACTGGCTGACATTGAGTGTCTGTGGTTTTTCCAGGTGCATAGGGCAAGCTGTCAGTGGATCTACCATTCTGGGGTCTGGAGGATGGTGGCCCCTTTCTCACAACTCCATTAGGTGGTGCCCCAGTGGGGATATTTTGTGGGGGCTCCATCCTCACATTTCCCTTCTGCATTGCCATAGAAGAGGTTCTACATGAGGGTTCCACCCCTGAAGCAAACTTATTCCTGGATATCCAGGCATTTCCATACCTCTTCTGAAATCCCAAATCTCAGTACTTGACTTCTGTGCATCTGCAGGCTCAATGCCATGTGTAAGCCTCCAAAGCTTTGGGCTTGCACCCTCTGAAGCCATGGCCTGGGCTACACATTATCGCCTTTTAGCCATGGTTGGGATGCAGAACACCAAATCCCGAGACTGCACACAGCAGGGTGGCCCTGGACCTGGCCCAGGAAACATTTTTTCCTACTAGGCCTCCAAGCCTGTGATGGGGAACCTACCATAAAGACTTCTGACATGCTCTGGAGACATTTTCCCCATTGTCTAGGTGATTAACATTTGGCTCCTCATTACTTATGCAAATTTCAGTCTATTTCATTTCTCCTCAGAAAATTGGGTTTTTCTTTTCTATTGCATTGTCAGGCTGCAAATTTTCCACAGTTTTATGCTCTGCTTCCCTTTTAAACGTAAGTTCCAATTACAAACCATATCTTTGTGAATACAAAAAACTGAATGTTTTTAAGAGCACCCAAGTTACCTCCTGAATGCTTCAGTGCTTAGAAATTTCTTCTGCCAGATACCCTAAATCATCTCCCTGAAGTTCCGAGTTCCACAGAGGTCTAGTGCAGGAACAAAATGCTGCCAGTCTCTTTGCTAAAGCATAGCAAGAGTCACCTTTATTCCAGTTCCCAACAAGTTTCTCATCTCCATCTGAGGCCATGTCAGGCTAGACTTCTTCGTCCATATCACTCTCAGCATTTTAGTCAAAGCCATTCAAGAAGTGTCTAGGAAGTTCCAAATTTTCCCAGATGTTCCTGTCTTCTGAGCCTTTCAAACTGTTCCAGCCTCTGCCTGTTACCCAGTTCCAAAGTCACTTGTACATTTTCAGGTATCTTTATAGCAGTGTCCCACTACTTGGTAAGAAACTACTGTATTGGTCCATTCTCATGCTGCCAATAAAGATATCCAAAACTGGATAATTTATAAAGTAAAGTTTAATTGACTCACAGTTCTGCAGAGCTGGGGGGTCCTCAGGAAACTTACAATCATGGTGGAAGGGCAAGCAAACACATCCTTCTTCTCATGTCAGCAGGAAGGGGAAGTGCCGAGCAGAGGGAAAAGTCCCTTCCAAAACCATCAGATCTCATAGGAACTCACTATCACAAGAACAGCAGGAGGGTAACTGCCCCCATGATTCAATTACCTCTTACTGGATCCCTCCACGACACATGGGGATTATGGGAACTGCAATTCAAGATGAGATTTGGCTAGGGAGACACAGTCAAACCATATCAAAGTCTCTAGGAAGTTCCAAACTTTCACACATCTTTCTGTCTTCTTCTGAGCTCTCCAAACTGTTCCAACCTCTGCCTGTTAGCCAGTTCCAAAGTCGCTTCCACATTTTCAGGATCTTTACAGCAGTGCCCCACTACCTGGTACCAATTTACTGTATTAGTCTGTCTCATGCTGCTATGAAGAAATAGCCAAGACTGAATAATTTATAAAGGAAAGATATTTAATAGACTCACAGTTCAGCATGGCTGAGGAGACCTCAGGAAACTTATAATCCTGGCTAAAAGCACCTCTTCACAGGGTGACAGGAGAGAGAATGAGTGTCAAGTGAAGGGAAAGACCCTTACAAAACCATGAGATCTAGTGAGAACTCATCTCACTATAATGAGAACAGCACTGAGGGAACCACCCCCATGATTCAGTTATCTCCCCTGGATCCTACCCCTGACATGTGGGGATTATTACAATTCAAGGTGAGATTTGGGTGTGGACACAGATCCAAACCATATCACTGGGGATTGTTTACAGGGGTGTATGTGTGTTTGTGTGTGTGTGTGTGTGTGAATGCCTGGAGGAAGACAGTTGGTGTGTGTATCCACATTAGTTTGCTAGGGTTGCCATAACAAATATCATGAACTGTGTCTGAACAAATATTTATTTTCTCAAAGCTCTGGAGGATAGATGTCTAAGTCAAAGTGCAATCAGGGTTGATTTTAATTCTAAGGACATCCTCCTTGGCTTGTAGATGGCTGTTTTCTTCCTATGTTTTCACATGGTCTTCTTTGTGTGTGTGTCTGTATCCAAATCTCCTCTTATAATAACACCAACTGTATCACATTAGGGACTACCTATATGGCCCTACTTTACATTAGTTACCTCTTTAAAGGTCATATATTCAAATACAGTCAAATTCTGAGGTGTTAGAGGTTGGGACATCAATGTATCAATTTTAGGGGGGCAAAATTTAGACTAAACAGTATGTACTGGATATCTACACGTTATGTAGATAAGTGTTTTTGTGTGTGTGCTGTTTGTTTGTATGTGGAAGGAAATAGGTATATTTGTGTATGTGTAAGTATGTATGATTAGGTACATGCACGTGTATGCCCGGGTGTGATTTGTACATGTATGCACATGCAGCAACTTGGAATGGCAAAAGTTGAGATTGGAGGGACATGTAGAATTTCTGTGATATAACCCAGAAACCTATAGTTTTAAAGAGTTCTCAAATTGATTCTTACACACAATGGTTTGGAGCACACTAAGATTTAGAGTACAAGTAGAGGACTAAACCTTTGATAAGAGATAGGAGTTGTGGAACATTTTCCATTATAAGGGAGGGTAGGGGAAAATGCATAAAGGATGCATAGGCTTTTGTATTTGGCAGTAGTAAGAAGGTGCCTCATCTGTTGGCTTCCATTTTCAAAGTGAATTATGCAATGATGTTATCAGACATGAGTGAAAAAAGAGGAGGAATATGCATAGGAAAATTTTTAGAATGGAAGATAAAATAGTAAGCAGATAGTATTTGAGGGAGTATGAAAACAAATGTAACCAAAAATTACATAAGAGTTGCTGTGAAATAGCTGATGTCAATTTACACCATAAATTTATAAACAAAACCAACGGACATTTATGTCTTTTTCTCCAGCAAATTTCAGAAGAAGAGGCTATGAGTGTTAGAATTCAAAAAGCTTGGGGTCTTGTAGGGTGAATAAAAAGAACGGAAAGATAAAGATGGTGATGAGGATATTTATAAAAAAAGTAATAATAATAATGGGCTGGGGAATTTCTACCAGAAAAGATGACATTGAAGCCAAACTATTTGGGGATAAATGTTGCAGTCTTTCTCTTCACAGCTGTGGTACCTTGCTGTCACGATTTTCTTAAATGGTGTTAGCTGACTGATAATTATCTGGTCATGTGTCTCTAGGTTTTTCCCAGATTTCCCAAGAATCACTGGTCTTTGTAGCATTATGAACTACTCCCAACTTCACAGTGTTTCCTTTTGGAATATGCTATGTACTGTATGGCACTGCATTTTTTCTTTCAATATAGTACACACACACACACATTAAGCTAATATTCATAACTGTAGATGACAATGTGACTAAAAGAAAATGCATACATATAAAGGGAAGTTGAATATAAGCTAGCAAAAAAAAAATAATCACATGGACTTAACATTAGTTTCATTACTGTGACCTTGGCACTGTGAAAAAGCCCTATAAATTTTGAAGTAATATTTTTATCCTTACATTTTTCAGATAAGGCTATGAGTAATTAGATTTGAATCAATTTGTCCAAGGTTACATCCCTAGCAAATGATAGCTGAAATTTAGAGCTGGTCTATCTACTTTAAAAATCTAGATTTTAAAAATTCATTATATTCTACTATTTCCTGGTACCATTCACATACACCCTAAAACAATATAAATATAACTTACATATTTATATGGTGCTGCTTCACAATTTCTCATATTATGCTCTGTACACATAAATTTAATGTGTTTCACTCCCAGAAATAAATCATTCCTTTAACAAATGTTCATAAAAATTTAGTATTTTCCTAGCTTGCTTCCTCCAAGTACAAGAATCAGATAAGCTTTTCCTCGTTCATATATTGGCTTAGAACAATTCATTTTGGGGGATTTTGATTGAGAAATTTATTACTAAAGAGATTACTCCACCATGACTGATAATATCCTATGGAATGGAAATACATATAATTTATGATATAGGTAATTATTTTATTGTTTGCATACAATACTCAGTGGGACTCGTGCATAATGGTTTAATTCTTTCTGAACAAACAACTTCTTGAGGATCCTCATCTTGATCTGTGTACTTACCCAATCTAGAATTCTCCAATTTCTTATTTTCTACGTGTCTTATACTTAATTTTCTTTGTAGTCATTTATTTTATAATTTGCAGTACATTCTCAGAAAAATTTCTGCTTACTTTTCCTTAGGGAAAGCAAATCCGAGACATTTTCTGTTTATAATGTACATAAATCCAGTCTTAAATAATGATATTTGAAGATTTGGAAGTTTGCTTCCTTTTTATACAGCAATCAAAGGGCCTCTTGACAGCAATTTGTTAGCTACAGAATTATTTTCCCCTACCTTTTTTTTAAAAGTTGGCTCTATATCTGTTATTTTGAAAACATAAATAAAAATAATCGCCTCTCAGGCTGAATAAAAATGGCACAATGCTCTACCTTTCATTCTCTTCCTCACCCCCATTTGTCCTGCTCCTCCTTCACCTCCTTCTTCTTTACCATGTTGTATGCACTCTCTGATGGCTTAAAAATTATTCGGTGTAGTGCTTCAATCAGGATGCCATTTGACAAGCAGAATCACAGCAACATTAGGGATATATGTAACGTATAGTAAATACTTGCCTTATGCAACTGTGGCGTTGACTAAGCAATCCCAGTCTTCAGCTTAGACAGTCAGGGAGGGAAGTTGAGCAGGCTAGACCCCCACATGATCTGAAAGTTGACCATGGGCAACAGTCAGAAGAGAAGATTCAGGGCTGGGGCCCAGGGGGTGGTGCAATTACAATGCCAGGGGCTATTCAGAGTTTTTTCCTCAGGCGAGACCTAAGACCTTTTGAATTGAATTTGCAACTGCTTAAGTCAGTTCCCTCCTCCCCCTTCCTCCAGGATGGTCCTCCTTTTGACTAACTCGAAATCACTAATTAGGGACTATACCAACATCTGCAAAATTGCTTCACAGCAGCATCTGGATTTGTGTTTGAGGAATAATTGGGAGGAGGAGTGTGTGTGCTACAAAATGGCCACTACTTTTTTCTCTTCTTTCAGCTCTCCTTAAGGAATGTCTCTTATAGCCCATCCTAACAGGAATCATACTAGAAAGAAAATTCTGGGGACTGTAGTTCAGCCTAGGCAAGATGCCATATTAAAAAGCTATCATAGCTGGAATATATCAACTTGGCTAGGCTGAACTATAGAATAGTTCCCAAATTCAGTTCTTTTTTTTTTTTTTTTTTTTTTTTTTTTTTTTTTTTTTGAAGATATTGATTTGGAATAGTGCAATGATTCAAAGAAATATAAGTAGTTTTATTAATATTTACTTAAGAAGTAACAAATAAGCATTGGCAGATACTGTGAGTTGCACATAGACTGTCTCTTCTCTTCTCTCTCACGAATGCCTTGCTCCTCCTGTGCTACACTGTTTTGCATGTAACTACTGCCAAAAGACCTGGTTTTACTTCGCCAGTGAGAAGTAAGAGAATTTTTTTTTTTTTTTTTTTTTCTGAGATGGAGTCTCGCTCTGTCGCCCAGGCTGGAGTGCAGTGGCCAGATCTCAGCTCACTGCAAGCTCCGCCTCCCGGGTTTACGCCATTCTCCTGCCTCAGCCTCCCGAGTAGCTGGGACTACAGGCGCCCGCCACCATGCCTGGCTAATTTTTTGTATTTTTTAGTAGAGACGGGGTTTCACTGTGTTAGCCAGGATGGTCTTGATCTCCTGACCTCATGATCCGCCCGTCTCGGCCTCCCAAAGTGCTGGGATTACAGGCTTGAGCCACCGCACCCAGCCTAGAAAAATTATTTTAGAGCGTTCCTAGAAATATTGTTGCGTTGCCTTTTTCATTTAACCCTGGCTTTCCTGTTTATTCTTCTCTTAAACACAAGCATAAAAGCAGAAGTTGGAAGAACTTGCATGTTTTCATCATGGAAAGATGATAATGAGAGATTTCAGTTCTGGCATGCTGAGGTATGGTACCTCCTTTTCTGAAAATAGTAAACCATATTTAAAATTAGTATAGTCAGGATTCCTATTATTGCTGATGAACACCTATTTATCTGTATCATATACACACTTTTACCTATAAATCTTCCCCTTGAAAATATTGAAGAGAATTATCCTCACCTATGTGCACATAAACATATGTGCAGAGTTGCTGATTGAAAAATTAATAGTTTATAATAGCAAACATGGAAACCAGGCTACATCTCTTAATATATTAGAAATGGATAAATTAAGTTATATGTAAAATATAGAATCATGTAACCATAGGTGAATAAAAGTTAAGTAATGCATACTGTGGTAATAACTTGTGAATAAGTGAGCCAGGATGCAACAACGAAATTCTCCTTAATTGATTATCGGGTTGTTTAATTCCTGTGTTGTCTATCTGTATCCAAAGGCAAAATACACGAGCTATTAGAAAAAAATTGAAATACTCTATTCAGATAATTGTTTTCCTGTGTTAAATTTCAAAGTCATCCATCTTTGTTAATTCATGGTCTTAGCATCCACACTAACCTGATTTTATATTCATAAAAATAGAAATATTTGATAACAAATTATTAAGTATAAAAACAGATGATAAAACTATGATTTACACACTTATTTTACCATAACAACATATTCATACAATGTACATATGTATTATTTATAAATATATTCACTTTATGCATACATGAGGTATGTATTATTTATCTCTATATTCTATTTTTAAAAAGTATGTATAAAATTAAATTCTGTTGAATTTTCTTTTGAAATTTAATATGTTAAAGTTATGTTTTATGTTTTTACTTACATAAAACTTTTGCAAGAAGGAATGTATTCAAATAATATTTTTAAAAAACTAAGAGAAATGAGTAGTTCTTATAGACTGAGTTAATGTTAACAAATACAGTTTCTGAGAAAATATTTTAGAAATAAACTTTGAAAAAAACTATAGTCTTAAGTTTACAAACTAATGAGAGGTAATTATTAAAAGTAATCTTGAATACTTAACATTAAGTTTTTTAATCTTTTTGGAAGCCTACTTAAAACTCACTTTATGATAATGAGTTATACGATAAGTATGCAATTTATTGTAATTGGTATTCTAGATTTTTCAAAATATCTGCCATTTGTTTCTAAATGAATGATATCTAACTACTGTTTTACATTATCTAAATAACTTGGATTAATAACTCTTTTACTGAAAGTTTCTCCATATGAACTTTGCCAGTGAAACTATCATTTTTCTCTTTCTTCATAATGAAGCCCACTGGCTTCAACCATTTATTCTATACCATTATTTTCCTAACTTTAGTTTTCTCGGTGGATATTTTAACCCTAATTTGCTAAGGTATCTCTGAATAGCTGACATATATAACTGAACCCAGCACTTCTACAAAGTCTCTCTTCTGTATTTCTGTAACATCTTAGCATAATATTTTAGTACTTACATGTTTACAGGCCTTCTTCCCTCAATTACAATAAGAAACAAAAGAATAAACATTGTGCTCTAGTCGACACTATAGGAGAAACTCCTGGTACATAGTTGGACTTTATAAATATTTCATAAATTATTTCTAAAACAAATGACATATCTTAATATAACACAATACTTTATTTTATATGTTACCTTTCATTAGATTGGAAAGTACAATTTCTTTCAGCAAGAAAATGTGTAGCACATACCAACATTATTTATGTTGACCTCACCTTTATTTCTGACAGAATACCTTCAGTCACTTCTTTCCTACCAAAGTTCATGCGTCATCATGTAGGCATTCTTTCACTGCCATGCACCATTTCCAAATCACCACTTTTCAACTATATATATTATTTTGAAAAATGTCTTTCTTTTAATCATTACTCTCAATTCATAACATTGCAATGATACCTATTAAATCATAATCATGTCTCTATGTCAGAATTTCCAGATTACTTTGTTATTTTAATTAGGAGCAGTGTTAAATAAATCAGCCTAGGCAAATCAGCAACAAACATCTTCTGTGTCAACATCCCCATGATATCACTTCTGAGAAATATTTTCTTATACAGGCTGGCTTACTTACCTTCCCAATTATACGTTTCACTTGTAATAGAGCATTAGCCTCTCTCCTGTTCAAATACAAATTTGATTTAGTTGATGATTTTAATAAATTATATGTGTGGTTTGGTTTGATTTGGTTTTCTTATGAGGTGAGATATTTTTGCTAAAGAAATAATAAAATTCTTCTCTTGGATATCAATATATTATGTATTTGTTCAATTGCTTTGTCATCCATTTTGCCCAAGGGCAAAATGCTTCAACTATTAGAAAAATAATTGAAATACTTTCCCCAGGTAATTATTTTCCTCCCTTAAATTTCAAAGTCATCCAAGATATATTCCACATAAAACTCATGAGAATTTTCATCAGATGTTTGATGATTCCTTTGATAAGACAATGTTTTACATAAATCACTTTTATCTGGTATAGTTTGAATCTTCAAATTCTATTGTGATTTCTTTTTTATTGATATGGTAATAGTTTTCCTTTTATTTGATTATCCTATTGATTCTTTCAATAATTAAAAAAAATAATAGAATGCAAACGAAATCAACTGCAAACACGGAAAACCATGGTTTTCTACCGATATTCTAATCTTAGCTAGTTTTAGACCTTGAACTCACCAGTTAAAGGGAATGTTGTGTGCCTTGAACATAGATTCTGCAATGTCACTGAAAGAATATAAAATGAGCATTCCTCAAATCCTTTTCCTAGAAATACCTACAGTCATTTGCCAACATAAATGTACACTGGGGAAAGTTATGAGGATTGTTGGATACAGGGTGTGATCTGACACTTATAATCTAACATGTTATCATGATCCTTCAGTTAGAGTAATTCCATAAAGAACCAGTGATCAATGAAATCTTGACTCAAGTTGATCTCACAGTCATAGAATAATGTAAGGATCATAGATAAACCCTTAGGTTATTCCTCGTACTTGACAACAAAATTAGGATGGTTACACCAAACAGCTGGAAGTACGCTTACAAGTTTACCTAATTTGTAGTGTAAGAACTTTTTTGGCAGCAAAGAACAAGTGGCAGTGCTTGAGAATTTCTCCTGTTGCTCCGTCAGCTACGACTGTGTATCAGAAGTCATGCTATATATATATCCTTGGTAAAATATTAGAGATGATCAATGCCCTCACATACATAAAGGAGATAGGGTTTATTGTCCCACGGTATCTGCTTTTATCTTATTTTTGTGATTCCTGAGGGGAAAAGATGGAGTATAGTAGATTATTCTGCATCATCTTCTATTTGACCAAGTGGCAGGCTCAATTCCATTTGTTTTGCAATGTGGCATCTTTATTGAAACAGATCCATGCAGTCTCTGGAGGCTGTTATGCAGCTTTTCATCTAGAGAATGCATTTTTTTTCAAACCCCATTAGTAAATAGGATCAAAATCAATTTGCTTTTATGAGGGAAGAATAGCTATGCTTTATCACTTTCTTGTCCCTAAGCCATATCAATGTTCCTTCAGGTCACTGTCAACCTTGATCATCTTGACACAAAGAGCATCTTGCTAATACCATATACCCTGTCATACAGACAGTGCTACACAGATAGAATGGTGGGATGGCCTATGAAAGGCTTAACTAAGTTTCCAGCTTTGGGATCAATTTATGTGGGATTGAGCCATTATCCCCTAGGAGGCATATATGCTTCGGTCAGATGCTAATATAGGTTACTTTGTCTCTAATATCTGGAATACTCATGTCTGGAAACAAAGGGTCAGCCCCTGTCACTCACTCTTAGTAGCCTAGTTGCCAATTGTATGCTTCTTGTTCCATATATATATATATAGAGAGAGAGAGAGAGAGGACAGAGAGGACAGAGAGAGAGAGAGAGAGAGAGAGAGCTGTTGCCCAGGCTGGAGTGCAGTGGCACAATTTTGGCTCATTGCTACTTCTGCCTCCTGGGTTCAAGCCATTCTTCTGCCTCAGCCTCCCAAGTAGCGGGGACTACAGGCGTGCACCACTATGCTCGGCTAATTTTTGTATTTTTAGTAGAGACGGGGTTTCACCATGTTGGCCAGGATGGTCTCAATCTCTTGACCTCATGATCCACCCACCTCGGCCTCCCAAAGTGCTGGCATTACAGGCGTGAGCCACCGTGTCCAGCCCCAAATCTTGTTTTATAATACTAGTAATAACTGTGAATGGACAATTGCACCAAATTTAAACTAACCAAAACAATTAAGGGATAAAGGCCTGGTTTGCCCTTACCAGGCAAGCAACCTGGACCAACTGAACTGCTGAATGAGGGTAAAGGAGTTCTAGAACAGATGGTTGAGGAGAAAAATGATAGAATACCTATTATGGAACATGGATGTGAGACATGATGTCAAACGAAATCATTTTGGGACTTTAAGTTTTAATATCTGCCCTATTGGATTTCCGACTTGCATGGGTACTCTACCCCTTTTGTTTTGGGAAATTTCTCTCATTTGAAGTGGGTGTATTTGCTCAATGCCTGTACCCTCATCGCATCTAGGAAGTATATAACTAACTTGCTTTTACTTTTGCAGGCTCATAGGCTGAAGGGACTTGCCTTGTCTCAAATGAGACCTTGGACTTGGACTTCTGGGTTAATGCTGGAATGAGTTGAAACTTTGGGGGACTGTTGGAAAGGCATAATTGTGTTTTAAAATGTAAGGACATGAAATTTGGGAGAGATCAGGGGCAGAATAATATGGTTTGACTGTGTCACCACCCAAATCTCATCCTGAATTATAGTTCCCATAATCACATATGTGGTGGGAGGGACCCAGTGGGAGGTAATTGAATCATGGAGGCAGTTTCTCCCATGCTACTCTCATGATACTAAGTAAGTTCTCATGAAAACTGATGGTTTTATAAGGGGCTTCCCCCGTTGCTCAGCTCTCTTTTTTCTCCCTCCTGCTGCCATGTGAAGATGGACATGTTTGCTTCCCCTTCTGCCATAATTGTAAGTTTCCTAAGGCCTCCCCAGCCATGCTGAACTATGAGTCAATTAAACCTCATTCCTTTATAAATTACCCAGTCTAGTGTATGGCTTTCTTATTAGGAGTGTGAGAATAAGCTAATAAAATTGGCTACAGCAGTGGGAACTATAACTTACGGAAAGAGACTCTGAGATTAAATGTATTTGCATTTAGGGTCTCAGAAAAGTAGTGTAGACTGAGTTTTCACGAAAGCAGAGGCCCATGTTGCAGAACTGGATATTGGAAGAGGATAAGAATAATTTGGTCTTGTCAGTGTAGACTACATCAGTTACTCTTAGATACCACTTTAGGTTCTCTTGCACTGGGACACAGCATATTGTGTCATCCTTGCTACCATAGAGAATGGCCTCCTGTGTGCACAACCACCACATTTTGTCTCTTGCCCATGCTCTACACCATTCAGCTGCAATGCTAGGTTTTCCCTTTGGCACAGAGTCCTAAGATGCCATCAAATTTGCATTGTGCTCATGTGTGTGCAACCAAAAAGTGCAGGTTAATATCTTACAGGGAAAAGCCTTTGATCAATGTAATACTGGAAGCAAAGATAAATTATTTCTTCTTTCTTCATGTGGAGGAATTTCCAGAAATTAATATAGTTTCCCAGATAAGATTTCTGAGAAGCCGAGTAATAAATTATACAAGATAAAAAATGGTAGCTATTTCAATATGCACCTCTAAAATTGTTCTCCTTTCTCAATCTCATTACATTTTTAAATCAATACTGTATTCTTGGGATTGCACCTTTTCATCAAATATTAATGCACAATATTTTTCTCAGATTATATTTCCTAGGGCACCTATGCTAAGACAAATGTAAATAAGTGGACCAGTTCTGTTACTGAATAAATGTCTATCTTACATACATTTTTAAGCAAATTTTGGATACCCTTACTCTCTGCCTCCTTTTCCCCTTTCTAAGTAACTTAATGTAACTACAACCCTAGCTATCTTCTTCGTAAAAATTCCATCTATTCTTTAAGGCCCTAAAGGATTCCTGTTCTAATTGCTTGTATTACTATTTTATAATGTTTTTCAAGATGAATTTTTAAAATTTTATAAATTGTGTTCATATGCTATGTTTCTAATAATATTTTAAGTTTATTCATGCCAAAGATTGTGTCTATTTTATCTTTCTAGTACTCATCATGCCTATTACAGTCTTGTAATAATGCAGTATAAATGTTTACTTTGATGGTAATTTATGTTTTCTTTTCTGTGGTAGTTTTTATTTTTTTTCTCTCTCTACACCTCCTTTTAATAAGTAGCCAGGACTCTGATGCTCTCATACCCCACAAATGTTAATGTTTCAAGGTTTAAAGCTTTGTACAAACTACCTTCTTACATTTTTCTTCTTAAATTCTCATTTTGTGGGACATTAGTCACAAAAAAAATGAGGGTTTTTTTTTTTTTTTTTTGGAACACCTTTTAGAATAGCAGCTGAGAGGATGGTATTTTGTCTTAAATATTTTTTCTTGAGAGATTATTGAGATCAGATGGGTTTGCTGATATCATTGACTCATGCCCTGTTGGATATTTGCATCCTCAAAGGGTAGTAAGGTCTCAGAGGGAGAATGGTTACATAATGCATCCAGGAATACTGGACATTAAGCTTCAGGGACAATGTAATCCATCAAACATTTTGTGCTTTAATTGCCTCACTGAAGCAGTACCTTCTGAATTATTACACAGGCCTCAGCGGGGTCAAAGGAGATCGAATAATGAAGTAATATTAAGTTTTCCAGCAAGCATACAAAACTGCAGTTCAAAGTGAAGTTTTATTAGATTAAATAAAAAAATTATAATTTAAAATTTATTTTTTCCCCTAGCTTGTGGACTAGGATTCACGGCCATCAGACTCAAAATAAGCAATGAATTCAATTGATCATATGTCCCAGATATCTGAGTGAATAGTCATTCTCCTGCCTTTTTTTTTTTCCTCCCTTGAGGTTATTCTCTTTAGCAGCATTAATGAAGTATTTGTTTGCTCCTAGGCTCTGGATAACATGAAGTCTTTTCAGTCATTCCCTTTAAGCACCAAGATCTTCTTTCTTCCTTAAAATGTGCATTTACTTTTACCCTTGAGTTTTCTATTATCTTCGTATCTGGTTGGGTCATGTAAGTCTATTTGTCATAGCTATAAATGAAATCTTGATTAGTTAAGACCATTTTCCAGCCTCCACAGTCCCTATGAATAGGACTTTAAAAGCCAGTCAAAAGCAATCATGTAGCTTTTTTTTTTCTTTCTTTCTTTTTTAATCACTTCTCTTTATTGGTTATTTAACTAGGCCAGTCTCTTATTTTTCAGTACCAGTATAATTACTTCTTAAAGCATATAAAACCAGATGGCTAATGTGGACACAGAGAATGCTTTCAACTTACCAGCATTTACAATGTTTCATTCAAGATAATACAACAAATTATTTTAGTTGATACATTTTATTTTAATTCATTGTTTTCAAATAGGTATTTTTGTTTTGTTCTGTTTTTCTCCTTTTGAGACAGAATGGATTATTAGTCTCTGGGATTTGCTCTAAGTATTTATTATTTAAATTTAGAAATCGAAGGAATCAAAAAGTAAAGTGTCTTTTTTTGAGATTGAAAATTGGAAATCCATGTGATGTTAAACTTTCATTCTTTATATGGAAACACTGTATTGCCAAAATACTTACAGGTCCATTTCTATCAGGAATTTTGATTCTTATTAAAATTATTAAACTATTCGTTTGATATTTCTTCTGGGTTTTAAAAATCTGTGTTCGTATTTGTTAAATATATTTTAAAGTTTTTGAGAACTCGGGCCATGAGGGTGATGGCAGGTCTCAGGAGGTATGCAAGTTTATGTGTCATCATTGGGAAAGACGAAAACTGGCATCATGCAAGTAATTTGCATCAGTTACCTCTTTCTGCATGACATATTATCCTAAAATTTTACAACTTAAAGTAACAGACATTTACTATACCATAGTTTCTGTGTATCAGCGGACAAACCTCAGCTGACTGAATATCTGTGTCTCAAGTTCTCATACAGGGTTGTGGTTAAGCTTGCAGCCAAGGCTGCAGTCTCTTCTGAACACTTGGCTAGGACAGGATCCACCTCCAGGACTTACTTATGTGATTTTTAGTATTCACCTCTTGTGAACTGTTAAACTGAGGGCCTCTTTTTCTCTCTGGCTATTGGACAAAAGCCTCTTACAGTCCTTGCCACAAGGGCCTACCTATAGGACAGCTCAGAACATGGCAGTTGGCTTCCCCTGAAGAAAGTCTGTGTGAGAAAGAGAAAGGGTACTAAGAAGTATAGTCTTTGTGCAACCTAATCTCATTAGGAACATCCCAAACTTCTGGCACATTCCATTCATTAGAAGTGAGTTAATAAATCCAGCCCATACTCAAGGAGAAAGGATTACAATGAGGCAAGGCAAGGAACATTGAAAGTAGTCATAGAGGTCCCTACACGTAACTATTGGTCAGCTCTTGTGGATATATGCAATAACACAAATAATAAAATAAAATTAAAGCAAGAAAGGTGCATATTTTTTAAAATAATATATTATTTAACCTCCAGACACAGCACTATCTCAACTACAAATTCTTGTTATCCTGTGAGAACAAATTCTTGCTATCTGGAGTTAGGAAAGCATAAGTGAAAAGAATATAAGTGCTGTAAATATTTGACATTTACAAAAGTTGTGAAGTGAATATGTGGATTGTGAAGTCGTGGTTCAATTTGACTAGAGTACCTCTAAAGGGAGACAAAAACCTACCTCTGACATATTTGCATATCTGGTATTCTATGATCTGTTCCCATACAGACTCAATAGCAAAATAATGAACCTATCTGCATTGTTATTTTTAGGTTTGAAAATCGTTTATCCTTTGCTAATTAACCATTGAAATACAGCTTCTGGAGACTATAAATAATTATGAACATCTTTAACAAATACCATTGCAAATTTCATATAAGAGATGTTGTCAAACTTTGCTGAGTGATTTACTGAAGGGATCCCCACGGAGTTTCTTAGCATGGATCTTCTAATACTTCAGTTTATCTCAATGCAACTCTTCATGTAAAATAATTATTATAAGCCTTTTTTCCATATAATAAAATAAAGTCATATTTAGGTTTTTCTGATTTTCCTATAGTTAAATAGTTATTTATTCTGTGGAAAATGTGGGACTATAGCCTGATTCTGAATGATAATTTGAACATAAAATTGGCTAAATAAATACTTTTTTCTGAACCATTAGACAGCTTCCAACTATTTAAATGAATGTTGATGCATTTACAATAAGGAAAACAAATATTTAAAAAAAAATTATTATTATACTCATTGTAAGAGCATACACTCAAATCTAACCAATAATACCATAGCCAAATTATCTCTGCCCTAAAATGTTTGTTCCCTGTCTCTTACATGATTTTGTTAATTGGTATTTGCTCTATGCCCAGAATCTCCAAGTTCTGTTATTTTCTGTGTAAATGAGCCGTGGTGAATTAGGTGGTTTTCGTCTTTGGTAGCCCTTTATCTGTCTACACTCATAGAGACATGAGTAGTCTCTTAAAAGATGTTTGAATATCTTTATTAAGGGCCAAAGTAAACATCGTTTTATATTTATGTATCAATATTTGCTGAATAGAATTTTAAGAAATCCTGACAACATTGGGGATTTTTTGGTATCTGAATGCAATTATTTTGGCATAGGGATTTTTTCTTTGGTTTAAATACTATAAATTTATTTAGAACATAAAATCATAATAGAAAATATGAGATTTTAATATAAAATAATAATCTATAATATGTTTGTTATCAGGAAGCGATTTTCAGTCATGTTCACATTGCTTAACCTGGGAGCATATCTTTTTAATCACATATATTCTACCTTTTCAGTTGTGGAGGAAGGATCTTGAAGACCCTGCACCTTGTCCTTAGGCTAACTTAAGGATATGGCGTAAACACTAAATTATTTGCTTCCTACACTCATTGCCCAGCCATTCATCTTTTCTTCTCCCCTGCTGACCTTCAGGACCATTAATGCTTCAAGATCTGATGTGAGTTATGAGTTCCTAATTTATGTTCTGTGAACTCAATATATTCTAAGAAAAGAGGAGTAATCCTGTGACTCATTCTTTGTAAAATTTCAAAACCAATTCAAGAACAAACAAAACATTGCCAACGTTCTCTGAAATATGAAAAACTTGGGGATGATTAAGACTTCTTTCTGTACATGTCATATTTGCTCTTTTATTGACTTACGTATCAATACCCATGGCAGCTGGAAGTCACTCAGTTTGGACTAAAAGATAAAATTGGTGTCCCGGCGCGGTGGCTCACGCCTGTAATCCTAGCACTTTGGGAGGCCAAGGCGGGCTGATCACGAGGTCAGGAGAACGAGACCATCCTGGCTAACACAGTGAAACCCCGTCTCTACTAAAAAAAAAAAAAAAAAAAAAGTTAGCGGGGCGTGGTGGCGGGCGCCTGTAGTCCCAGCTACTCAGGAGGCTGAGGCAGGAGAATGGCGTGAACCTGGGAGGCAGAGCTTGCAGTGAGCTGAGATCCGGCCACTGCACTCCATCCAGCCTGGGCGACAGAGCAAGACTCCGTCTAAAAACAAACAAACAAAAAAGATAAAATTGGTGTGAGAAATAAACCCCATCTACTGTACAGGCACCTTTGAAGAAGTTGGGGTTTCCATTGTGAATCCAAACCAACAAATCCAGCCTTCAGAATTCTCTGGCAGGTTTGTTTTCAGTGATTATGCATATTCTGATGACATAATTGCCGCCAGCCTTCCTCTCCATAGCACAGACAAAGCTTTCAGACTTTACCTATTCCTATTCTTAGATATTCTTTGGTCTTCTGTCAGGAAAAAATGTCAAAAACATCTCTGCACTAACTTTTAATAGGTACTGCCTCATGAGAATACTTCAATTTCAGGATAAGATACCAGGAGTTGGGCGAGAGTGCTAAAGCATGTACGTTACAAGGCAAAATGGCGATCTTAACAGGTATATGCCCTTCTGCTAGGAACACTCATTGGTAAGGGGAAAACACCTCAAATGAGCATGCGCAAAACTTCAGTAAACACGCACATGAAGCCCCTCCCAAGTGCTGGAGGCCACTGAACTTGGGGACAGCCTGACAGCCCACTCTGGCTCTAAAGCTTGCCTTGGTCTCTCACTCGCCTTATGCCTTTTGGAAAACTCTTTCCTTTGAGGAGGCAGGAATCAAGTTGCTGCAGACGTGTACGGATTCACCATGCCAACATACTTTGGTAGTGATGTTAAGGAAACACTTTTATAAAAAAAGTTCTGTCTTCAATTAATAGACATTCAAAATATTATAATTGGCTTGGGAGAGGTGCCACTCAATTTAAGTTAGAAATGTGACCACCAAATTCCTTATTTCTAAACTCCATATTTTATATGCACATAGGAATGAATGAAGCAATTTAGCACTAAAGACAGGCTTTGAGGTTGCCTTCAATATATTTCTGAAAATCAGTCTGCACTCTGATATTTCAAAATTCATTTTTTACATTGCAATGAAGCTTCATTTATGATTCCTAAGAACCTGGTTTCCGGGTTTGGAGTATTGCTGTTGTCTCAAGGATTTGGCAAGCTGCCTTCTCCTTCCTGTGATTGTTATCTACTGAGTTCCATTTTTCTGTTTCCTTTCACCCAGAGTGAAGTATTAGCCTTTGCATGAGTAAGAGTCTACTCTTGCTTTATACTTTTGAGAGAGACTATAGTGAGATCTCACCTAGCAATTGTCGCTCAATACACTTTCTGAAATGGTGTGGTTGAGGAGCAGTGTGCTACAGGAGTACTGCATTTTACTCGTGGTGGTGGTCTAGCCCTCTCCTAAGAATGTCATTAGAAAAGGATCTCAGTTATCCATGCAGAAGCCATGAGCAGCCTCACCAATCCTCTCTACTTGCCTCTCTGGATCACAGAAGGATGCAGTCATTCTTATGCTTCTTATGCTATGTGACATGCTATGCTTCCCTAGTGATGCCTGATCACTAGTCCATGAGTCCTATATCATCCTACAGCCTTTCTCCTTGAATCTTGCAGTCAGCAACAAACGCTTTTGCAGGCTTCTGATTAGCATATGAAAATCTGTTTGTGGCTATATGCTATGAATATCTGCCTTTCGAAGCAGACAGTCTGAAGGGGTGGCCTGCCCCTCCACACCTGTGGGTGTTTCTCGTTAGGTGGAACGAGAGACTTGAGAAAAGAAATGAGACACAGAGACAAAGTATAGAGAAAGAAAAGCGGGGGCCCAGGGGACCGGCGCTCAGCTTACAGAGGACCCACACCGGCACCGGTCTCTGAGTTCCCTTAGTATTTACTGATAATTATCTTTACCGTCTTAAAGATAAGGGAGTGGCAGGACAATAGGATCATCCGTAGGGAGGAAATCGGCAGTAAGACATATGAACAAAAACCTCTGTGACATGAATAAGTTTAAAGGAAAATGCTGTGCCTTGAGATGCATATGCAAACATCTCCATAAACCTTTTAGCATTACTTCAGCCTATCACATGGGGAGAAACCTTGGACAATGCCTAGCTTTCCTAGGCAGAGGTCCCTGTGACCTTTGGCCGTGTACCTGTCCCTGGGTAGTTGAAATTAAGAGAATGGTGATGACTTTTAACCAGCAAGCTGCCTTCAGGCACTTGTTTAACAAAGACACATCCTGCACAGCCCAAAATCCATTAAACCTTGAGTCACCCGCAGCACATGTCTCTTGCAAGGACAAGGTTGGGGGTAGGGTCACAGATTAACAGTATCTCAAATACAGAACAAAATGGAGTCTCTTATGTCTACTTCTTTCTATATAGACACAGTAACAGGCTGATCTCTCTTTCTTTTCCCCACACAATCCACCTAGGGCCTTAGGATCTGACATATTATTATATCATCTGAAATATTTTGTCTAGTTAAGATACACATATTAATTCTGTAACATTTTTAAATTTTGAAAATATATATATTTTAAATTTTGAATATATATGTGTGTGTGTGTATATATATATTTCCTTAACAACAAGATGTAAATGGTTGATAACTGGTGTTCCCAACCAAAGACTGGATGATGGGCAAATAGTGTAGTTGAAAAAACTTTAGAGTTAGACATAAGTCATTAATATAAAGCTCCTTTGGGCAGATTATTTAATCCATCTGAGTTTTAGTTTTGCTATCTATAAATCCAGAATAATTATTTTTCACAAAGTTGTTAAATATGTTGATGCATGTTAAAAAAAAAAAAAGCACAGTGGAAGAACCATTTTGAGAGATAAACTTGTTTGTCCATATTTTCTTTCAAACCTTCTAGATTGGTTTCATGGTAGTTTCAGTGGATAGAGTCCTTAGCACCACGTAGTGTGCACTATTTCAATCATTATTAAGCAAAAAATTCAGGTTACAACACCCAGAAGGGATGCTCAACTGTTGGAACCGAACTGTCGATTCCTTCCTGGGCAGGGGTCGCCGCGAAGGATCACCGACACGAGATTCACAGCAGAGAGTTATTTATTACTAGCGCGCTAGGGTCCCAAGTTCTAAGTTGGCCCTGGGACCCCGACTGCTTGTTACAGGCTGTTTATATAGGCAAATACAAGTTCAAACACAGCTTAGGGCGCGAAATTCAAACAAAGCTTTAGGCGCGTGGTAATTGGGTCTGTCTATGGCCTGAGCAAGGTGTCTTATGCTAATTGGTTAGAGCAGGACCTTATGAGGTTTTTTCTTGGAGTTGCTGATTCCGGGAACTTCGAGGCAGGGTGGGACCCCCGGAATTGGCAGGGTGGGACCCCATGAGGTTGTTTCCCGGAATTGGCAGGGTGGGACCCTATCAGGGTGGGACCTTATTGAGGCAGGGTGGGACCCTATCCAGAGCCACCTAGTGTTAATTTTTTCTATATGAGGCCTATTTTCTAAATTTTATGAGGCCTAGTTTCATTCCCTCCTCTTTTTGTGTCAGAGGCTCAATCTTGAGCCTCTTTTTTAGTCCTGAGGGTCTGGTATAGTTGGGTCAGAACCATAGCATGTAATCTATTTTTAATAAGGGTGAGTAAGTGGTTGAGTATGCATGGCCTGAAAGTCAGGATGAGTGTGAGCAGGATGAGGGGTCTTAAGATGGTGGAGATTAGGGTGCTGAGCCAAGGGGATTGGTTGTACTAATTTTTAAACTAACTTTGTTGAGATTTTTTCTCTTTTAGTTTTGCCATAGAATCTTTAACTATTTTTGAATATCTGCATAAAAACAATATTGCTCTTTTAGGGCTGCACAGAGCCCGCCCTTTTTTAGAAAGACAATTTCTAGTCCTTGTCGGTTTTGTAATATAATTTTAGACAGAGAAGTCAAGGACTTTTCAAGTTTTGTGATAGATTGTTCTATGGCTTTAAGGTTTTTATCTATGGCTACTTTAAGTTGTTGCAGATGATGGTTACTATGCACTAGGGCTGCTGTCCTGGTCTTAACTCTAGCCGCTATCTTAATTTTTAACATGTCAGCGAGGGTGAGGGAGATTAAGGGCGGGGAAGTGCTTTGAGGAGTTTTTAGTTGGGGCTTCTTAGCTTCTAATAAAACCTGGTCTGGCCTTACTGCAACAGGGGCAGTGTCTGGATTGACTAATAGTCTGATTTGGAGGGGAATTTTAGGCGGGTTGTGCTGGTATAAATAGAGACTTTATATTAATTTTGTTGTTATTTATCTGTTATTTTTTAGGTTGAAATAGAGGTCTGGAAACCAAGTCTTTATAGGAGCATTTTCGGAGGTCTTATTTAAGACCTCTTGATTATTAAAATTAATTATCTGTCAGGTCAGGCTAAATGGCCGGTGGGGGTTAGCGTCAAAAACTATACTAGAGACGGCGCAGGGAAGAAGGGTAAACAATAAGTAAGGAGTTAGATACGAGAGAGTCTTATCTTGAGCGGGTCCGCGGAGCGTTGGAGTTTTCACGTCTTAAGTGGTGTTGATCCGGACGTCTCTGGAGCAGCCTTGGCGTGGGATGCGTGGATCTAAGTGGAGATTCCGTCAACCTTTATGGCTGGAAGGGGTGACTGGTCAGGAGAACAATGTAGGGTTCTTTCCACCGAGGCTCTAGTCCTTGAGTGCGATGCCGTCTAACGTAGACAGAGTTTCCCACCTGGAAGGGGTGACTGGTCTGTGGATGTCTGGGTTTGTACAGTTCTGCCAAGGGGGCCCAGATTTGGGCCTGTACTGCTTGGAGTCCTTTTAGCCGGGCCTGTAGGTCAGTCTTAGGATCGGAGGGGGAGAAGGAATTAAGCAAGGTTGACAAAGGGGGAGGTCCTCCGTAGAGGATTTTATATGGAGTGAGCCCAAAACGGTTAGGTGTATTCCGGGCCCTTAACAGAGCTAAGGATAGGAGGCGTCTCCAATCTTTTAAACCAGTCTCTAAGGTCAATTTAATAAGGGTCTCTTTTATTGTTTTATTTATTCTTTTTACTTGTCCTGAGCTCTGGGGTCTATAGGCACAATGTAATTTCCAATTAATCCCCAATATCCTGGCGAGCCCCTGACTTACCTGAGAAACGGAGGCCGGCCCGTTATCTGACCCAATTACCTTGGGAAGTCCGAATCTAGGAAAGATTTCTTTCAAAATTTTCTTGGCTACTATGTGTGCCGTTTCTTGCCGGGTGGGGTAGGCTTCTACCCATCCTGAAAAGGTATCTACAAACACCAGTAAGTACTTATATCCAGCATAGTGAGGTTTTACTTCAGTGAAGTCTATTTCCTAATAGACTCCTGGGCGGTTATCACGAGTTCGTTTCTTTTCTGGCACTCGGGTAGCCCCAGCGTTTACCTGCTGACAGACCTTACAGGCAGATGTCACTTGTTCTACGAGGGTACTTGTCTTTGGGATTAGAAAGTCAGTTTTTTTAATCAGTAATTTTAGCTTTCAATTATTTAAGTGTGTCCAGGCATGCATCTGCTGGATCATTGCCAGGGCCTCCTTGGTCAGCATTGGGGGTTCGTCAGTGCTGCCAGCAGTTATGCCCCCGGGATTTTTTTCTTGGCCCAGCCGTGGGGGCTGAGCCTCTTTAGGGACCCCTTCTGGGGGTCCGGCAGGTGACACAGGGCGGCTGGGCTGGGGGCTGCCCTCAGGACTGGGCTCTGTGCCTTTTTGCAGGGAACTTTCCGAATGGAAACTCTGGTTGCTGTTCTCATCATTGAGATCCAGCAGGATGAGAGGGCCACCCCCTCGGGGACTGGCGCCCCTGCCCCGACGTTCCCGGCCACAGGATCTCTTTGCCCCGCCACCTGCCCGCCTTCGTTCCTCCTCCTGGGGGTCCACCACTGGCACTTACTTGAAGATACGAAGGGAAGTGTCGCCTACAGTCACTCATTGCTTCTTCCATTTTTGGACCTTCTTGATGGTGGCCATTACCTTCTTGATGTTATCTTCGGCCCGGCTCCGGGTCTCGGCCCGTACGGTCCGGCCGGCCATGCTGGCGTGGCTGGGGCCGGAGCCGAGCCTGCGGCGGGGCCGCCTCCCATCTGGCGGGCTCAGGCTTGGCGCCAGGCCCGGGCGCCGCGCTCTCGGCCTGCCGTTCCTCCGGGAGTTGGCCGCGCCCTCTTTTGTCCTTAACGCCTCCGCGAGTCCCCTGTTCTTTGCAGTAGGCACACTGGTCTTTTTCCACTTTTGGCCGTCTCCGCTTCTTTCCCTCTCTCCCTGGTCCTTTCTTTCTCACAACTGCTGCCAGGATTTTTGTTAAATGCTTATCCTTTACTCGGTTTTTACGATCCTCTCGCTCTATCTGTTCCTTCGCTAACCTGGCTTCCCTTTCCTTAGGGGTTTCTTTCTTATCTTGGCCAAATTTGTGGGGCGTTTTCCTGCCCCTTTGAGACCCGCCAACAGAGCCTGGCGATAGATTTGGAGACTCTCCCTACCTGGTGCCGTTTCACAGTCCTAGTCCGGGCGGGTGAGGGGAAATCCCTCGTCTATTTTATTGGGAAGTTGGGTTGGGAGTCCTCCTGGTCCTGGCACATTTTTCCGGGCCTCCAAGAGGACTCGCTGCCTTTTTCAGTGGTTAAGAGGACCTGCAGGAGTTGCTGGCAATTATCCTAGGTGGGCTGGTGGGTGAGGAGAATGGATTCTATTAACGAGGTTAGGGCCTGAGAGTCTTGGGAAAAGGAAGGGTTATGGGTCTTCCAGTTATAGAGGTCAGAGGCAGAGAAGGGCCAGTACTGGACTGTGTGACTGACAGTACGGAGGGAAAAAGGGAGGATTGCTAAGTGGAAGGGCCTTCTGGGTCCTCAGTCCGCCGCAAGCGGAGACGAGGAGGTGTCGGCCGCGGCGTCCGAGGGGTGAGTTTGGGCGGGGCTGGAGGAGGAGACGGGGTGGAGGGAGGGGCCGAGGGAGAAGTTGGAGAAAGGGTAGGGGTCGAGGCGGTAGAGGAAAGAGCTGGGGACAAGACAGGGGGCAAGGGTGAAGCGTAAGGTGGAGGTCCCCAAAGGGGGTTTTGAGGTGGAGGAGGCAGGGGTTCGAGAAGGAGGAGGTCCCTCTGGGGTTTATCTGGGAGGACTGGCTTATGCGGGTCCGGATTCCGATTCTTTGGGGCTTCTAAGGCAAGGAGGGTAGATTGGGATGGGGAAGGGGAATGGAGGAAGGGTTTCACCCAAGAGGGAGGGTTTCGGACCAGATCCTCCCAAGTAATTATGTAGGCCACCTGGTCTGGGTGTCCGTGTGGCCCAGGATCCATCACTGTTGCTTTAACCTGTAAGATAATTGGGAGGTTAAATGTTTCGTCCCGGGGCCACCCAACATGGAGGGTAGGCCACTTGGACGAGCAGAATTTTCGCCATCGTCCCTTACGGAATTCTATGGAGAGGTTGTGGGCTCGAGCCCGAACGTCAGGGAAGTGAGTCAGGGTCAGAGACAAAGGAGTCGTCAACGTCTGTCTTATTTCGTCCACGTATAACAAACAAGGACAAAACAAAAGTAACAAAAACAAAGACCAGACAAGTAAGGAGAAGCCGCGCAGCCAGAGAGTAGCGCCACAAGATTACAAAATATTCAGACGGCAGGGGCGGCCTGCCTACAGATTTGAGGAGGCTGACCGAGTCATTAGCCTTCTCCCAGACTACCGCCAGGGCGTCCCCCAGGGCGAAAAGTGGGAAGGTGCGGGACACGTCTGTCCCCCTTCCCCACTTAATTCAGAAGGAGTACTCTCCAGAGTTCAGAGTTAGCCGGCAAGACAGACAGAACAAAACGAAGGTACCTGGTAGGTCCGTTCAGTCAGCAGTCCGTGGCCCGGGCCAGATACGTCTCCGCCGGATGGGTCGGGGGTCCTCGGACGACCCCACTTCCCGGCCAACGCACCAAATGTTGGAACCGAACTGTCGATTCCTTCCTGGGCAGGGGTCGCCGCGAAGGATCACCGACACGAGATTCACAGCAGAGAGTTATTTATTACTAGCGCGCTAGGGTCCCAAGTTCTAAGTTGGCCCTGGGACCCCGACTGCTTGTTACAGGCTGTTTATATAGGCAAATACAAGTTCAAACACAGCTTAGGGCGCGAAATTCAAACAAAGCTTTAGGCGCGTGGTAATTGGGTCTGTCTATGGCCTGAGCAAGGTGTCTTATGCTAATTGGTTAGAGCAGGACCTTATGAGGTTTTTTCTTGGAGTTGCTGATTCCGGGAACTTCGAGGCAGGGTGGGACCCCCGGAATTGGCAGGGTGGGACCCCATGAGGTTGTTTCCCGGAATTGGCAGGGTGGGACCCTATCAGGGTGGGACCTTATTGAGGCAGGGTGGGACCCTATCCAGAGCCACCTAGTGTTAATTTTTTCTATATGAGGCCTATTTTCTAAATTTTATGAGGCCTAGTTTCACAACTACTCTGCTGCCTTTTGCCTTAGTGTTTATTTTCCTGATGAAGTTTTCTCTTCTTTTTCTCTCTCTTTTCCTGGATGAACTTTTTTAATTCCCTTTTTCTTCCTATTTTTTCCCCCATTTTTAGTTTTCTCTTCCATTTCTCAAGAAATAACTTCTTATTCTATCTCACTCACACCAAACGCTGACATTTGGGAATCCCAGATCTTATCTGTCTCTTTTCTAGTTCCTTCCACACATTCTAAAACAAGTCCAGATCTATGTACTTGTAAGTAACAGATGCTTCATTTGTTTATTTCCTCCCTCCACCCTTACATTTGATTTCTTGTTTGAGGAAAAATGACCATCTAGACAGGACATGAAAAGTGTCTGCACTTGCCTGTTTTGTTACTTGGTAAATAATGTTTTGGAAGATCTGTACCCTACCCTAGGTTACAAAAAGCGTAAAGTTCTGGTGGACAAACCTTATTTTAGTTCTTAACAACTTCATGTACATAAAAAACGTTTTCAAAATGTAAATGTTAATTGTTACAAAATCATCATTAATATCTTCTGGTGACTAGTTTAAAACTATCTTTTGGGTAGGTGACAGTTTACTATATTCTGCATCTAAGAAACTTTTTCCCTTAATTTAACTTCAGAAACATGTTTCCATAATTAAACTACTCCAGATCATTTGTGTTTAATTCTTCTGAGAGCTTGGATTAACAGTCTTCTATTAAAAACAAAGTAAAACGAAGATAAAAACCAAAAACTTATCCTTAAGGTTTAATGGAAGATCAATATTGTTTTGATTCTTTTTTTTAACACCTGCTTTCTGCATTTTAGTTATCTTTATAAAAAATTAAGGACTAAGAAGATTAATCATTATTATTGCTCTGTAGTGATTCACATGTACACAGATATCACATTTTAAAGCATTTAATAAATTAACTTTCCTAATTTCAAACCAAAAGGCAAAAAGAATGTCTGATACTCTTGGTGCTATGTATTCGGAAGGTGCCCTCAGTGCTACTGTCAGTGCTCAACAGACTTCACATTGTGTAAGTATGAAGTACACTGAGTGTTGCCTTTTTCTTAAATTCAAATGAAACCATTTTAAACAGATAATCTGCTATGTGATCAAATGAATGCTATGGAGACAAATAGAAGGTTGAAATCGAAGGTAGTTCATATATTTCACACAGTAATAATAGCGTTTGTAAATTTATTGCAGGCAATATTTATCCTAACCCATCAATTTTTTAGCAATGAAGTTTGTGAGTTACATGAATACTATATACATGTAATACTAGTAAATTTGATGTACAGCATGAAAATGTCTCGGAACCCAATGGAGTAAGAATGTGATTCATGAAGTAGCACTCCATCAAAAGGACACTTGCCTTCCAGCAAAGGCTGGGCGAATTTAGTCACATCTATTAGAAAAGAGTTCAGGTAATCACAAGGTAGTGGTTGATTTTTAAACAGTTCTCTCTGGCCTATTTGAAATTACTAGAGGAATAAGAAACTTCTGACTTGTGATGGATTTAAACATTGAGCTTTATCATGCTTTTTGGAAATAGTTTTTTCAGCATTCTTTTAAAAATCTATAATAGTTTTAAAGAGGAACATACTCTAATGAAATGTGCTAATACAGATAAGGTGACTTTTGAGCTAATTTACATTAAATGAAAGTATAAATAATTTATTTGTGGCCTGAAATAAAATTGGTATGTGTAGCTTCTCTATTATATAATCAGCACATTTCTAGTTTTAGACTAGTAGTAAGCCATTGTGGACTAGTCAAAAAATATACATATTAATCCACATTAGTTACTCAAGAAATCATTACTGGAAAGACAAGTGGATGTATGGGTTATTAGATAGATGGATCACTGGATAAACTGAGTGGTGAACAGAAAAACGAATAACCGGCTGGGCATGGTAGCTTACACCTGTAATTCCAGCACTTAGGGAGGCCAAGGTGGGCAGATCTCGAGGTCAGGAGATCGAGACCTTCCTGGCAAACATGGTGAAAGCCTGTCTCTATTAAAAATACAAAAAAATTAGCTGGGCGTGGTGGTGGGTGCCTGTAGTCCCTGCTACTTGGGAGGCTGAGGCAGGAGAATGGTGTGAACCCGGGAGGCGGAGCTTGCAGTGAGCTGAGATTGTGCCACTGCATTCCAACCTGGGCAACAGAGAGACACTCTGTCTCAAAAAGAAAAAAAAAAAAAAAGAAAAAGAAAAAAAAAGAGAGAAAGAAAAATGAATAACCTAGTAACTAGTTAGGTTTTTAATTTTTAAAGACTAGTAAGATAAATAGTCAATACTCAAAGTTTTCTTTTAAAGCCTAGGGATCTGGAAGACTTTTTTTGAGAATACATGAATTTTTGTTTCCTATTATTAGTGTATAAATAGTGAGAACTTGCACAGTCCTACTAAAATTTTTATTCATGTCATTAAGAAGATAGCTTTATCACAAACAAAAACACTTAAGCAAGAAAAAGATTATGATAACACATCCCCTTCTTTAAAAGTATTTTCTTCTTTTAGTTAATTCTAAGAATTTATCTGATTTGAGTTCTCCAGAATTAGTACTGTGACAAGGATTTCAATACTCATAGTTTCTTTGTGATATAATTCCAAAAGATGACAGCATAAAAGAAGTGAACCTGAGAAAAGAAAAAAGCAGAAGCCAATAAAGGAAGTGTGACCCACTAAGTTTCCTCTGTGGACAGCTGGAACTTAATCCTACTGCAAACTCTGCCAATTAATATGAAGAACAGTCATCAGAATTAGACCGCTAGATGACAAAGAAGCTTGGATATCTACCCACCAACCTCGTGATACAGTTATTGAGGGCTGTTCTCAGAAGGGAACATTTTTCACATAGCACTTTATTCCTTCTTATTTGTGCAGCAGACACCTATGGCCAGAGAGAATCATAGGTTTAGTCATAAGTGCTGTGAGTTGGAATCTGAACAGAAATGCATGAAAATGTGTGATGTGGGGATCTTGGTGTGGCAGAGACGGTAGCTGTCACATCACACTCCTTTCTCATTTGGAAATTGAGACATGCCATTGTATACAGTGAAGATCATTTATTCATTAGACAAGCGTCTACTAAATATGGGTCATGTGCCCCTCCTCTCAGTTAAGATCTGGAAATAAAGTGGAGATGAAGGACAAAGAAGTTGTTTTTTTTTCCCCCTCCACTAACTTGTAGTATAGTAGGCAAGATAAACAAAAGCAGAATTTCAAAAGTAGTACTACTTTACAAATGTGATAAGTGCTAGGAAGAAGTAGATGGTTTATGAAACATGTATGTTCTCTTTTTTTTGAGACAGGCAACTCCTGTTGCCCAGGCTGGTGTGCAGTGGCTTGGTCCCGGCTCACTGCAGCCTTTACCTCCTGGGCTCAGGTGATCCTCCCTCCTCAGCCCCCTGAGTAGCTGGGACTACAAGTATGCAACGCCACACTTGGTTAATTTGTTGTAGTTTTTGTAGAGATGGGGTTTCGTCATGTTACTTAGGCTAGTCTCAAACTCCTGGGCTCAAGTGATCCACCCCCCTCAGTCTCCCAAATTGCTAGGATTACAGGTGTGAGCCACCATGCCAGGCCCATATATGTTCCTAATAACTGAAAATCTGTGCTACTGTTATTCAGTCATCAAATAAATAAAACATTCTACAAAATAGTGAAATGTAGTAAATCATCACTATCAAACATTGATTTTTCGTGTATTCCACTCCTTAGCAACTAATTTATTATTTATTATTATCTTGTTTCTTGATTTATTTAGGAAGCACAGTTTTCCTTCTCATCAAGCCACCAGCTCTATGACAATGGCTCTCATTTGGGTAGGAAGCAAAGCAGATACTGAAAATCAAAAGAACATTAAGAAGAGAAAAGTTGTCATGGAAAGAGCTCTGACCTCTAATTCAGCTGAGGCTGCCAGAGAAGGAGAGTATCTGCCTCTTTTTTGTCAGGCACTTAGAAACTCACTTATGGGGAATACTAGCGATGTAGTTTGCTTGTACATAAATTTCCTACCAAAATGTATGAATTTTATACAATTTGATATTCTTTGTTTGAATGAATGAATGATCTCAAACTTTACTCTTTATTTTATTTGTCTGATTACATGCCTGTGTCACCAAAGCTGTGAAATCCTGTAAGGCAGAAAAAAAAATGTTTTCACATAGCTATACTTTAAGATACCAACATCACCTGGCGTATGGCAGGGCACAACACATATTTGATGACTAAATGAAAAGAATATAAAATATCACCTAGCTGTACACCAATAATTTGAGACATAATTATCATATCTGAGATCTGCGTGATTTTTTTTTGGAGACGGAATTTTGCTCTGTTGCCCAGGCTGGAGTGCAATGGCACAATCTCAGCTCACTACAACCTCTGCCTCCCAGGTTCAAGCAATTCTCCTTTCTCAGCCTCCCGAGTAGCTGGGATTGTAGGTGCATACCACCATGCCTGGCTAATTTTTGTATTTTTAGTAGAGATGGGGTTTCACCATGTTTGCCAGGCTGGTCTTCAACTCCTGACCTCAGGTGATCTGTCTGCCTCAGTCTCCCAAAAGGCTGGGATTATAGGATTGAGCCACTCTATTGTACATATTGTTATATATTAACACAGCATCACATGTTTTAATCTTACCACAGAACCTTAATGAAACACTGAAACTGTTTTTATTTCCAATTCAAGCATGAGTTAAGTAAAACACATAAAGTTAATTGAGTTGGTAGAGTCAAAAAGATAATAAGTGGCATAATTCCGATTTGAACTTCATTCATGACGAGCCTAAATTCAGTGTTGTTTCATGTGACTGAGCTATCAGCACCTCACTTAGACTATGTTAAGGAGTCTATTCATTTTAACCATGGCCAATGATTTACTTAGCAGAACTTTATACAAATGATATTACAGAGTTTGTGAGTGAATGTATAATCCCAACAATTATGCAGTTCTCAATCCTCAGTAGCACCTGACTGTACGTACTCTGTGAGAAATTTCACATTATATTTACTGCACTTAAAGCACAACTGGCTCCATTTGTTTGTTAATGCAGGAAAAAGTGCCTTTGTATAGATTTTTTTAAATAATAGATTAAAAATAAAGTGCTCTCTATTTTAGCTTTTCAAAGTTTTTAGATGGAAACCTTTCTCTGATTGCAATCAGTATTAAAAATTTTTTCTGAGTTATAAGAATGAATATAGAAATTCGCCTATTGCATATTGATGCCATAGCAAAAAAATTTTTCCTAGTCTTTCCTCTTCTCTTTGGATATTGTGAAGAGGTCAATACAAAATTATATTCATTTAAGAGGTAATAAAATCAAAGTATAGAGAGTTTAGTTGACTCACACATATATGTGTGTGTGTGAATCAGCCTTATTAAAATTTCTATGTCACAAATCTAAAAAGAGTCCTTTAAACCCTGCCTTATAAACAATTGTATATAGTTTAAGTTGAATGCTATCAGACATCAAAGAGAAGTGGCTCTCTAGGAAAAAATAATAAGAAAACAATTATCAAAGAAGTATCTTCACTTCTGGATGTAGGCACTATAACTGAATTTTACAATCTGAGTTGATACAGACATTGGTCTTTATTGAGTTGTGATTTTCACTTCAGTACAATAAAAATGTATTACCTTTTCTATAATTTTTACCCAGGGTAATCTTGCTTTAAATGTGTTTCTTAGTTGCCATAGCAACCAGCATTCCCTACCTTGCCATTTACACTTATTTTGAACACTTACTATAGTTTTTTGGTCCTTTTTCTTTAAACAATGACCTAACTATAAATATGTGCAATATCTGCAAAAGTTATTAAAAATGAAAATTTCAAAAATTATTCTTGACTCAGTACTAATTTCATCTTTATTAATGGTATTGTTCATCACAGTCACCTACTATTTCACTTACTGAGTAAACGTTACTAAAAGAAGAAATAAATGTATGGTTATGTAGAATAATTGCAAGTAATCTTCTACCTGTCTAGATTGACTTAAAATATTAGATGAAAATAAATATGTATATCTATTAAATAAAAAGATACTGATTAAAGTACCTCAAATCTGGCTGTATTTTAGAAGCCTTCTTTAAAAGGTATAAAGAGAATGAACTAGATAATTTATTAATATTTTCTCTTAACATCTAAAATTGTGTGCATGTGTGTCTCACTAGTGAATGTTACTGCAGGGTGAAATACAGTTAAAAACAAGAGGTGAGAAATTAAATATATATTTTGTATGTGTTATAACTATAAACATATGCACACAATTTGTTAGAGATCAAATTGTTATTAGTGATTTCATTATGGTCATTTTAAAGAAAAAGATAAAGTTAAGAGTTGTAAAACTTAATTGAAAATATTTAGAGATTATTGGTCAAAAATACATCATTGATAATAACTGTATTTTCCCAGTTATTTGTCATACAAGAAAGAGAATTGATTAGCTTGAGTTAAATACATTCTTGTTCAAGAATGTATTTACCATCCTGGCTAACATGGTGAAACCCCGTCTCTACTAAAAATACAAAAAACTAGCCGGGCGTGGTGGCGGGCGCCTGTAGTCCCAGCTACTCGGAGGCTGAGGCAGGAGAATGGCGTGAACCTGGGAGGCGGAGCTTGCAGTGAGCCGAGATCACGCCACTGCACTCCAGCCTGGGTGACACAGCGCGAGACTCCGTCTCAAAAAAAAAAAAAAAAAAAAAAAAAAAAAAGAATGTATTTAACGTTTCAGTGTTCAGGGCAATAAATTTGTAGGATAATAACAGCTCAGAGAGAGATTTTCTCACTTCATATCCATTGTTGAAGCAGAGCTAAGGTAAATATACAGTCAATATAATACAAAGGTCAATGAATATAAGTACTATGGGTTTAGTCTACATCAAATGTCATGGATATTATATATGTGTGGATGGCTTTTGGAGATCAGATTTTATGCAGAGAATAACATATAAAATAAACGGGAGAATAAATGAGAAAATAGGAAGAACAGCTCATTTTTGTGAAAGAGAATATGAAAGCAGATACAACCAAAGACATAGAAATTGAGTATTTCAGTGCAAAGAAGAATAAATTATATGATTAACGAAGATAATCTCCTTTGTTATTGAAAATGTTTAATGCTAATATGAAAAAGCTGTTCATAGTTTGAAGTGAAATAGCCACTGAAAGATGAATCAAGATAGCCATTTTTCTTTAAGTAACTAATCATAACTTGAATAAGTATAGAAATAATTTAATTAAGACTTATTACAAAAACGAGGTAAAAATTAAGTAATTTTAGTATTCAAAGGAAACATAAAAAGTTTTACCATAAAAAGAGTACAAGCCCAAGTGAGGTAGCATATTGAGAATTGAGATTGTTAACAAATCGTTAAGGGTTTTTGTTTGTTTGTTTGTTTGTTTGTTTTTTAGTATTCCCTTCATTGCCAGTAACGATTATTGGCTTTCTCCCACAGTCTCACTAGAAATACTTACAAATTTCATAGTGTACTTTAAGATATTTGTATGCCTTCATTCTTATGATATCAGAAGAAACTCATTATCAACTCTCAGATACTGGAGCCCAGAAGGGAGAAATGCTCAAGAACATTTAAGTGAGTGCTCCTCATTTCACTTACTGTCTCACACATCATCTAAGGAAGATCACAAATCTCTCCTACAAAGAGAAAAATAATGAATTTGTTTACTCTTTAAAAGAGTAGGACAGGTATCAGTGTGACATTGAAAATCTCCTTAGGTAAAAGATAAAGATCCAGAAAATGATGGGACTTTGAGGAGCCAAATTGTTATTTGACATCTAATATCACATGTGGTTGTTTTCATATTGGTGAACTTAACATATAAATTATGTTCTGGCCGGGCGCAGTGGCTCAAGCCTGTAATCCCAGCACTTTGGGAGGCCGAGACGGGCGGATCATGAGGTCAGGAAATCGAGACCATCCTGGCTAACACGGTGAAACCCCGTCTCTACTAAAAAATACAAAAAACTAGCCGGGCGAAGTGGCGGGTGCCTGTAGTCCCAGCTACTCGGGAGGCTGAGGCAGGAGAATGGCGTGAACCCGGGAGGCGGAGCTTGCAGTGAGCTGAGATTCAGCCACTGCACTCCAGCCTGGGCGACAGAGCGAGACTCCGTCTCAAAATAAATAAATAAATAAATAAATAAATAAATAAATTATGTTCTGCATATTATTCATAGGAGTTTCTTAATACTCATATGCTTATATATTATTGATTAAACATTCTAATGTATTTACTTAGGAAGACAAAGTTTAATTGCTTAGTTCTTTTTTCCTGAGGTTCATTGAGTCATAACTAACAAATAAAAATTGTATATATTTAAGGTGTACAGTGGGATATTTTGAGATATGTATACATTGTGAAATGATTACCACAATCAAGCTAGTTAACGTATCAATCACTTCACAGAGTTACCGTTTTTGTATGTGTGAGAATACTTAGGGTCTACTTTCTTAGCAAATTTCAAGTATACAAGATACAATTTTTAACTATAGTCATCATGATGGGCATTAGGACTCCATAATTTATTCATTTTACAACTGGAAGTTTGTCCCTCTGACCAAATTTCCCCATTTACTCCATTCTTCTACCCCCAGTAATCATCCATCCATCTACTCTTTGTTCCCATGAGCTCAACTTTTTAGATTCCACATATAAGTGAGATCATGTAGTTCTTGTCTTTCTGTGTCCATTCCAATTCTTATCTGTTTTCCTATGTAAAGTAATTTTTTTAGATGATTTTATAATCTGTTCTGTTTCAAGGCTTTCTTTTGTCATTTGTTTTCTGCAGTTTGAATATGATATTCTTTGGTATATATTTTTTGAGTATTTGTTTTGTTTGAAGTTTCTGAATCTGTGGTTTGGGTTCTGAATCTGTGGTTTGGGTTCTTCTATCTGTTTTGGACTATTCTCTGACATTATTATTTCAAACATTCCTTCTTGTTTCTCTCTTTCTTCACCTTCTGATATTCCAATTTTGTGTATTATGTGTACCTTGAGAAGTTGTTCCACAGTTATTGAATATTCTGTTCTACTTTTCTCATCTTTTCTCTATGAATGTCAGTGTGAGAAGTGTCTATTGACATCTTCAAACTCACTGACTTTCCCATGGCTATTTCAAGTCTACCAATGAGCCCATCGGAAATATTTTTAAATTTTCTGTGATAGTATTCTTTATTTCTAGTGTTTTCTTTTGATTATTTTTTGGTGTTTTCATCTGCCTGCTTACTTTAGCCATCTGTCCTGCTTGCTGTTTACATTTTTACATTAGAATTTTTATCATATACTTCATAGTAATTTCTATTTCCCTGTCTGATAATTACAAAAGCTGTGTTATATCTGAGTCAAGTTTGATGCCTGCTTTGTCTTCTCAAACTATGTTTTTGTTTGTTGGCTGGGTCAGTCTATCTATCTATCTATCTATCTATCTATCTATCTATCTATCTATCTACATGTTAACACACTTCACTTTAGGCTGCAGTCTGAATGTTTGTGTTCCCGACAATTTATACGGTGCAATCCTAACCTTCAAGATGGTGGTATTAGGAGGTAGGGCATTTTGGGAAGTGATTAGGTCAGTGAGGTCAGAACACTCACAAATGGGATAAGTGAAACCAGTGGAATTAGAGTTCTTATAAAATAAGCCCAAGAGAGCTAATTTGCCCCTTCCACCATATAAGGACACAGCTAGAAGGTAACAATTATGAGCCAGAAAGCCACCCTCACCAGACACCAAACCTGCTGGTGCCTTGATCTTGGACTTCTCAACCTCTAGAACTGTAAGAAATAAGTTTCTGTTGTGTATAATCTACCTGGTTTATAGTATTTTGTTATAGAAGCCCAGACTAAGACACCTTCTATTTTGTTGTTGTTGTTGTTGAAACCTAGACGTAACAGGAAACAAAATAAATATACTTTCAGTATGAGATTTCATGTTCACTTGGGAAGGAGTTGGGCTATGTTGAATATTTGCTGTGGCGATAGGTGTCAGAGTCAAATTCTTTTAGTATCCTTCTTTTTGTTTCCTCTGTTGTCTTTGGGTTTTACTTAAAGAAAAAAATCAGCAACCAAAAGAAAAAAAAATCCTTCTTATATGTATGCCTTGTAGCTCGTTCAGCTATAATCCACTATTATTACACTGGAGCCCTGTGTATGTGGTGGGAAGGTGTGGGTGAGGGGTAGAAATCTACAACATTGTAATTAAATCTCAATGCTTTAGTAGGTCTTTGTTCTTGGCTTGCCTTTCACACATTTTTCTTAGCTTCCACCTCCCCCTCACCTTTTCTGAGGCAGTTGGGCTAATATAGCTAGATTTGTAAAATTGCCTTTCTCCTGGGTATTAGAGTTGTAAAATTGACCTTCTCCTGGGTAAGATATAGCTCTGATAAAGTCTTTTTCCCTGCAGAGTAGGCCTTTGTTTTACAGGAAGATCTGAGTGTTTTTCAAAATAGTTACTTTTCCCCTGAACTTCCAGAACACAGGAATTTTTCTTTTCTGTTCACTGTTATAACCTATGAGTTCCTATGTGTAAATTCCACAAAATTGTGGAGGACCATGCAAAAGGAAGGCCTCTAGGACTTTGCTCATCTCATGCTAATCCACATTCAGCTTCAGAAACTCACCAAAGTTATAGTTACGATGTTGTTCCCAGACTGAGTGGGTGTCCAGCTGCTGGTTCTCACAGACCAGTAACGAGATGCAGACTGACTGGGAAGGAAGGGAACTTATTTCTGCAAACTGTTACAAACAAAAGCTCGGAGTAACTCACCAGCCCAACTCAAAGTTACAAGTTGTCTAGTGCTTATATACATTTAATACACCGACAAGCTGAAAGCCAAAGTGTTTCCCTCTATCTATTCTTTATCTAGGGTCTGGGATCTAAACAACTGCTGCAGAGCCTTGGAAAAAGCACCTAATTTAAAGTAGGTCCTGGTACAAGGTGTGCAAGAACGTCTGGATTGTTTTAATTAAACTCTAAGGTCTGAGAAAGCCCTGGAGGGGTCTTAATGGACTTGGTTTTATATTCTAGTCTTTGTACTAAGGCACTGGTTTTGTTGGAACCGAACTGTCGATTCCCTCCTGGGCAGGGGTCGCCGCGAAGGATCACCGACACGAGATTCACAGCAGAGAGTTACTTATTACTAGCGCGCTAGGGTCCCAAGCTCTAAGTTGGCCCTGGGACCTCAACTGCTTGTTACAGGCTGTTTATATAGGCAAACACAAGTTCAAACACAGCTTATGGTGCGAAATTCAAACAAAGCTTAAGGCGCGTGGTAATTGGGTCTAGCTATGGCCTGAGCAAGGTGTCTTGTTCTAATTGGTTAGAGTAGGACCTTATGAGGTTTTTTCCTGGAGTTGTTGATTCCGGGAACTTCGAGGCAGGGTGGGACCCCCGGAATTGGCAGGGTGGGACCCCATGAGGTTGTTTCCCGGAATTGGCAGGGTGGGACCCTATCAGGGTGGGTCCCTATCGAGGCAGGGTGGGACCCTATCCAGAGCCACCTGGTGTTAATTTTTTTTTTTTTTTATATGAGGCCTAGTTTCAGTTTCTCCCGCTCTTTAATGTTTAACTTATATATTCATTAGAGTTACAGCAAGGTGTTGGTGAAAACTGACTCCTCTGGAAATGGAGACCTGGTTTGTCACATGTTTTGGTCAAAAATGGAGGTTTTGATCAAAAGTGGACTGTATATACGTGGTAGTCCCTTATGATTAAAATGAGGCTGAAAAATTCCTATGGCATAGTGGCATTGTAGCCATCATACTGTGGCTGTGCAATGCATTACTTGTGTGTTTGTGGGGACACTGGTGTAAGCAAACCTCCTGGGCCGCCAGTCGTATAAAAATATCACACACATAATTATGTGCAGTACATACAATGAGATAATGAAAATAAACTCTTGTGTTATTTGTTTCTATGTTTTATGTAATATACTTCTTGTCATTATTGTAGAGTATACTCCTTCTACTATTAAAATAATTGTTAGTTGTACAATAGCCTCAGGCAAGTACTTCAGAAGTGCTCCAAAAGCTATTGTTGTTATTATAGGAGATGATGAACTTATCCCAGTCATTAAGTGAAATATGACTGCACTTGTGTTGGCCTACCAGTTTATGACCCGACCCCAGGGGCTTCAGCCCCAGGTAAGCAGATCTCTGATATGACTGTCTACATTCAACTGTCTCCAGATTTTGGAGTGGTGGTTTACCCTGGGAATCACGACTCTCGTGAGTCAAAGAAAATTATTCATTTTCAATTTGCACAACATTTTTTCTATGTAAAGACAGGAGTGGCTGTACCCAAGGTATGTTCACACTGGAACTGGAACTAATAGTTGTAGATGGATTTTTAAATTTAAAAAAACCTCCATGTTTTATTTTTCAATTCACTTTGCATTTTATGTGATTATGCTATCTGTATCAGCTAAGCTTAAAATCTGCATGTAGTTGGATTTGTTTGAAGAACAGATAAGGGGACTAAGGCGAAGAGTTTTCTGTTTTGCCAAAAGTAGAAAGAAGGAGAAGCAACGATGGAGAAGGGGGCCTGGTGACTGAACTGTCCTATCCGATGGAGGCCTGGCTGAGCCCTATTGAGAAGTGGATGAACTTACTTTTCTAAGAAGAAACTCTGATAATAGAGTTGGTGCTTAGACCCTGGTGACAATATGCAAAAAAGAAAAAAATGAGGGCGTGAGCTCTTCAGTTATGTTAGTCATGTGGAGTCACTTTAGTACTTGGATAACAGATTTGGAAGCATGAAAAAGATTACACTCTGGTGTTGATTTCATACTCACAAGAAGCATCAGAAATACTGGTGGAAGCCAAGGCATTTATGTAGTATCTCCATCAGAGTTTAGCAATTAACAGGTTCAGAATAGGAAAAGGAGAAATGGCCATAGCAAAGTGATTATTACTGGCAATTTTTTAAGCACATGTGTAATATTCCCTAGAGACTAACGGAACATTCCCTGGAGACTAACAGAAATGAAAGACAGCTCAATGAGGGACTGATTTTCTGTAAATGCAAGTGAAATGAGAAACAACAAAATTTGTGTTATAACTTTTACTCTGACTTAAAATACTCACAGCACGGCACAACTTGAGAAAATTTAAATTACACATTTAAAACCCTTTCTCAAGTTAACCTCTACATAAAATCCAGTTTTACTTAGACATGTGTATATTAAAGCCTGAGTCAGAAAATGAAATGCATTAGATTATCCTTAAATGAAGCATCTGTTTATGATACTGTTCTTAATTTCTTTACTGGTTACAAAGATATGTTACTAATTATAAGTGCAAACTAAAAAATTTTAATAATACGAAACAGCTACTCTTATTATTAAAAAAATACTATTAGAGTACTTGTCTTCTGAAACAATTTAGATTTGGTATTGAGAGCTAAGTGACATTTTTATTTTCCAAGTTTCTAATCTTAAGAAAGGAAGACTATTTAGAATGAATGCGGGTACATAATTGATTCTGCCAGGCTAGAAGGGGAAAAACTATTTTTGTCAAAAATGTCAAAAATATTTTTCCTTGTTGGTATTAATTGCAAAGCCCTAATTAAATAATACCTGAGAACTCTAAATCAATGACAGATGACTTTGTCCTTTAGAAGGAGCAGATGGGAAGATGTCAGTATAAATTTGAATTATAATATTAAATTAAAGGTATAAAGAAACATTATTATCATAAAAATGATGTGTCAAAATACATTTTAAATAATATTTTTTATACAATTTGTCACTCCTGCCTTTTTTAACCCTTTGGCCAACATCTCCCCATTTACCTCCAATTCAAGCTTCTGGCAACCTCTGCTACACTCTCTGCTTCCATGAGTCTGACTTTATTAAATTCCATCTATAGGTGAGATCATGCAGTATTTGTCTTTGTCTGACTTATTTCACTTAACTAATGTCCTCTATTTTTGCCATTCTATCTCATCTGTTTGTCCTTTCTTTTCATGAAATGTTCTATAAAATATTCTAGGATATCTTCGAAATGTTTTTAATCTTAGATGATTAAGGATAAGTTCCAATTAAATTTCTTTCTCAGAGAATGCTCTCTCAGTTTCCCATTGCTTTATTCTGTACTTGTATTGGAAAATTAAATACCAATTTTTATTATTATCAATTTGAAGAAAATCAGAAAAGAACAAATACTGCCTGTTTGTATATCACAATACATAGAATCATTTTCAAAAGAAATCTTTTCTTGCTTGAATTCAGTGAGGTAGTTGAAAGACTTTATATCCCTGTTTCTTTACGCAGAATTTAACGTGATACTGTTCACTAAACAGAAAAATTAGTATAGCAATTTCTAAAACACAAGTACGCTCAGTGCACATTAATAAGAACATAAGAGTGAGCACAGGTATTGCTGCTTTTCTATATTTATTAAGCTTTTCAGTTTTAAAATATTTACTATTTAATTCTCATGATTTAGAGAAAATAAAGTTACAGGACTTTGTTTACCTTTGATAACCTGGTTAAGAGTAAAGGCATTTAGGGAAGAAAAGCCAGTGAAGTATATATTAGATATATGCCCATACTTCAAATAACATTAAATCATTTGCTGATCCTTGGAGAGAAGTTGTAGAGATTTAAGAGATTTGAATTCTATCTCCAATTGCACAGCTATTGTTATGTCTGTACTTTTACTGCAAATGATTAATAATGTGAAATCAGTCGCTGTCGGGAACTAACAGTATGATAAGTGTCCTCTTTAAATTAGCTCTGAGGAAGAAACATTAATGGATTTCTATTGCTTCAGTTGATTTTTTTTTTCAGTTCTCTATACAGGTTGAAAGGCTTTGAAGGCGCTAGACAATACATTCAGTCTTAGAGGTAAAAAATTAAATAACTGGATAATTATACTTGGAAAAGTTAAATGAAGAGATTAACTGAATATTATAATTTTATGCATCTCTGCTATCAAACAATGACTCACCCCTGTTGATAATTCATAACATTCTGTCATTTGCATATTTTCTCATGGTGCTTTCTTCCAGAAATGTCATACTATTGTGGAAGTATTAATAATTTATTAGAAGGTCCAATTTAAAAATCCTTAAAGGACTAAGACTTGACTATAACAATGATGTACGTACCATAGAGAGCTGAAATATACCATCTCTGTAAATTTGTATTATAATCTAAGGTAAACCAAATCTTAGAATACAGAGATCTTAATGTATCGCACAGTCCAGGTGCTGAGCTAAGTAGGTAAGTTTGTGAATAACGCAATGTCATTTGACTTTGAATTGCAAATTTGAACATTAGTTTTTTCTGTGATTTTGAAAAACACATAGTACATGGAAATAATAAATTTAATTTAACTTAATTTAAATTGCAAAAAATAGAGGTGTGCATTAATCCGGTTATCACACCTGTTCAGAATTTATTATTACGAGCTCTTCATTTCACACTTGCGTTGAACATTATTACCTCGTGGGAGAAAGACAAAATATGCTCCTTACTTTGCATTTCCCTTGGAAGGTATGATATATGAACTCACTCATGAATTAAATTACCACCCTTGGGATATGCAACTCTGTAGACTTCATACAGGTTTCCATATAGTAATCCCTACTTGATTATTCTCATTTTAAAAAAGTAACTTTTAGTGATTCAGGCACATTCGAAGGAGGGGAGAGGGAGTAAAATTTGTATTGATTGTCTACTAGAAGTTATTTCATGTATCTAGCAAAGCAATCTTAAGCCTTTTTATTTCCATTTTGCCAATAATGCTTGAAAGAGAATTTAAAACATATTATAAGCTTCTTAAAGATTAAAATTAATTCAAACACATTTATGTTAAATCAATTTTCTGTCATATTTCTCCTGACCTTGATGTTTTTAACAAAGGCAGATCGCCTCCATAAATGAAATATCTGTAAATTAAATCAAATTTTAACTCATAATCAGAATCATTTTTATAACATAGAAATGGCTTAATAAGTTACTGATTGACATTGCTATATTTTAAATGCAAATGTTATGTATTAATCTAACTGTATATATTTTATGTCCCATCTTAAAAATTTGAAGTTAGAATAAGTACACAGATCAAGCTTGAAACTAGAGAACTTTCCATATATTATTCTAGTGATCACAATGTCTTCTATAAAAAAAGTTGTCAAGTTGTTTTCTTCAGTTCAGATTAAGTCATTAGTCTGAAGAGTTTTTCAAGAATTGTTAAGAGAGCTACTCATATCTTATAGTATATGAATTTTTTTTATCCTAGAATCTCTTCGGCCAACTCAAATCAACAACAAAAATTAAAAAATAAAATCCAGTAGAAGATAAGGGACTTCCTGTCTCCCTCTATTTTGTAGTAGTTTGTGTTGTTTGTTTAACATATGTATTGATACCCCCTACAAAACCTCTTTCTATGCAACCCTTTCATTAGGGAAAGCTGTCTTTCCCATGCATTGACTTCAGGCTTGCCTATGTGACTTTGACCACTGGGTTATAAACTTTAAAAGCCATAATACAATTTGAAATACCCACTTTTCAGGTACTAATTTCTTTCTGACTTTAGGTTCTAGAGTCAAGAGTTCATGGTGTTTCTATCAAACAACAAAAACACATGGAACAACAAAAATTAAACCTTTGTTGAAAAAAAACCCACTAAAATTTGGTATTTTTTATAGTGGCGTAACTTAAGCTGATTTATAAAATATTCAATTTATTTTATTTAACAGCATATATTTGCATTCTTTTGACTATGTTTACTGACATAAAATAAAATTCCAATGTCTTCAATTGGAAAGCAAGATGAGATTTACACATTTACTTTGGATAATACAACTAATTAAAAGCTAAAATGCACTTGCTGATTTGATGGCAAATTTAGTTATACATGATTTTGTTCTATTTAACTTTGGATACATTGTGATAAGAAAGAATTGACCACAAACTACATTATTCCCAATATATCCCTGAATCCTAGAGCATTAGTAGCACTCCTTAATTTATCGTTCCAATCTAATTTCACAGAGCTAGTCTATCAGCACACTCAGTTTAACGATTTTGAGCTACAACTATAGCAATTCATTTATAACATTCTCCAAACAAATTTTAATTTCACTAACAGATTGTGCTTGACTGGGGCTGTTTGTGATCTAAAATAGCTAGGATCCTAACATAAGCTTATAATGAAATGTCTGACAAGACTTTAACATGGGAGTCTCCTAATGATTTTGTAATGTTTTGACAATCTTGAAAATATGTTTTTAAAAGAGCTAGCAAATGCAAGTTTTCCCCAAGCAAAATATCCCATCTGTTCAAAAAAATGTTTTAAGATACCAAAAGTACTAACCACAGTGCAGGAATAAGCAGTTATGTGACTTAATTTCTTTAAATAAATGATCCTTTTATTAGATAAATAAGAGGAATTATAGAAAACTTTAAAATCTTGAGTTTATAATTCAACTGCCTGGTAATCTTTTAAGGTATCTGACTAAGAGAATTATCAAAGATCCTTCAACTGTAGCAAAGTGTGTCCTGAATGCTCCTATTAGAGGAGCTAAAAAGGATGTTTAAAATCTTATTAGTTTAAAGTACAAAGAAAAAGGTGAGTTTTATATTAAAGAGTACTGAATATGCTCCTTTAGACAACTATTATGAACATTCATCATTTATTGCTCCAACTGAGGGAATTTTGACAATTCCCTTTACAAGTCACCTTTAAAGCTACTCTGCCAAGCTGATGAGGCCAAAATATTGATTTGAGTTGTCCACATGTTAGCTCAAATGATTGCAAGTCAGCTTGAGTTCTTTGTTCTATTTTGAGTTTTCCATCTGTATTACTTCAAGAAGGTTACAGTGAACACTTTCCTTTTGTATATGACACATAGGTTTTTTTCAAGCTTTAATTATTTTGCATACTTTATTTCATGTTATAGATATACAATCCTCAACTTATTCATTTCAAATGTAATAAAACTGAGGTCCTGGGAAATAAAATAACCTATATGGTTAAAATAACTGAAAATGTGTAGAGTGAGAATTTCTAATGTCAGTTTACTACAATGTCTTGCCTGCCTGCCTATCTTGCTTTCATTCTTCCATTTGTCTCTTTTTCTATGTCCTTCTATAGGAATGTCTACTTTTTTGTTATAATCTAATCTTTAAATGCTAGCAGGCCAGGTGAGGTGGCTCACACCTCTAATCCCAGCGTTTTGGGAAGCTGAGGCCAGAAGATCACTTGAGGTCAGGAGCTTGAGACCAGACTGGCCAACATGGTGAAACCTCATCTCTACCAAAAATACAAAAATTAGCCGGGCATCATGTCACATGCCTGTAAATCCCAGCTACTCAGAAGACTCACTTGTACCCAGGAGTTAGAAGTTGGAGTGAGCCGAGATTGTACCACTGCACTCCAGCCTGGAGACAGAGGGAGACTCCATCTCAAAAAACAAAAAACAAAATGCTAGCAAATAAAAGTGTACCTATGATCATGAAGTATAAAATAGACACATAAAAGTTTATTTTCATTTAAATTTATCTCTATTTTTACCAATTTAAGAAAAATTAGAATATATTTGGATGTCATGTTTATTAAATTAAAAATAAATATTTATCTAATTTTTAACGCTTCATTTTAGCCAATATATTCAGGAGGTTTAGTATTTTTGCTTACTTTATATGTTCGGGGACAATCACATTTGGATTTTAGGCTCTCTCTAATCATGTTAACAATATTACAATGAGAAACCTAAGTAAATAGCAAATACCATATTGCCATTGGTGGTTTTGCATTGGTAGTTTCTGATTGCTGTTTCAGATACAACACTGACGTTCAAAGGTAGATTTACCATTAAGTTAATGCATCCCAAGCTACAGGGTCCCTCGCTTATTAAGACTGCTTCTAAATTAACAATTTTTTTCTTTTTTATTTTTTGAGATGAAGTCTCGCTCTGTCGCCAGGCTAGAGTACAGTGGCCTAATCTTGACTCACTGCAACCTCCACCTCCCGGGTTCAAGGGATTCTGCTGCCTCAGCCTCCTGAGTAGCTGGGATTACAGGCATGAGCTACCACGCTCAGCTAATTTTTGTATTATTATTAGAGATGGGATTTCACCATCTTAGCCAGGTTGGTCTTGAACTCCTGACCTCAAGTGATCTGACCACCTTGACCTCCCAAAATGCTGGGATTACAGGCGTAAACCACTGAACCTAGCCTAACAATCTTTTTTATACCTAATTTTATGATTATACATTATTCTTATTCTTAAAGAAGTTCCTCAAATTACAATGTTTCACACTCCAAAACTTGAATATCCCTTTAATTATCCTATATATTAATAAAAATAAAAAATCTTTAAAACCTGTCTACTGTGTGCCCCCTTTCTCTTACAGTTATGATCAGTATCTGGTTATTTTTAAAACTGATTCCAAAAGAGGAATGGTCATGTAATTTACAGTTTAAATCAGGTCACTTTTAAGAGATAGGATAAGCTAGGTTTATACCAGACAAAACAGAATATATAATCTCTTGAAATAAGCTAGAATGTGAAATGGTGAATATCTTTTAGTTCCTTTGGAACTAAAAATTGTGTGAAAATCCAGCATTTGATTGTATCGACAAACAAATAAAGAAGTTTCAGGAGGGCCTGACAAATGATTTCAAATATTTGAACGTTGTATGAATTAAAGGTGCACTTGTGTTTTGTCTCTTGTAAATAGTAAATAAAAATCGAGAATTAAATTTGAGTTCAACATAAGAAAGAATGGCCTATTCTCCTTTCTCCTATTTCTTTTCAGAATTAAAACTACCCAACAGCAGAAAAATCTTTCTTGTGAACCAGCATTTACTTTGTTACAGGAAATATTTTCACAGAAATAAGATGACCCATTAAATAATGGTGAGATAACTGCATTGGCTGGAAAGGTCCTGTGAATTCTACAATTGGAGGTAGACCACATAGTGCTTTGATAGCTTTGCCTCCACAGTCAAACACACTAGATTTGGATTTCAACATTTTACTACAAAGTCCAGATTTCTGAAAGGGCACAGAAATTAACGTCTACACAATGCTTACACTTTATTCATATCATTATAATATTATTTCAAACTGTTAAAATTAACATTTTATTTAGACGTAAATAAAGTGCAAGAACACTCACACTTATGGATACTAAAAATGATCGTTTTCTATCTAAGAAGCAAAATTTTGGAAGGTGTATCCTTAAGTTTGCTTTGGGAAAACACACACACACACACACACACACACACAATTATCTGACTTAAGAAAATAAAGAAATGTCTCATCTCACATGAAAGAAATGTAAAGCAAAGGCTCTAAAATAATTAGCTCATTTTGGATTCCTGGTCAGCTTTCATAAAGTCATCTTCATCTATATCAAAAATTATAAGCTCCTGTTAACCATCGGTCAGATGTTTGATCATGTCGGTTTATACTGAGAAACATGAACACGTGAGTCGTTAATCTGTAGTATCAATAGGCACCATAAGTACCTGGTATAGCCCCTCTCATTAAGGAGAAGAAAGCATGTTATGAAAATGGAAGAAAACATTGAGATTCCAAGGCTGTTCACATTGCCCAAAGGTATTTTAAATTTGGTAGTGAAATTTTCTTAGATAATACAGTATCTCTTTTGTAATTGAACATGAATGTATTTCCACAATCCTGAATAAAACTCAGAAAACTACTGCTATATTTACTATCCCTAAAATCTATCCATATTAGTAACATTAACCTAAGTTAGTTTGAGCTTTACATTTTCATTTTATAGCATTCCATATATTGTAAGCTCAATAAATAAAACAAATCATGCCAAATGTTTGAGCTAATTAAGATTATTTGGAGCCTACCATCATTCCTCTTGTATGCCTACATACTCTTGAGTCTTAGGTTGCAAGGCCAAGAAGGAAGCCTCTGGTGTCACACGGCAGATATGTGGAAGATGCTAAAAATATGTGGGTATAAATGACCCCTTGCTACTCATATTATTCTGAATTGAAACACAATTGTCAGATCATAGCACACGTCTTCAAGAAAGAAATGAGCCATTTATTTAAATAGTCATTTATATGTTTACATACATATGCATTAGCATGCTTATGTATGTTTGTATGTGTGTGTGTAACATAAACATGAGAATTTTCATACCTCCAGAAATGAAGCATCATCATTTGATTCTATTTATTTTCACAATTTTTGTAATTACAAACTATTTCAAAGCTGCATAAAAGTATAAAAACAAGTAGATCTATTTGAGAATACAAATTCAGAAAAGGTGAAACAGATACAATTTGCCATCTATGTAAAATATGCAGAATGTAAATAATCACTTTATTACTACTGTAACTTGACAGTAAACTGTAGATTATTTCTCATTTGCATCATTTTTCTTCTTTCTATTAAGTATGTTTTTAATTGACATACATACCTTGAAGAGTATGTATATATTCAATATATGTTTACAGATGCAATTATTCTATACAAAGATTAAAAACTACATTACTTAAATCTTTACAATATAATCCATTTTCAAGTTATTATAGTGTCTTTACAACATTGTACTGACACAAAATTTAAATGTTTTGAAAAAGCAATAACTGTCTATATAAGCAAGTTTCTTTGGAATTTATGTATAACGGTCTGTATTTTCTTGATGATTTTTACCCTGTTTCAATCACATTGGAAACAAGACAATTATGAATTATCTCTTATAATTATATAATTATATTTTAGGGACAGTGAGGCAATTACATTCACTATTAAAGGGGATACAATTTTATTTTTATTAATTTCTTTTTCTTCATTCTCTTTTTGCATGCTGTTTCTTATTGTCGTTTTATTATACTGTAGCAATTCATTTGAATTCTTTTTTTTTTTTGAGACGGGGTCCCACTCTGTCCGCCAGGCTGGAGTGCAGTGGTACGATCTCGGCTCACTGCAAGCTCCGCCTCCTGGGTTCCCGCCATTCTCCTGCCTCAGCCTCCCAAGTAGCTGGGACTACAGGCACCCGCCACCACGCCCGGCTAATATTTTGTATTTTTAGTAGAGACGGGGTTTC